>NC_053041.3:510545335-510848366 GCF_002575655.3 Aegilops tauschii subsp. strangulata
CTTGTTCGCTAGGGTTTGCACTCTCCACACGCTCGCCGCACTACATATATGTTACACGCTGGAGGCTCAGCGTTCATTTGCTAGGGTTTGCTATATTCACAGTCTCTAACCCTCTCTTCACCAGATCTAAACAAGACTGCGTTGGCCTCTTGTCTCTCTCTCCCCCTCACAGCTGGTGAAGGAGGCGTCCGTATCCTGTCGCACCGAGAAGGGGAGGAGGTGCAGCGTTCACTCTATCGCCTTCGGCGAGGGAGGCAATCCACTGCCGGCTGCGCTGTTCTCTTTCACCCAGCGCCTGTGCGGGAGGGCCACCGACCCCTTCTTCCTCGCTGCCGTACGTAGTGTGGGCAGATCCGGCCTCCCGCCGCACGCCTTGCCACATCCCGACGACCCTTTGGTATAAGTTTCTTTGAAACCGTCGTTGCTCTAGCTGCATGTGGATCTTTTTCGATCTGTAGTCGAATCTAGGTCTTGGTTCAAAGAGGAAAGAAGGGTGCGGTGGGCTGGAGCAAGAATCTAGGACGTGGTTCAATGAGGAAAGGAGGGGCGGAAAGTAGTATAGACTGGCTATCCAGCCGCTTTGTAGGTCGAAAAGGGAAAAAGGGAGTAACCCAGTACACACATCTGTAAGGAACCGATCTCTTTGTTGAAAAGGGAAAGAAACTGGGGGGTCGGGTAGTTTGTGCAGTACTAGATTTGTTGCCCTCACATAGGAAGAAGGTTCAAAGAGAACAAATATGGGACCAGCGCATATATGCTGCTTGGCTACATACTCTGCATCACCCATTTATACGTGTGGACGCACATGGTGCTGGCATGTCCCATACAGCTATTTTGCTGTTGTTAATCTAAGAATGCCGCCGGAAAATTGAAGCAATGCCACAGTTAAAAGTAAATTATATTTTTTAACGAATGTTGTTTCAAGAGAATGTCTCTGTTAATATGAATCAATGCAACCGTTTTAGAAATGCTACTGTCCTACTTTGTTTTCCATCCAAGATAAGTTAGATGCTTCTTTCTGTCACCGTTTGTTTCATCCTCCTTTATCGGCAAATAATTGTTTCCTTTTTTGCCTCTGTTAAAACAGGGCTATCGATTCAACTTGTTGCTATTGCGATATTTTGCTTCGCTACTCGAAACACTTATGTTTTAAGAGTGTTTTGTGCAGTTCAACTTGAATGTCACACCAGTGACTTTGCTTAATTTTGGTGGAACCGCACAAAAGGAGATCGAGATTCGTATTTTACCTTTGTTGGTCTCATGAAAGGTCAGTACAGGCCTTCATCCACATGATTGTGCAGTGTGCTTTGAGATGTTGTGCTACTTGTATTGGTACTGTTTTAAATAAATGTTGAATTGAAGCTATTGTATTGCTGTCTTTTCCCATTAAGTAGTGAACAAAAATGGGACCAACCCAGACATGATGCTTGTTGCTTTGTTACAACAAACTCTGCATCACCCCCTTTATAAGTAGATGGAAGCACATACTGTTGTTGCGCCCACTCTCCCCTGGAACTGTTTATGCTTTTCGTTAATCTAATGCCGCTGGTAAAATTAAGCAATGCCACTCTCAGAATTAATTAACTACTGAATCTTAGTTCAAAACTGCAACACTTGTTAGGAATGGTACTATCCTGCTTTGTAGTTCTTTCTACATGTTTAACCAAGGTATTGTTAAGATAATGTCTCTGTTAAAATGAATCAGTTGCATTGTTTTAGGAATGGTACTTTTCTGCTTTGTCGTTCTTTATACATGTTGAAACAAGGCATTGTTAAGATATTGTCTCAGTCAATATGAATGAATCACACTGATGGAGAATTGCTACTCTCCTGCTTTGTTTCCCATTAAGATAAAGTAGATCAGTAGATGCTTTTCTTCTGGGAGTACAAGTCATCAACCGTTATTTCTCAGTAATTGTTTCCCTTATACCTATTGTTGCTTACAGGGACATCAAAATTAAAGCTCGGTTTTATTCCGACTTTGATTTTAGTTGAACTGCACAAAAGGAGCCAATGTGTCCAAGGCAAACTGCTGCATTACTGGGTCCAGTTGGTCGTTCCACTTTGCAGAAAGAAGCAGTCACTGTTTGCGCTACATTACAGAAGGAATGACCGAGAAGCTTTACAGAGTATTATTAGACACCGGTGACATGACTAGTCTGCAGAGACCATTGGCAATTTAACAACACGTGGAGTGCCCTGGGCAAAAAGTGCCCAAACAAGTACAAGAAGCTACAACAGGACTCCACGATCATAGGCATTACATATTTTGAATGGGAAAAGCTTGTCAAAGTTTAATCATTGATGTTAGCAAGAAGACGTTAGTTTAATATATTGGAATTGGAAAACCTTATCAAAATCTGCTCATTGATGTTAGCCAGAAGCATGCATTTGATATTTTTGAGTGGGACGCCCTTGCTGTGAGCATCGTCGAGTGTTTTTTCCTATTGCTGTGTTCAGTTTAGAAGTAAATAGTTACTCTGCTGAGATATTCTTGTGTTAAGAGTTTGTTCTGAATATTGTCTATGTAATGCCAGGCCTTGTGTTTGATTGCAAAGTTGAGCCTGGATGGCATGATACGCACGTCGTGCATGTATCGTCTGGTAATGTCGTCCATATAGCAGTGCTCGTAAAATATACACTGGTCTCTCAAATTACACGCGTAACCCGCCGGTTTTACTTACAGACCTCGGGCCCTCGGTTTCATTACACCTTTTTTTAAGCATTGTTTCTGATGACAAGTAAATTACACTTGTATGTTAATACATGTTTGAAATAAACCAGAGCTCCCAAGCGCGGCCTTACCGTTTCATGCCATCTCAGTTTCTCGAAGGTGCTCATAGGTGTCCGATGATCCTGGCTTCCTGAATGAGCAGCTGGCGCTGTATCAGACCATCCGTAGGGTCCGCGAGTCCCTCTCCGTTGTCCTTCGAGTTGTTGCGCTCGCCGTGGCGCCGAGCATTGTTAACATCGTCAACGAACATGAGGATTCAGGAGATGACTTTATTTTGACTGGATGACACTAGGGACCCACTAGGGCCATAGCCGTACGTACGCAAGTGCCTCCTTATTAGGTACAACTATTTTTTTTGCTTTCTCCTGGTTTCCTGACATCACGGTCCCACACCATTGTCAACCTATGTAGTCAATATAAACGAGAGAATTGCACAAGGTGCGGCCGACAACTGGGACCAAGCAGCTCGAGCAATATTTGTGTTTTTGAGGCATGAGCACTGCAGATTTTTTCTTGGCGATGCTTTCGTTGTTGTTCAGAGGAGAGCAGGGTATTAACTGGGCGGGCTGTGGCCTGTCTAGCCCAGGCCAGATATCCAGCCCAGATACTAATTTTTTCAAGATGAAAATGGCAGCCCAGTTATACGTCTTTTTGAGGAATACCCAGGCAAGGTCAACTTGTTATTCTCCGCCCTGCTGGGCTGCAAATCTTTCCTAGGAGGGATGCATTAGGCTTAACAGGAAAATGGGCTTTAAAAAATAATAAATGGGATGTAATTATAAAAACTGGGCAGTAACTATAAAAAAATGCACCAATCACGAAATTAGTTTATAAAATATTATTTATGGATTTTGAAAATCTTAAATTTTCATTGTTGCGCGCGCAATGTTTCGTTGGATTTTTAGGTAATACAAATTTATATTTAATCTGACTAGAAATTTCAGGATAAAAATATTTCGGGTCCCATCAAAATGTGAGAAATTTTATTGAATTCTGTCTTCAACGGTTGGTTGTAATTATTAATCGTTGTCCTAGCTAGAAAATGGGCTGTACTTTTAACAAACTGTAAATGGGCTATTGTAAATTCCATTAGAATTCAAAAATGGGCTGTACATTCTTACAAAACGCAAATGGGCTATAAGTTCTCTGCCACACACTTGTGGGCCTACTAAGTGACGCGTCCCCTAAAAAAATAAGTTGACGCGTATGCAAGGCTTTGTGAACTTATTATAGTCAACACACGGTTCTAGCAGCAGTGGCCGTTGGATGTCTATCCAACGGATGTCGTGCTTCTTCTTCAATCTTGGATATTCTTAGCTTCGGCCGCCCAAAAAATGATTCCTCCCCCTGACATCTGGGGCGCACCATTTCGGCGGCTGACCTGTGGGCCTACTAAGTTGGAGCGTACCAAGGGCTTTGTCAACTTACTCAATATAAACGATTCTAGCTTCAGTGACCGTACGATGTCCATCCAACGGCCGTAGTGCTTCTTCAACCTCTGGTCTTCTTGGTCCAGCCGCCCAACGCAGCGCCGGTCGTGCTGCCTGCTCCTGCCTCCCGCGGCCGGCTGTGCTGCCGCGGAGGCCTCACCGCCCCCATACTACTCCCACCGCTGGCCAGGCCATCCCTCCACTCACCCACACCCCCTGTTATTCTGCGGCGACGGCAGCCTCATAGCGCAGCCGAACCAGTGAACCCTCGTACTCCTCTCCGCGCGGGCTTCCACTCCTGCGTCTTCCCCGGCTCCGCGTTGTCCCCTTCCTAGGCCTCGCCGTCGTCCATCGCCATGGTGCTCTCGGCGCGGCGTGGTCAACGTGGTCAACGACCGACTTCCATCGGAAGAGTACTGTACGTGGAGAGGCTGACAGCTGGGTCCACGGCGGCCGCAAGGAAGTGCCTCCTTATTACGCGCAAAATAATTATTCCTCCACCTGACAGCGGGGACCCACCAGACGGGCCACCAGTATTTTGCGAAAAAAATCGTTTCCCCCTGACTGCTGGGACCCACCGGACGGGCCACCGTATTTCGCGAAAAAAACGTTCCCCCGCTGTCAGCTCGGACCCACCGGAAGTGCCTCCTTATTACACAAAAATGAATACTCCCCCGGCTAGCTGGGACCCACCTTGGTGGGAGGCTGACTTGTGGGCCTACTAAGTTGACGGGGACGAAGGGCTTTGTCAACTTAGTCAATATGAACGATTCTAGCTCCAGTGACCGTACGATGTCCATCCAACGGCCGTAGTGCTTCTTCAACCTCTGGTCTTCTTGCTCCAGCCGCCCAAAGCAGCGCCGGTCGTGCCGCATGCTCCTGCCTCCCGTGGCCGGCTGTGCTGCCGCAGAAGCCTCACCGCCCTCTACTATTCCCACCGCTGGCCAGGCCCTGCGGCGACGGCAGCCTCACACCGCAGCCGAACCAGTGAACCCTCGTACTCCTCTCCGCGTGGGCTTCCACTGCCGCGTCTTCCCCGGCTCCGCGTCGTCCCCTTCCTAGGCCTCGCCGTCGTCCACCGCCGTGGTGCTCTCCGCGCGGCGTGGTCAACGTGGTCAAGGAACGACTTCCATCGGAAGAGTACTGTACATGGAGAGGCTGACAGCTGGGTCCACGGCCACAGCCCAGTTTTTTTGTGATTTGCCAAGTATGTCGCTTTGTCAGGCCTGTTGGGCTGCAAATCTTTCAAGACGAGGAGAACTTTCATTCGGCTGGCTGAGAAAATGGCCCATCAGTAATGAGAAATGGGATGTACACTTTTAAAACACATCAAACCGGCAATTAGTTTCAAATATCTTTTTTTTCATTTCAAGATTTTAATTTACATTAATTTTTATGCGTGGAGAATTTGTTGGATTTTATATTGATATACATTTATTTTTAAAATCAGTTTGAATGTGAGTCGAAATTTCGGGATTAAACACAGTTCGGACTGCACCAAAATATGCAAAATTTCATATAATTTTTTAACCGTGGCCACAATATGGGCTGTAATGCTAACAAAAAGAATATGGACTCCAAAAAAACCTTAAGATTTAGCAAATGGGCTGTAAATTATTAGAAATAATGGCAGATGGGCTGTATGCTGTTTTCCACGGATTTGAGGCTTTCCTAAAAAAAGGTTGACGCACAAGCACTGACTGTTGGATGTCCATCCAACGGCCGTCGTGCTTCTTCAATCTCCGCTCTTCCTGCTCCAGCCGCTCAAACAAGCGCCGGCGGAACTGCCTGCTCCCTCCTCCCCGCGGCCGGCTATGCTGCCGCGCAGGCCTCACCGCCCCACCATACTCCCATCACTGGCCTAGCCATCCCTCTACTCACCCACACCTACTGTTATTCTCCGGCGATGGCAGACGAACCAGTAAACCCTCGTACAGTCGTACTCCCCTCCGCGTGGGAAACAACTGCCGAGTCTTCCCCGCCTCTGTGTCGTCCCCGTCCTAGGCCTCGCCGTTGTCCACCGCCGTGGTGCTCTCGGCGCGGCGTGGTCAATGTGGTCAACGACCGACTTCCATCGGAAGAGTACTGTGCGTGGAGACGCTGACAGCTGGGTCCACGGCAGCAGCAAGGAAGTGCCTCCTTATTACGCGCAAAATAATTATTCCTCCACCTGACAGCGGGGACCCACCGGACAGGCCACCGTATTTTGCAAAAAAAAACGTTTCCCCCCTGACTGCTGGGACCCACCAGCTACACCTTCGCACGCAAGGAAGTGCGTTCGGGTAAAAAAACAAAACGATTCGCCCCCCTGACTGCTGGGACCCACCAGCTACATCTTCGAACGCAAGGAAGTGCCTGACAGTCGGGACCCACCTGGTCGAAGCGTATGTAGCGTTGTCATTCTGGTCGCGAACGTGTACGTACATATATACTGGTGGATGTAGAGGCGCGCACGTGTCGTAGTAGAGGCGCGCACGTAGCATGTACACGTACGTACTGTGGCCAGGGTGCAAGAAAGAAAATACGGCCACGTATGTGTACATACGGGCAGGGTCTCGAACGCCTACTCGCGCATACGTACGGCGAGGGCTCGTTGACATGGCTGGGTCAAAACGGAGAAACAGCGTCGTCGTCGTGTTCATGGGGAGGCAACGGAATGCGTCGTGTTCATGGGGAGGCAACGGAATGCGTCGTGTTCATCGGGAGGCAACGGAACGCGTGGGAGCCAACCGGCTGGGTCGGAACGGAATGCGTGGTCGTGTTCATCGGGAGGGCTTGGACGGAACAGGCGATGGAAACGAGGCCTGGCGTACCGTACAACGGAGGAAACGGACCTCCTACGTTCGGAACGAGGTCCTGTTGATCGGGAGGGGTGCGGCATACCGCAAAACGGAGGAAACGGACCTCCTACGGTCGAAATGGGGGTCCTGTTGATCGGGAGGGGTGTGGCGTACCGCAAAACGGATGAAACGGACCTCCTACGGTCAAAACGGGGGACCTGTTGATCGGGAGGGGTGTGGCGTACCGCAAAACGGACGAAACGGACCTCCTACGGTCGAAACGGGGGTCCTGTTCATCGGGAGGGGTGTGGCGTACCGCAAAACGGGACTCCACGGGATACTGTTCATCCCCACCGTCGACCTCTTCCAGCCTCCACAGGCTACCGTCGACCTCCTCCAGCCTCCACGGGCTCCTGTTCATCCAGCCTCCACCGCGCGCTACTCCACCGGCTACTGTTCAACCACCCCTCCACCGTCTACTGTTCATCCAGCCCTCCACACCACGGGGTCCTGTTCAACCACCCCTCCACGGGCACCCCTCCACCGTCTACTGTTCATCCAGCCCTCCACACCACGGGGTTCTGTTCAACCACCCCTCCACGGGCACCCCTCCACCGTCTACTGTTCATCCAGCCCTCCACCACACCACGGGGTCCTGTTCATCCAGAGGCAACGCCACCGCTCACTGTTCATCCAGACCCCCCCGCAACACTCACTATTCATCCCAGAGGCAGCATCGATCGGCTTCAGCTAGCAGCAGTAGCGAAGGAATCGCTCGATCGGGTTCAGTTAACAGCCATCGATCGATCGCTCGGGTTCAGTAATGCGTAGCCTGCAGTGCAATCGCTCGGGTTCAGTTAGAGCCCAACGCCTCGCTCGGGTTCGGTTAGAGCCAACGCCTCGCACACACGCGCGTACGTGTACGAGAGAAACGCGCATCGCTCAGCCCCCGACCTCCCACCGTAACCGGGAACTCCCCTAAATTTGCCTCGCCCTCCCTTCTACCACGGTTTTTTCCGTCCTGGACGGCCCAAAGAATGTCATGCAGCTGCGTCTCCGGCCCGCCCAGGACGAAAAGCCCATTTTCTGTCATGATTTTTTGTCATAGAAGTAGGAGCCCACCACATCTATGATGATACCGGGTTTTGTCACAATTATCGTCATAGAAGTGTCATATGTATGACAGAATTTTTTTTCGTTCGGCCCAAAATGTCACGGATGTGTCTTTTTTTGTAGTGAAGGCATCCTTTCACCGTCGCGGAAGAACGGGTGTAGATGACGTCGAACTCATCGCCGGTGATGGTTCTAACCTTGTACTCACCGCCGATCGTGGAGATTTGGGACGCCATGGATTTGGGAGGAGGGTTAGGATTAGTGGAACTGCTGTAATGTGAATGGACGGGACGACTAGGAGCGAACCGCCGTAGTATTGAAGGACGTGCGGGGACGAGTAGGAGCGAACTGCCAGTGTGCGAACGGCAGGGTAGTGGCTTTCCATTCTCCCATTATACGGGCTTCCGAGAGCCCTTGGATCTGAGATCAAACGATTGCATGGCGTGATTCTAGACCTATGGGTGAATATCCTATCTTGGAGGGTTATTCTGCAAATTTTCAGCAACTTAGCATGCGACCGTTTGATCTCAGATCCAAGCACTGCCAGCAGCCCGTATCATGGTCGCGCCTACCACGACCGTCGCGTCGCTCGCGCGGTCGCGCCCTTGGAGATTTAACACAGTGCATTAGGCTATCTGATGTTGGCATGTCATACATAGTCATCACTTAGTCACTCATACTACAACAAGGTTGGCTATAAGTGTATTTTTTTACTCCTCTCTATCTCTTTCTTCGTACTCCCTCCGTCCCATAATATAAGAATGTTTTTGACACTAGTGTAGTGCCAAAAACGTTCTTATATTATGGGACACAGGGAGTACTAGTATTTATTGCATTTGGCAAGGAGTGACCTCTTCCAATGAAATGGTGTTGCTAAGTTTGCTACATTTAATTAGCTATAGACTCAAAATTGTCTTTTCACCTAGGTACACGCGCTTAGCACCGTTTCTTCCTTGGGTCACCAAACTAGTCTCTCTCTTCTTGATTAACTTGCCACATCAGACTTTATGCCTATGTGGCAAGCTTAAGCACCTGTAGGAGCAAGTAAAAGTAAGTACAATAGTGCGCTTTGCATGGCATTTTTGCATATGTGGAGGAAAGAGAGGCAAGGAAAAAGTGGAGAAGTGGGCTCTCATGCAAGAGCCAGCCTCTACTACATGGTGGAGCATTGGGAGAGGCACCTGTATGGAGGTGGTCAGGAATCGGGAGACTCACGCCGGTCGTAGCGCCGCAGTTAAAATGATAATGGCAAGTCAAATCACGGGGCCCCACCTATCCAGCAGTAACTCGCTGTCAAATCACACAGCCCTACGTTTGCAGTAGCCTACTCCCTCATCTTCTCGCGTCTCTGTCGAACCGACTAGGCGGAACTGCCCCGCCGCCTACCGCGCAGGAAAAGCCCCGCCCTCGACTTTTATATAGTATACAGTATACTAATTTTGTATCCATGGATTGCGCCCGCGCCATGGAGCAAAGTGTCTAGAAAACGGCGGTACACATGTACGGAGTATACAGCACGCCCGTCGCGTTCGCGTCGCACCCCAGACGGTCGGTCGGTCTGGCACGCTGCTCTTCGAATGGAACGCGCGTCATATTGCGTTTGGACACACATGTGGGACGACAATTGAGAACCGACCATAGGCAGACTCCCCGGCCCCACAAGTCGGGTGACTTAATAGAAGAGGGAGATGAGCGATAGTACTAGAGAAGTGTTGTACTACGTTGGTGCCTGGACGATCCCTGCAAGACACGGAAGATCAGTTCATCCATGCATGTGACCAGACTCCAGCAGACACGCCTGGATTGGCTATCGTCTACATATCATGCAGGCTGTGTTGTACATGGCTGTAGTTGTGGTGAGAAATCTAAAAAAAGGTTTCTTGTCATCTCGCAAAATTAGGTGTCATGTGCTTCGGATCACTGCGAGGGTTAAACAGCGACAACTGAGTTGGGCTAGTCATTGGGGGCACATGCACGAACAGTGACTACTCGGCTGCCATCTAGGTCAAGCCGGCTATGTTAATTAGGACATCTATCGACGGACCCCTTTTCTACGAGTTTATCTTTAATTTGAGCTTTGTTCCTCGTCTAGTTTGTCCGTCGGGATTCATGTTGTCTCCCTTGGGCAGTGAGGTTATGATTTCTTGTCATGTGGCATTTTTTCGTGTTATATGTTATAATCCGGCGCTTCAGATCAAAATGACGACAACTGCGCCTTCGGGCCACGTGCATGAAGACTTCTCGACAGTCATTGACGAGGTCAAGCCGACTCCGGTAGACAAAAGAGAACTAGTACTACTCCACTATATAGGCAGGAGCCTCCGTGCTTGCTTGATAGTGTTGCTCTCTTCACACTGTCTCGGCCACTCCAGATCTAAACACGACAGCGGTGGCCACACTCTCTCTCTCTCTCTCTCTGCTCACCGCTGGTCACAGATCCAGCCGGATCCTCTCCGCCGGGGAAGGTGAGAAGGTGCAACATTCACGCGGTCGTCCTCGGCGACGGCTCTTACCCACTGCTGGGAGCGTCCCGATCAGCCTGCCTTGTCGTTCTCTCCCAAGCACCGCTGGCGAGGGAGGGCCTCCGACCCCTTCTTCCCCGCTGCCGTAGTGTGGGCAGATCCGGCCTCCCGCCGCCCACCTAGCGACATCCCGGTTGTTGGAAATATGCCCTAGAGGCAATAATAAATTGGTTATTATTATATTTCCTTGTTCATGATAAACGTTTATTATCCATGCTAGAATTGTATTGATAGGAAACTCAGATACATGTGTGGATACATAGACAACACCATGTCCCTAGTAAGCCTCTAGGAGACTAGCTCGTTGATCAATAGATGGTTACGGTTTCCTGACCATGGACATTGGATGTCGTTGAT
The DNA here is from genome assembly GCF_002575655.3 of Aegilops tauschii subsp. strangulata. Taxonomy (NCBI): domain Eukaryota; kingdom Viridiplantae; phylum Streptophyta; class Magnoliopsida; order Poales; family Poaceae; genus Aegilops; species Aegilops tauschii. The sequence goes on from NC_053041.3 coordinate 510,556,272, forward strand.
AACGGGATCACATCATTAGGAGAATGATGTGATGGACGAGACCCAATCCTAAGCCTAGCACAAGATCGTGTAGTTCGTTTGCTCAGAGCTTTTCTAATGTCAAGTATCAGTTCCTTAGACCATGAGATTGTGCAACTCCCGGATACCGTAGGAATGCTTTGGGTGTACCAAACGTCACAACGTAACTGGGTGGCTATAAAGGTGCACTACAGGTATCTCCGAAAGTGTCTGTTGGGTTGGCACGAATCGAGACTGGGATTTGTCACTCCGTGTAAACGGAGAGGTATCTCTGGGCCCACTCGGTAGGACATCATCATAATGTGCACAATGTGACCAAGGAGTTGATCACGGGATGATGTGAGTTACGGAACAAGTAAAGAGACTTGCCGGTAACGAGATTGAACAAGGTATCGGGATACCGACGATCGAATCTCGGGCAAGTAACATACCGGTAGACAAAGGGAATTGTATACGGGATTGATTGAATCCTCAACATCGTGGTTCATCCGATGAGATCATCGAGGAGCATGTGGGAGCCAACATGGGTATCCAGATCCCGCTGTTGGTTATTGACCGGAGAGTCGTCTCGGTCATGTCTGCTTGTCTCCCGAACCCGTAGGGTCTACACACTTAAGGTTCGGTGACGCTAGGGTTGTAGAGATATTAGTATGCGGTAACCCGAAAGTTGTTCGGAGTCCCGGATGAGATCCTGGACGTCACAAGGAGTTCCGGAATGGTCCGGAGGTAAAGATTTATATTTGGGAAGTCTTATTTTGGTCACCGGAAAAGTTTCGCACTTTATCGGTATTGTACCGGGAGTGCCGAAAGGGGTCCAGGGGTCCACCAAGGGGTCCACCAGCCCCGGGGGGGCCACATGGGCTGTGGGGGGTGCGCCTTGGTCTATATGGGCCAAGGGAACCAGCCCCAAGAGGCCCATGCGCCAAGAGATAAGATAAAGGGAGAGTCCTAAAGGGGGAAGGCACCTCTGAGGTGCCTTGGGGAGGATGGACTCCTCCCTGGCCGCACCCTTCCTTGGAGGAAGGGCCAAGGCTGCGCCCCCCTCTCCCTTGGCCCTATATATAGTGGGGGGGAGGGAGGGCAGCAGCAATCCTAGCCCCTGGCGCCTCCCTCTCCCTCCCGTGACACCTCTCCCTCCCGTTAGTGCTTGGCGAAGCCCTACCGGGATCCCCGCTACTTCCACCACCACGCCGTCGTGCTGCTGGATCTCCATCAACCTCTCCTCCCCCCTTGCTGGATCAAGAAGGAGGAGACGTCGCTGCTCCGTACGTGTGTTGAACGCGGAGGTGCCGTCCGTTCGGCGCTAGGATCATCGGTGATTTGGATCACGACGAGTACGACTCCATCAACCCCGTTCTCTTGAACGCTTCCGCTCGCGATCTACAAGGGTATGTAGATGCACTCCTTCCCTCTCGTTGCTAGTAAACTCCATAGATTGATCTTGGTGATGCGTAGAAAATTTTGAATTTCTGCTACGTTCCCCAACAGTGGTATCAGAGCTAGGTCTATGCGTAGTTTCTATGCACGAGTAGAACACAAAGTAGTTGTGGGCGTCGATTTTGTCAATCTACTTGCCGTTACTAGTCTTATCTTGATTCGGCGGCATCGTGGGATGAAGCGGCCCGGACCGACCTTACACGTACTCTTACGTGAGACAGGTTCCACCGACTGACATGCACTAGTTGTATAAGGTGGCTAGCGGGTGTCTGTCTCTCCCACTTTAGTCGGATCGGATTCGATGAAAAGGGTCCTTATGAAGGGTAAATAGAAATTGGCATATCACGTTGTGGCTTTTGCGTAGGTAAGAAACGTTCTTGCTAGAATCCCATAGCAGCCACGTAAAACATGCAACAACAATTAGAGGACGTCTAACTTGTTTTTGCAGCATGTGCTATGTGATGTGGTATGGCCAGAAGATGTGATGAATGATATATGTGATGTATGAGATTGATCATATTCTTGTAATAGGAATCACGACTTGCATGCCGATGAGTATGACAACCGGCGGGAGCCATAGGAGTTGTCTTTATTTTTTGTATGACCTGCGTGTCATTGAATAACGCCATGTAAATTACTTTACTTTATTGCTAAGCGCGTTAGCCATAGTAGTAGAAGTAATCGTTGGCATGACAACTTCATGAAGACACAATGATGGAGATCATGATGATGGAGATCATGGTGTCATGCCGGTGACAAAGATGATCATGGTGCCCCGAAGATGGAGATCAAAGGAGCAAAATGATATTGGCCATATCATGTCACTATTTGATTGCATGTGATGTTTATCATGTTATGCATCTTATTTGCTTAGAACGACGGTAGTAAGTAAGATGATCCCTCACTAAAATTTCAAGAGACGTGTTCCCCCTAACTGTGCACCGTTGCGAAGGTTCGTTGTTTCGAAGCACCACGTGATGATCGGGTGTGATAGATTCTAACGTTCGAATACAACGGGTGTTGACGAGCCTAGCATGTACAGACATGGCCTCGGAACACATGCGAAACACTTAGGTTGACTTGACGAGCCTAGCATGTACAGACATGGCCTCGGAACACAAGAGACCGAAAGGTCGAGGATGAGTCGTATAGAAGATACGATCAACATGGAGATGTTCACCGTTGATGACTAGTCCGTCTCACGTGATGATCGGACACGGCCTAGTTTGACTCGGATCATGTATCGCTTAGATGACTAGAGGGATGTCTATCTGAGTGGGAGTTCAATAATCAGATGAACTTCATTATCATGAACATAGTCAAAAGGTCTTTACGAATTATGTCATACGCTTTAGTTCTACTGTTTAAAATACGTTCCTAGAGAAAATTTAGTTGAAAGCTAGTAGTAGCAATTATGCAGACTGGGTCCGTAAACTGAGGATTGTCCTCATTGCTGCACAGAAGGCTTATGTCCTTAATGCACCGCTCGGTGTGCTGAACCTCAGCGTCGTCTGTAGATGTTGCGGAACATCTGACATACACGTTTTGATGACTACGTGATAGTTCAGTGCGTAATGCTAACGATTTAGAATTGTGGCACCAAAGACGTTTTTGAAACGTCGCAGAACATATGAGATGTTCCAAAAACTGAAATTGGGATTTCAGACTAGTGCCCACGTCAAGAGGTATGAGACCTCTGACAAGTTTCTTAAGCCTGCAAACTAAAGGGAGAAAAGCTCAATCGTTGAGCATGTGCTCAGATTGTCTGAGTACCGCAATCGCTTGAATCGAGTGGGAGTTGATCTTCCAGATGAGATAGTGATGGTTCTCCATAGTCACTGTCACCAAGCTAGTAGAGCTTCGTGATGAACTATAACATATCAGGGATGGACATGATGATCCTTGAGCAACTCGCAATGTTTGACACCGCGAAAGTAGGAATCAAGAAGGAGCATCAATTGTTGATGGTTAGTAAAACCACTAGTTTAAGAAGGGCAAGGGCAAAAGGGATACTTCATGAAACAGCAAGTCATTTGCTGCTCTAGTGAAGAATCCCAAGGTTGAACCCAAACCCGAGACTAAGTGCTTCTATAATGAGAGGAACGGTCACTGTAGCAGTACTACCCTAGATACTTGGTAGATGAGAAGGCAGGCAAAGGTCGACAGAAGTATATTGGATATACATTGTATGAATGTGTACTTTACTAGTACTCCTAGCAGCACCAGGGTATTAGATACTGGTTCGGTTGCTAAGTGTTAGTAACTCAAAATAAAAGCTGCAGAATAAACAGAGACTAGCTAAAGGTGAGATGACGATATGTGTTGGAAGTGTTTCCAAGGTTGATGTGATCAAGCATCGCATGCTCCCTCTACCATCGAGATTTGGTGTTTGCGTTGAGCATGATTGGATTATGTTTTACGGTTATTCATTTAAGGAGAATAATAGTTACTCTGTTTATTTGAATAATACCTTCAATGGTCTTGCACCTAAAATGAATCTCGATCATAGTGATACACATGTTCATGCCAAAAGTAATGATAGTACCACATACTTGTGGCACTACTATTTGAGTCATATTGGGATAAAACGCATGAAGAAGCTCCATGTAGATGGATCTTTGGACTCACTCGTTTTTGAAAAGATTGAGACATGCAAACCATGTCTATTGGTATATATGCATGAAGAAACTCCATGCAGATGGATCGTTTGGACTCACTTGATTTTGAATCACTTGAGACATGCAAATCATACCACATGGGCAAGATGACTGTAAGGCCTCGTTTTCAGTAAGATGGAACAAGAGAGCAACTTATTGGAAGTAATACATTTTGATGTATGCAGTCCAATGAGTGCTGAGGCATGCAGTGGATATCGTTATGTTCTTACTTCACAGATGGTTTGAGTAGATGCTGAGTGTATTTACTTGATGAAACACAAGTCTGAATTATTGAAAGGTTCAAGTAATTTCAGAGTGAAGTTGAAGATCGTCGTGACAAGAGGATAAGATGTCTGTGATATGATCATAGAGATGAGTATCTGAGTTACGAGTTTGGCACACAATTAAGACATTGTGGAAAGTGTTTCACAATTAATACCGCCTGGAACACCATAGTGTGATGGTGTGTCCGAACATCATAACTGCACCCTATTGGATATGGTGCATGCCATGATGTCTCTTATCGAATTACCACTATCGTTTATGGGTTAGGCATTAGAGACAACCGCATTCACTTTAAATAGGGCACCACGCAATTCCGTTGAGATGACACCGTTTAGAGAAACCTAAGTTGTCGTTTCTTAAAAGTTTGGGGCTATGATGCTTATGTGAAAAAGTTTCAGGCTGATAAGCTCGAACCCAAAGCGGATAAATGCATCTTCATAGAATACCCAAAACAGTTGGGTGTACCTCCTATTTCAGATCTGGAAGCAAAAGTAATTGCTTCTAGAAACGAGTCCTTTCTCGAGGAAAAGTTTCTCTCGAAAGAATTGAGTGGGAGGATGGTGGGGACTTGATAAGGTTATTGAACCGTCACTTCAACTATTGTGTAGCAGGGCACAGGAAGTTGTTCCTCTGGCACCTACACCAATTGAAGTGGAAGCTTATGATAGTGATCATGAAACTTCGGATCAAGTCACTACCAAACGTCGTAGGACGACGAGGATGCGTGCTACTTCAGAGTGGTACGTGATCCTGTCTGAGATATCATGTTGTTGGACAATACTGAACCTACGAGCTATGGAGAAGCGATGGTGGGCCCATATTCCGACAAATGGTTAGAAACCATGAAATCTGAGATAAATGGATCTTTGAGAAGAAGAAGGACGTGGACGGTAATGTTACCGTCTATGAAGCTCAACTTGTGGCAAAGAGTATTTCCACAAGTTCAAGGAGTCGACTACGATGAGATTTTCTCATCCGTAGCGATGCTTAAGTCCGTCGGAATCATGTTAGCATTAGCTGCATTTATGAAATCTGGCAGATGGATGTCAAAACAAGTTTCCTTACCAGTTTTCGTAAGGAAAGGTTGTATGTGATACAATCAGAAAGGTTTTGTCGATCCTAAGGATGCTAATAGGTATGCTAGCTCCAGCGATCCTTCCATGGACTAGAGCAAGAATCTCGGAGTCAGAATATACGCTTTGATGGAGTGATCAAAGATTTTGGGTTTATAGAAAGTTTGTTAGAAACTTGTATTTCCAATAAAGTGAGTGGGAGCGCTACAACATTTCTGATAAGTATATGTGAATGACATATTGTTGATCCGAAATGATGTAGAATTTCTGGAAAGCATAAAGGGTTGTTTGAAAGGAGTTTTTCAAAGGAAGACCTGGATAAAGCTGCTTACATATTGGGCATCAAGATCTATAGAGATAGATCAAGACGCCTGATGATACTTTCAAAGAACGCACACCTTGACATGATTTTGAAAGAGTTCAAAATAGATCAGCAAAGAAGGAGTTCTTGGCTGTGTTACAAGGTGTGAGTATTGAGTAAGACTCAAGACCTGACCACAGCAGAAGAGAGAGAAAGGACGAAGGTCGTCCCCTATGCTTTAGACGTAGGCTCTACAGTATGCTATGCTGTGTACCGCACATGAAGTGCGCCTTGCCATGAGTTGGTCAAGGGGTACAATAGTGATCCGGGAATGGATCACATGACAGCGGTCAAACTTATCCTTAGTATCTAGTGGACTAAGGAATTTTCTCGATTATGGAGGTGAAAAGGAGTTCGTCGTAAAGGGTTACGTCGATGCGAACTTTGACACTAATCCGGATGACTCTGAGTAGTAAACCGGATTCGTATAGTAGAGCAATTATTTGAAATGGCTCCAAATAGCGTGTGGTAGCATCCACAAGATGACATAGATATTCGTAAAGCACACACGGATCTGAAAGGTTCAGACCCGTTGACTAATAACCTCTCTCACAAGCATAACATGATCAAACCAGAACTCATTGAGTGTTAATCACATAGTGATGTGAACTAGATTGTTGACTCTAGTAAACTCTTGGGTGTTGGTCGCATGGTGATGTGGCCTGTTAGTGTTAATCACATGGTGATGTGAACTAGATTATTGACTCTAGTGCAAGTGGGAGACTGTTGGAAATATGCCCTAGAGGCAATAATAAATTGGTTATTATTATATTTCCTTGTTCATGATAAACGTTTATTATCCATGCTAGAATTGTATTGATAGGAAACTCAGATACATGTGTGGATACATAGACAACACCATGTCCCTAGTAAGCCTCTAGGAGACTAGCTCGTTGATCAATAGATGGTTACGGTTTCCTGACCATGGACATTGGATGTCGTTGAAAACGGGATCACATCATTAGGAGAATGATGTGATGGACGAGACCCAATCCTAAGCCTAGCACAAGATCGTGTAGTTCGTTTGCTCAGAGCTTTTCTAATGTCAAGTATCAGTTCCTTAGACCATGAGATTGTGCAACTCCCGGATACCGTAGGAATGCTTTGGGTGTACCAAACGTCACAACGTAACTGGGTGGCTATAAAGGTGCACTACAGGTATCTCCGAAAGTGTCTGTTGGGTTGGCACGAATCGAGACTGGGATTTGTCACTCCGTGTAAACGGAGAGGTATCTCTGGGCCCACTCGGTAGGACATCATCATAATGTGCACAATGTGACCAAGGAGTTGATCACGGGATGATGTGAGTTACGGAACGAGTAAAGAGACTTGCCGGTAACGAGATTGAACAAGGTATCGGGATACCGACGATCGAATCTCGGGCAAGTAACATACCGGTAGACAAAGGGAATTGTATACGGGATTGATTGAATCCTCAACATCGTGGTTCATCCGATGAGATCATCGAGGAGCATGTGGGAGCCAACATGGGTATCCAAATCCCGCTATTGGTTATTGACCGGAGAGTCGTCTCGGTCATGTCTGCTTGTCTCCCGAACCCGTAGGGTCTACACACTTAAGGTTCGGTGACGCTAGGGTTGTAGAGATATTAGTATGCGGTAACCCGAAAGTTGTTCGGAGTCCCGGATGAGATCCCGGACGTCACGAGGAGTTCCGGAATGGTCCGGAGGTAAATATTTATATATGGGAAGTCTTATTTTGGTCGCCGGAAAAGTTTCGCACTTTATCGGTATTGTACCGGGAGTGCCGAAAGGGGTCCGGGGGTCCACCAGACCCGGGGGGGCCACATGGGCTGTGGGGGGTGCGCCTTGGTCTATATGGGCCAAGGGAACCAGCCCCAAGAGGCCCATGCGCCAAGAGATAAGATAAAGGGAGAGTCCTAAAGGGGGAAGGCACCTCCGAGGTGCCTTGGGGAGGATGGACTCCTCCCTGGCCGCACCCTTCCTTGGAGGAATGGCCAAGGCTGCACCCCCCCTCTCCCTTGGCCCTATATATAGTGGGGGGGAGGGAGGGCAGCAGCAATCCTAGCCCCTGGCGCCTCCCTCTCCCTCCCGTGACACCTCTCCCTCCCGTTAGTGCTTGGCGAAGCCCTACCGGGATCCCCGCTACTTCCACCACCACACCGTCGTGCTGCTGGATCTCCATCAACCTCTCCTCCCCCCTTGCTGGATCAAGAAGGAGGAGACGTCGCTGCTCCGTACGTGTGTTGAACGCGGAGGTGCCGTCCGTTCGGCGCTAGGATCATCGGTGATTTGGATCACGACGAGTACGACTCCATCAACCCCGTTCTCTTGAACGCTTCCGCTCGCGATCTACAAGGGTATGTAGATGCACTCCTTCCCTCTCGTTGCTAGTAAACTCCATAGATTGATCTTGGTGATGCGTAGAAAATTTTGAATTTCTGCTACGTTCCCCAACACCGGTGACCATCAGGTATAACTTACTTAGAAACCGGCCTTGCTCTACTTCCCGAGCTCCTGACGTCGCTGAATTTGTATCTTTTACTATTTCTCAGGCCCCCTCGTAGATAGGATCGATCGGCTGTTCGAAAACCACCTTTTTTTTACGTTTAAGAGGTAAAACTAGTTCATGCACTCGAATCTAGTACTACTTGGTTCAAACAAGGAAGAAAGAGGGTGGGGGTGGGGGAGGATTTGTTACCTGAATCTAGGACTTGGTCGAAAGAGGAAATAATGGGGGCAAAAAGTAGCACAGACTGGCTATCCAACTGGTCTCTAGGTCTAATAGGGAAATAAAGGGAAACGCAGTACAAACTCAATATAAACCCGATCTATTGGTTGAAAAAGGAAAGAAAGTGGGGACTGGGGGACAAGTCAACAGAGTAAGTCCAGCACTAGATTTGCTAGCCTCACACAGTATAAGGTGGCTATACCGAACAAAAATGGGACCAACCCAGATATCCTGTTTTGATGTTTGTTGCCCCGAGCCACTCTTATGTAATTCCACTGGTAAAATGTAGCAGTCGCACTGTTAAAAGTAAGGACACGTTAAACCAATGTTGTTTTCAATGTAATGCCTCTAGTAATATGAATCAATGGCACTTCTTTACATGTCCTGCTAAAATTTCCCATTAAGATAAGTTAGTTCTTTTCGTTAGAAATGCAACTGTCCTGGTCCGCCTACTCTCCCGTGCCCAAAGTAATGTCGTATTTAACGATTGTCATAGTTAATCCTAATGCCCACACTAATATCTAGCAATGTCAGTGCTTTAGAAATTGCTACTGTCCTTGTAGGATTGCCATTCAGATAAGGAACATGCTTCTTTTCATTAGATGCATGTTTCATCACTTGTTAGTCACCCTCCTTTCCACCTTTTTTGTGCAAACAGAGATATACATTTCACGCTCGATCTTAGTTGAACTGCACAAATGATATCCAAATTATAGTTGAGCATTCCAGGAGATTCACAACCAACCTTGATGTTGCTCAATTTTATTGCAACTAATGAAGAAGAAGCTCTGTGGGTTTCGTTTTTTGATGGAAATGGAACCGGGGCTGGAGCCCTTTTCTTAAATTTTTTTGAAGAAGAAGTTGCTAGCTCACGGGACATTGCTTCATTTTAGGTGAACTACACCAAAAGGTCCCATGAATTGAATCATCCATGTTGGTGACTAAAAGAGCCAGCTTCAGCATCCCAGTCTAAGCACCCCCGACCTCCATCCTTGCGACGCACGGTACACCTCGTTTGCCACCTGCTCGACCCTAGTGTCACTGATAAAATGAAGTAATAATACAGTTAAAATAGAGCGAGTGTCATCTCTATCATTTCATTTTCAATGTAGATAAAGAAAGTGCCTCTCTTTGTTAATGTATGTTTCATCAACTAGTCCCATTGTTAATGTTTAAGCGTTTCTGCAAACTGGGGTGCTTAATTTAGTTGATATGTACAAAAATAGAGATTTGAATGTCTCAAGGCGCCTCCTTGTACTACCGCTGTACACTGATGATCATCACTGGCAGAAGGTGTATCTGGGAGACTTGGGACGATGTCCAGTATGAGGCATCGCAGGGCCCATCTCGCCCTCGCAGCATGGCATACTATGATACTATCGCAATATTTTCTTCTATTTATTTTGTGTGTTTCATCAACTAGTGCCACTATAATGTAATCACGCTTTTTCATTATCTGTGTAAACAGGGTTATTCAGCTGCATTTTGGTGAAACTGCACAAATGTACGTATGGAACCGGCATATATGCAGAGTGCGAGGTGTGCCAAGTAAAAATTACCGACACCAACCATGCTGCATGCACGCATTGGCATCCACCACCACCAGTGGGATGTGTGGCGCTCTCTGTGGATGGATCTTTATCGGCAGCAAATCATCTAACCAAATACTAGTAGCTTATATTGGCAGTTTTCTAGGGAGTACTCTTTTCTGAAAGAAGCACCAATCTATTTTTCTTTATTTGTACACTGTGTCACAACTTTGACCCAAAGGTCCAGAGCTATTTTAGGGTGATTGGCGTAGTACTCGGAGACTGATTGTAAGCATGATTTTCATTAGCTGTCACACTGATTGTAAGCATGAGCAGGTGGAAGATTAGGTTAGTGCGAAGCTTACCTTAAACCCTACCACCGCCGTTGAAACGAGGCGAGCATCGAGGGAACCGTGGAGAACGGCGGGGAAGCGATGTCGCGCCATCCGGCCTCCTCTTGCGGTGGGAGAACGAATACTCCTGTGGCTCCGGCTGGCTCTGCACCCTCACGAACAGCACACCATACTCGATCGATTCGTTATCCTCTGGGTGCTCGACCTTCGACCTGTACGCCCACCACCTCCGCCTGACTGTCGCCTCGGGCGAATCTGTCTGCTCCATCGCCCAGAGGAGATACTCGATGAACTCGGAGGACTGCGGCGTGACTGCCACCGAGGAGTACATGTACATCGCCGCCCTCATCGCCGCCGTCTCGCTCTTTCGCATACATTGCCACATGGCCTGCACCATCCTCGAAATCTCCCACTCATTGTCAAACCAACTAAGAATCTTCTTCAACCTGGCTAACTTTGCCTGGTCGCCGCCGGCGATCTGTCTGATTCGCTGCTGCATCCTCTCCATAGATGTCCTTCTGAGTGGTCCGGTGCTAGCTTTGGAAGATGGGAGGAGAGACGGTGGTCTTGCAATAGAGAAGAGGGAGAGGCGAGATGGTGGCTTTGGAATGGAGATGATGGAGAGGAGAGGAGGTGGTTTTGCAATGGAGAAGATCAGAGGAGGGAGAGGCGAGACGGTGGTTTTGGAATGGAGATGATGGAGAGGAGAGGAGATGGTTTTGCAATGGAGAAGATCAGAAGAGGGAGAGGCGAGACGGTGGTATTGGAATGGAGATGATGGAGAGGAGAGGAGGTGGTTTTGCAATGGAGAAGAGGGAGAGGAGCGTGCGGCAGTGATTTAGGATTGGACGAGAGGGCCGGCGCGCTGTGACTGGATCAAAATCAAAATCAATTTACCCTTCAATTAAGAAAGCGAGCCCACATTAACTAGTCTCCCTTTTTATTCTGGGTCATAATTGACCATGATTTTCGCACATAAAATATATGGTATACATTGCAAAAATAATATAATTTGAAAGTACATTCAGATACGAACCAAACGATACAATTTTTGGTGACATGCATTCACATTTTGCTTGTCAAATACAGTACGTGGTCAAACTTTGACCCAAAATACACAAAACAACAAAAAAATACTTCCAAGACTAGCGCCGCTCTTCCGCTCTTCTCCTCTTAAACCACCGCCGCTCCTCTCCTGTTCCAATCTAAATGCAGCGCCGCTCCTCTCCTCTTCCATTTCAAAACCACCGCCCCTCCTCTCCTGTTCCAGTCTAAAACCAGCGTGGCTCCTCTCCCGTTCTAATCCAAAACCAGCCCTGCTCCTCTCCTCTTCCATTCAAAAACCACAGCCGGTGATTGAAGGTGCTGTGGAGAAGTAGATCGATGGAGGAGTACAGCCGATACGTGAGGATCGCAGATGGCGACCCTGTGAAGCTAGCTAGGATGTTGGAGATATAGTCTTGGTTTGACAACAAGGACCAACTAGCGGCGATGGCGACATCCATGGCCAAATATCTGCAACCGAGCGAAAAGGCGGCGATACTCCCGGAGGGAGTCGCGCCGGAGTACATAGAGCTGCTCCTCTGGGCCATGGAGCAAACAGATTCACCGAATCCGATCGTGAGGGAGCGGTGGTGGGAGTATCGATCATAGATGGAGCATCCACCAGAGGTTGAAGGATCGAGCATCTACAGGGTGCCGTTTGTGAGGGTGTCCTGCCAGAGCGATCCGGTGGAGTCTTCGTCGACCGAACCCAACTGCAAGAGGAGAAAAGCAGTTGGCCCGACGACGCTTCCCCGCCATCGTCTCCCTCGCCGTTCACACCGTCTCACGGGGCGGCTGTCTGCCGCCGAGGAATAGGAGGGGGCTGCCCCCCCAGCCCAATAGTCGGGCAGGTTGTGAATTGTCAGGAGGAGCTTAGGGTTGTCAGTATTTGCAGGTTGTGAATATTGTTTTGTGTTGTGTATTTTGAGAGTACTTTCAGATATGAATGTCTTTTGAATTTCAGATTTGCAGTATTGAGCATATGAAGTATTTTATGAATTCTAGAGATCTATTTTTAGCACTTAAAAAAATGTAGTTTCATAGGAGTATAAAAGTGCAGACAATGTGATTCTCAGAGAAGAAACTGCAAGTTTCAGTTTCAGATAAGAAACTGCAAGTTCAGTTTCAGATAAGAAACTGCAACTTTCAGAGGCAGAGCATTTATATTAACACGGCCTTTTCAAACAGGGTTAACATCATGTTGGAAGTTTTATTCATGGTCAAAAATGGAACTACTAGCCAGTTAACATAATGCTGATCAACATTCATGCATAACACATCTTCATATGATGCACAGTCAAAATGCCCACACAATGTCGAGTGTGCGAAACACAGAGAAAACGAGGGACGAAGTTTTGGCAAGTGTTGGACGTGGTTTTGGGCTGCCCCGTCTAGGCTTTCATTTTTAACATGCGCAGCCCACGACCTCGGATGGGAGGTCCATAGGCCTGTTTGTATTTTCTTAGGGCCGTCATGTATCGACCGGCCTATGGACCTCCCATCCAAGGTTTTATTTTTGGCAGCCCAATTTATGTATTTTTTTGAAGAAAACGCAGAGGTCTGTTCTATTTTTCTATATAAGAATAGGAACGCCAGGTCCAACTTATGTTTCCCTTCTAACTATATTATATATATTTAAATTATTTTATATGTTATTATATATTATTTTTATTGTCATCATATATTTAACAGATACTTACATATGTAAGAAAACAATATCCCACATCTTATTAACTTATAAAAATAATTTCTTAACAAATAAAATCCTGGATTGTTTTGGCACGAAAATCCTAGTGATTGTGTACAAAAGCTTGGTAAGATTTAAGGACGAATGTAATAATATCACTTATTATTTAAATATATTTATAACAAAATGCTCAGCTCCTTTTTATTTTTTGATAACATTGCTGGCCCAACCCAACATTATAATTAGAATCAGCCTAGCAAAATCGTGTATTTCGAGAAAGTGCAAATGGCCTGTAATTTTTTAGGAAATAAAATAAATGGGCCGCATGGATGCTACATTATTTGTTCACCCAGCCCAGCTAATGGCTGTAATTCAAAAAAAAAGATCAAATTGACTGTAAATTCTACCGCGCAAAAAAAAGACTGTAAATTTTGAAAAAATGGGTTGAATACGTGCCACATTTTTGGAGGCTGAAATGTGGGCCAATAGGTCGAAGCCAACGCAAGTCGTTGTCAATTTAGTCAACAAATGATTCTGACATGTTAGCGGTTGGATTTACATCCAACGACCGGCATCCATTTTCAATCTCTCATCTTCTTCCTCCAGCGCCGCCGGGACCACCTCCCGCCTTCTGCTGCTAGCAGCTCTGCTTAGCACGCTTCGCTATGAAGCGCTACTCCACCGTTGGCCAGGTCATCCCTCCACCCCTCCACACCTCCTGTTCTTCTCCACCGACTGCCGAACCACACCGCACTAGAACCAGTTAACCCTCGTACACCTCTCCGTCTGCGACTCTAATCCCGCGTCTTCCCATCTCTGTCTCGTTGCTGTCCGGAGCCTCACCCTCGTCCACCACCTTGGATGCGCTCGGCGCGACGTGGTCAACGTGGTCAACGAACGACACCATCGGAAGTAGACTGTGCGTGGAGAGGCTGATAGCTGGGTCCACGGCCGCACACAAGGAAATGCCTCCTTATTACGCGCAAAATAATGATTCCTCCACCTGACATCTGGGACCCACCGGAAGGGCCTCTGTATTTCGTGAAAATAACATGCCCCCCGCTGACATGTCGGACCCACCAGCTATCTTCGCACGCAAGGACGTGCCTCCTTATTACACAAAAAAAATGAATACTCCCCCTGCCAGCTGGAACCCAGCATAGTGGGATGCTGACTTGTGGGCCTACCAAGTTGACGGGGATGGAGGGCTTTGTCAACTTAGTCAATATGAACGATTCTAGCTCCTGTTACCGTACGATGTTCATCCAACGGCCGTAGTTCTTCTTCAACCTCTGGTCTTCTTGCTCCAGCCGCCCAAACCAGCGCCGGTCGTGCCGCGTGCTCCTGCCTCCCGTGGCCGGCTGTGATACCGCGGAGGCCTCACCTCCCCCTACAACTCCCACCGCTGGCCAGGCCATCCCTCTACTCACCCACACCCCCTGTTATTCTGCGGCGACAGCAGCCTCACACCGCAGCCGAACCAGTGAACCCTCGTACTCCTCTTCGCGTGGGCATCCACTACTGCGTCTTCCCCGGCTCCGAGTCGTCCCCTTCCTAGTCCTCGCCGTCGTCCACCGCCGTGGTGCTCTTGGCGCGGCGTGGTCAATGTGGTCAAGGAACGACTTCCATCGGACGTGGACTGTACGTGGAGAGGCTGACAGCTGGGTCCACGGCCGCAGCAAGGAAGTGCCTCCTTATTACGCGCAAATAATGATTCCTCCACCTGACAGCGGAGATCCCACCGGACGGGCCACCGTATTTCGCGAAAAAAACGTTTCCCCCTGACTGGTGGGACCCACCAGCTACATCTTCACACGCAAGGAAGTGCGTCCGGGCAAAAAAAAAACGATTCACCCCCCTGACTGCTAGGACCCACCAGCTACATCTTCGCAGGCAAGGAAGTGTGTCTGGGTGAAAAAAACGATTCGCCCCCCTGACTGCCAGCTACATCTTCGCACGCCAGGAAGTGCCTGACAGTCGGGACCCACCTGGTCGAAGCGTAATTAGTGTTGTCATTCTGGTCGCGAACGTGTACGTACATATATACTGGTGGATGTAGAGGCGCGCACGTGTCGTAGTAGAGGCGCGTACGTGTCGTAGTAGAGGCGCGCACGTAGTATGTACACGTACGTACAGCAGCCAGGGTGCAAGAAAGAAAATACGGCCACGTATGTGTACATACGGGCGGGGTCTCGAACGCCTACTCACGCATTCGTACGGCCAGGGCTCGTGTACATGGCTGGGTCGGAACGGAGAAACAGCGTCGTCGTGTTCATGGGGAGGCAACGGAATGCGTCATGTTCATGGGGAGGCAACGAAATGCGTCGTGTTCATGGGGAGGCAACGGAATGCGTCGTGTTCATCGGGAGGCAACGGAACGCGTGGGAGCCAACCGGCTGGGTCGGAACGGAATGCGTGGTCGTGTTCATCGGGAGGGCTTGGATGGAACAGACGATGGAAACGAGGCCCGGCGTACCGCAAAACGGAGGAAACAGACCTCCTACGTTTGGAACGGGGTCCTGTTGATCGGGAGGGGTGTGGCGTACCGCAAAACGGAGGAAACGGACCTCCTACGGTCGAAACGGGGGTCCTGTTGATCGGGAGGGGTGTGGCGTACCACAAAACGGAGGAAACAGACCTCCTATGGTCGAAACGGGGGTCCTGTTGATCGTGAGGGGTGTGGCGTGCCGCAAAACAGACGAAACGGACCTCCTAGGTCGAAACGGGGGTCCTGTTAATCGGGAGGGGTGTGGCGTACCGCAAAACGGACGAAACGGACCTCCTACGGTCAAAACAGGGGTCCTGTTCATCGGGAGGGGTGTGGCGTACTGCAAAACGGGACTCCACGGGATACTGTTCATCTCCACCGTCGACCTCCTCCAGCCTCCACGGGCTACCGTCGACCTCCTCCAGCCTCCACGGGCTCCTGTTCATCCAGCCTCCACAGCGCGCTACTCCACCGGCTACTGTTCAACCACCCCTCCACGGGCAACCCTCCACCGTCTACTGTTCATCCAGCCCTCCACACCACGGGGTCCTGTTCAACCACCCCTCCACCGTCATCTGTTCATCCAGCCCTCCACACCACGGGGTCCTGTTCATCCAGAGGCAACGCCACCGCTCACTGTTCATCCAAACCCCCCCGCAACGCTCACTGTTCATCCAATCAATCGGCTTCAGTTAGCAGCAGTAGCGAATGAATCGCTCGATCGGGTTCAGTTAACAGCCATCGATCGATCGCTCGGGTTCAGTAACGCGTAGCCTCTAGTGCAATCTCTCGGGTTCAGTTAGAGCCCAACGCCTCGCTCGGGTTCAGTTAGAGCCAACGCCTCGCACACACGCGCGTACGTGTACGAGAGAAACGCGCATCGCTCGGCCCCCGACCTCCCACCGTAACCGGGAACTCCCCGAAATTTTCCTCCCCCCCGCTTCTACCACATTTTTTCCCGTCATGGACGGCCCAAAGAATGTCATGCAGCTGTGTCTCCGGCCCGCCCAGGAGGAAAAGCCCAATTTCTGTCATGATTTTTTGTCACAGAAGTAGGAGCCCACCACATCTATGATGATACCGGGTTTTGTCACAATTATCGTCGTAGAAGTGTCATATGTATGACAGAAAAAAATTCGTTCGGCCCAAAATGTCACGGATGTGTCTTTTTTTTGTAGTGAAACTATGTAATGCAAGACACCATATGCATGATATGAGCACTAGAACCGTGCCAAGTTAGAGCATACACCTCGGTGGGGGAATAGGACTGGTCATCTGTCTCTGAATCCATCTCCGAGGAGCTATCAGGACCCAGCAAGAGATCTGCTTCGACAGGTAGCACTGTCTGCTCTGAAGGCCTTGTTTTCACTCCAGATTTTTGCATCACCCACTCAAATGGTTGATTCACAGGAAGAGTAGTTTAATGTACAAACATTGTCGACAAATGGAAATTTAATGAAAAAAAGGATGGGCTAGATATCATTCAAATATATGATGCCTGGTTAAACAGGATGGCATTGCACATTTCACATATATTATGGCTGGCTAAAAGACATGAGACCGCATAATTCCCATATATGATATTGAAACTAAATAGGTGGCATTACAGAACATGTCTAAACTAAGCAGATGACATATATGATGTCGAAAGTAGGCACTACAAGGCAACATATGCATGATATGACTAACATCATCATGCCAAGTTAGAGCAAACACCTTGGGGGGTAAATAGGAGTGGCCAGCTGCGTCTGAATCCGCCTCAGAACAGATATCTTCCTCTGGATTATAATCTGGAGAGGGGCGGGGGAGGGTTTTCCATTGAACCCACCATGGAGCGATGTCTGCATGACATTGTATTGCTGCACAAAACTCCTCTCTTTTTCTCTACATGTTCAGCATGACTGTGTACAATATCTAACATGGATACAAAAAAAATAGTGAGATTATGTAAGGAGAGCATGCAGAAATCTAGAGTAATGGTAACAACCAGTGGATGGATCCAAAAAATAATGATAGTAGGCTGATGATTGCTTTAATTTAATAAAAAAACAGATGATGATTCCTTTACTATTTGTTTCCCACCCAAGATGAACAACATAGGCTTACCCTAGATGAACCAGATATTAGACAGAGATACTATTCATTGCTGCCTCGATATGTGCCCCAAAACTAATTTAGAACTCAATTTAGAACAGCAATTTGGACCTGACTTGGAGTCTAAGAGGTGAACATGACAATAAAGTAGCAGGTAATATTAAGCAATGCATAACATAAGCAGAAACAAAAGAGTGCGACCTCTCTTGTCGACCCATGTACTCCTCAGTTTCATCTGCTGAGTCGATGATGGTGATGCCGTTGCGGTGGGTGCCGGCGGCAGTGAAGGAATTCTGAGGCGGCGAAAGACGGTCAGGAGTCGTGATGTCTGGTTTGGTGGATGCTTCTGTCGATGGAGCAGCTCAGGTGAGGCGGACGACGTCGCGGCAGGAGCAGGACAAACCACAGAAAGTTTTCTTCGACACCTACCTGTAACTGAAGTAATTTTGTAAGAGCTCATTTGGCTTGCTGATTCTAAAAACACAGGGATAGGAGGAAAAACACCGGAATAGGATAGGAATGCACATGGGAAACAGAGCATTTGCGAACACTGGATTTCTGTCAACTTGGGTGTTTGGTTCACAGGAACTGGAGGAGCAGAGGAATGCAAAGAAACATGGCCAAAATAAAGTGAAACCATATGAAAGCGTGTACAGTTAGAATGTTATTCTGCCACTAATGCACTTGGTCTTGTTTTCATGCATAGGATTTTGAAAGTAGGTCCAGGTGGATGTTTTGCTCCATTCCTTTCAACAAAATGCATGAATAATTGAATAGTAGAGTGCCATAGGAAAATTTCCTATTGCTATGTTTTTCCGTTGAACCAAAATAGCCCTAATGGATCGACATGAATGTAGAGTAATAAGTGATGCGACAAGTGTACAACCTCTTTGCCGTAGCCGTGTCGACCTCAGCATCATTGGGTTGGTCGTTGAAGAAGTTGAGGCAGAGGTGGCTGTCGGAGGTGTGGAGGAAGATCTGAGGAATCTGTAGACGGCGTCCAGGGCACTGCTCTGTTGTGATGGATCATTCCGTCGTTGGAGCAGATCCGGTGAGCCGTAAGACGTCAAGGCTGACGCAGCACAAGACACACATCGTTAATCTCAAGTGGGATTCTAATAGCATCTCCAATAGATGATGTAAAATGCATTACCAAAAAGTGATACATGTAAAATTTACATCACCAAAAACCACCCGACTACAACAGATGAGGTAAAAACAGTTGACTCTGAACTTAACTGTCGAAACTGAAATTTACTTTTTAATCTGAATGTTACTGTCGAAACTGAACGCAATGGTAGCAGAGAGGCACTTCACATGGGATAGTTTAGGGAGGGCCTGCAGTTCATCTTCAACCTGCACCCCCCTGAGCCGCTAGCCACCACCGGCAAACCCCGCGCCGCCTCACCGCCCCGAAACAACTCCCCACCGCCGATCCGCCGCCGCCTCGCCGCGCCAAACCAACTCCCCACCGCCAGTCTGCCACCACCCCGGCCAGCCCTCTAGCCCCCCCCCCCCCGCGCCAAGCATTTTCTCCGGCGATCCCCACGCCACCGCCCCACCACCGCGCCCGCCCACCGCCGGCGAGTAGCACCCCACCCAGAACCCTAAGATAGATAGTGGGGTACCTCTCCGGCGAGCCCCCCTCCCGGCTGCAGGTGGTTCTTCCTTAACTCCGGAGAGACCCCCCACCCCATGAAAATCAACTGACCCAAAAGTCGATTCAGTCGACTGAAGTGTAGCTAAATAAGAGCAGAGCAGCAGCACGAGCGAGGGGGAGAGCAGCAGCAGCAGCGCGAGCGAGAGCTGGAGGAGCAGCAGCAGATCCGACTGGTATGGCCGCCGCCGCCGAAGGGGCCTCGGACTGGGGGAGAGACGCCGTGGAGATGTCGCCCGCGGCGCCGGCTTCGAGGTAGCCGCTCCATGGGGGTGCGAGATGGAGCACCCTCGGCGCCGGGAGGTCGAGTTAAGGAGAAGGTGCGATGCGATGAATGTACAACCTCTTTGGTGGTGCCGATTAGGCCTCGGCTTCGTCCGAAGAGTCGTTGAGGATGTTGCGGTTCCAATGGAGCAGGTTAAGGCGGCGCTCTGGGGATGGAGCAGCCGTGATAGACGAGGGGATCGTCGGAGTAGCTCCTTGGAGGTGGAGGACGGGGCGGCTGAACCGGCGAGACGACGAGATGGACGACGGATCCTCATCCGGGGAGGTGGATGAGGGACGTTGAGCTGTTGCGGTGGACGACGTCGTCGGGGAAGAGGCTCCGGCTGGGCAGCGGTGAGGTGGTGGACGGAGGAGGGTGGGGTTTCGCGGCTGGAGCGAAGAGGTTATGGCGGCCAGATTTCGAATGGCGAAAAGGAGGCGATGGGCGGGGGGGGGGGGGGACCATGACTTAGGGACGCGCTTGTCCAAAATGTAGGATGTGTTACAAAAGTACCCCCACCGATTTGAACTAGCGGCCCTTTCGGCTCAGGGTTAGAAGGGGGATTTCGTGTGTTGGGATTTGGGCAGCTGGAGGGAGTTTTCGCGCGCGTTGTAATTTCGGGATAGCAAGCCGCGGGTTGTGAAGGCGCTAGTTTTGGGAGCTCGATATCTGAATTCTCGGGATATAACAAGGCGCGGGTTGAATTTTAGGGACAAGCCTAACATGTAATATTGTACTTGGATGTACCAAATCGATTCGCACTTCCCTCAACGAAAAAAACGAAAAAAATAAAACTATTCACACCACACAAAGAGAGTCTTGTCCCATTTTACTATACAAATGCTATTCAAAGCTACTCCCTCCTTCCATCTATATAAGGCCTAATGCGTTTTTCGAGGCTAACTTTGACCAAATATTAGAGAAATAATATATGACATGCAACTTACACAAAGCACACTGTTAAATTCGTGTGTGAATGGAGCTTTCAATGATACAATTTTCACATTGTGCATGTCATGTACTATTAATCTTGTCAATAGTCAAAGGCGGTCTTAAAAAACACATTAGGCCCTATATAGATGGAAGGAGGGAGTATGAATCCATGTTATGCCCAATTAAATTTTTTTGCTGGCTGTATAATGCATGTAACCTACTCATACCAACATTTTAGTGCATTCCAAATGTTTATACTACCGCTACAATTCAAACTGAATTTGAATTCGTTTCTCTATTTCAATAAGAATCTACAATCATGATTGTTGCCAACTTCAACCATCATTCGTGTATTACATTAACAACACACCACATGATTACTATAGAGATAGATATGAAATATGTGTACCATATGAACTCAAATTCAGTTTTTTGAATACACTTGATGTTGATTCCAAATAATAGTACATTTTATGTACTAACTATGTATTCATAATCTAAACCATGTTCCATAGGTACACCGTGTTTATCACACAAGGTATAGTGCCCCGCCCCCTACATTATGACAAGTAACTCTGAGCTGCAAAAGCCACAGATTAGCCCAAATTATAATCAATGTTCTGTATTATATGTAGTACTAGCAAGATGCCCATGCGTTCCATGGAACATCAACATGATCAAGGGTATGACTTACTTGCAAATATGGAGAGGGGTGTGGGTATCTTTTTTCAAAATTGCCATAGTTTCCTTCCTATCCGTCAGATATAAATCGGACGGCCTATATTGCAGGATGGCAGGCACACCATCATCAACAATTCTGTTTTTATAAGAGTAGAGATAAAATATATTATATGTAGTATAACATGTTCATAACCACACATGTCTATCACCGTTATATATATTCACGCATGCGTCGGTTTAAAACACTATGATAAATTCTTCAAATATCCGAATTCGCTTTTTATAATGAATTATGATCTCTATTCTTCTTTTACACCCACGCAATCCTCTTATCTTTGTAGCTAGCGCTAACTTCCTCTCGTGCATGCACATGCTCGCATCCCTCTCAACCTCCCTCAGCATTCTCTAGCTCCATCGCGCAAATTCGTCTTTTCACTTTAGGTCATCCACCCACGGTGTGTGTAGCCCCCCCAGCTCCTTGTTTACGGCACACATCGATCGATATGCCTCTCTAGCCAGGTGTGCCTACCACAAACACATACTTCCCCTCTTCTCTTCTCACCGTCCATGCCCCCTATGTCCAATAGGGTTCCACGCAGGTGCACACTCCCGCCCCTCTTTTCATCGATCTCATACTCGTACACTCCTCCCCCTCGACATGGTAGGCCTCTCGCACCACCTCCTAGCCGCACCCTCTCCCCCTGTCTGTCTCTCTGGACCTTATTTGCTTCCAACACATGCATGCATGTATACGTACTGATCTCCCTACATATAGTCAGGTCGACTATAATTCGTGTTCCCCACGCACCGATAGACTTACCTCACTAGTTATGTCTCTCCCTTTCTCGGACACACGACGACTGATCTTCCTATGTAGTTACGTATGCTTACCACAACCATATCGTCTCCCCTCATCATCATTTCATACCTCCCGACCCGTCTCTCACACGCACGTGCATTGACGGACAGACATCCCCATCCCTCTCTTATTAATATTGCACTCGTTCCCTCCGTTTGTCTAGCAGGCCTCTCCCATCATTTGTGAGATGCCACTCCACCACCAACCCTCTGACACTCTACCTTTGTCTTTCTCCCAACCTTATTCCTCTGCTACACATATCCATGGAGGCCGATCGATCTCCCTCTATACATAGCTAGGTCTCTCTCCTTCTCCACACATATACTAGTCGATCTACCTCTCTATAGTTAGGTCTCTGCCCCCTCCCACACACACCGATAGTCGAACGTTGTAGGTAGGTATCCATGCCACAGAGAAAAACTGCAGCTCTGCCCTCTCAATGTCTAGTAGGCCAGCCGCCCTGTATCTTTGACGTGGGGAAACACAAATTCGATGGCACTCTTTATCGATCATGCAGCCACACACTTCATCCTTGTTTTCAATTCTATCGATATCTCACGCCGATGATCCCTCCACTCTCTTCTTGTGGATCGCTCCCTCTATATATGATATATCCATGACTCCATTTCACACACATTGCATATGTTACATTTTTTTGTTTGAGATATCATCGACACATTACCTCGGTTTCGCACAAACCATCTCTCTCACACCCACCCACATCCTACGTACCTGCACCTAAAGAAGAGGTGCACGCAGGACGCACGTACTCATGTCTCGTTCCCGGCCACACCCGCGCGGGTACATGGTGGAGTTTGTTTCTGTACGAAAAGGCAGCCCAGGTGATAATTTAACGCGTGTAGTGGTTGTTTACTCGAAGGAGGGTCGGGTACCACGCCTAGACGGAACAAAGTTCGACTTGACGCGTTAGTATTATATAAAGTTATATATTCCTCCTCAATGGCACGTACTCCCTCCATTCCAAATTACTTGACCCATATTTATCTAGACACGAATGTATCTGGACACAAAACAAGTATAGATACATCTGTATCTAGACAAATCAAGTCAACTAATTTGGAACGGAGGGAGTAGTACAGAATATAAAACGATTGCCATGGGGAAAATGGAAAACTCTGCTCCACTATATACAACGGAGCCTGCCTGCCGGGATTTGTCTCTCGTCACACCATCTCACCCAAGGCGGCGGTGGCCTCTCTTTCTCACCGTTGGTCAGTGATCCGGCCGCATCCCGTCCGCCGGCGGAAAGGGAGGATGTGCATCGTTTCTCCGTTCGACGGTGTTGAGGCAGCACGTCCCGATCTGCGGTACCCGCCGTTCTATCTGACCAAGCTCCGGCGTGGTAGGGCCTTCGCCACTTGCTCACTGCCGCAGTAGGGGCAGATCCCGGCCGCCGGGGCCCTCCTAGTAACATCCCGATGACCCTCAGGTACAGCTTCCTCCGGCCTTGCTCCACTGCCCATCTTCCCATGTTGCTGCATGTGGATCTTCTTTAGTTGTTTGCTTAAAACGTATCTCGGCCGGCGTACTTTCCATCTTGCAATCTCGTCCACAAACCATTTTTGATAAACCACCATGCTGCTATCTTTCCCTTATTACATGGAATATGCTTCTTTTTTTTGGCGTATGTGTCTTCAACTTGTGTTATTGGCCAGTAATTGTTTCCTTTCTACCTCTTTTTTGTAAACAGGGCTATCCATTTCACCTCGTTGCTATTGCGACCTTTTGGTGAACTGCACAAATCACTTTTTTTTTTCTAAAGAGTGTTTTGTGCAATTCCGCCAAAATGTCACACGGGCAACATTTTTACATTTCTGTGGGACTGCAGAAAGGGAGATTGGTTTTGATATCCTCCTCATCCAACTTTGTGCCTAATCTTCTCCAACAAGTAGTTAGTCCTAAAGAGAGATCGCAGAGGTGACCGGCTTCTATTTGTGTGTGTTATGTTTCATCATCTAGTTCCACTATTATTGTAATCACACTGACTGGGTATCTTTGCAAACAGGGATGGTCAGCTCGATTCTAGTGGAGCTGCACAAAATGATCGGATTGTGGTGTCCTCCATACACCCCTTTTTGGCTACAGAGCTGGGTGAAACTAGCTGCCAATCAATGAACACTGTGCCCAGGAAATGGACCCATGCCTACGAACAGCATCGATCAATTATATATTTTTCTTTATTTGTACACCTTCTCACAACTTTGTGTTCAGTTGTGATGTGAATATTGGCGCTGATCTGCGAACCACTGAGATGCATTAGCAGCCATGGTAGTTTCATTTGTATTTGATGGAATGTTGTAACGAGATAATCTTGAGGCAAGAGGACACATGAATCCTAAGTTGAAACCTTTTTTCCCGCGGGAACCAAAACCTTCATATCATCACATTACAATTTCATTAAAATTATGCGTACATATAAACAAATCCTGAAGGATTGATAGCAATGCCAGAAACAATTCAACTTCGTTGCGCCGACATGTGGGACATCCTTCATCCGGCTCCACCTGCCATGCAGCAGTATTGAGTGCACAACTGCAGGGGAAGATTCACCCTGGTCGTTGCGCCGCATTAGTAATGACTAGTGAGCAGTCAAATCACAGAGCCCCACCTTCGCCACAGTAAGTTGCTCGGACGAAGCAACCATCATTTCTCTGTTCCTTGAATCCACTGGTACTCCCATATTCCCAGAGGAATAAGTTGCTCGGGCGAAGCAACCATCACTTCACCTTTCCCACAGTAAGTACTAGTACCTCCTTGGGCCCACTGAAAAATCACTTCTCTCTCTCCATCAAGTGCATTTATTGTCAATCTAACCCTGTCACCGAAACACCTCTTTGGCTACAATTAGTTCAGGGTTAGTCACGAGTTAGTCTAACCTCTAGCTAAGTTAGAGTATCCAAACAGGAGCAGTATAGGACATGCAAGTTGCTCAAAGCATACAGTCAAATTCGTACGTGAAAGGATCTTTTTTATTTTTGAAAACGCAACGCGAAAGGATCTTTGAATGATATAATTTTCAAATTATATAAAATCTTATCGATAGTCAAAGGCATCCACGAAGAATACATTAGGCCCTACTCCCTCCGTCTAGGTGTATAAGTCACCTTACGAAAACCAAATAATCCCAAAATACTTAGGTGCGGTGCATTAACACCCACCTCGTTTCTTGTTTCTTGACATATCCGCCAATAAGAGATGCGGGGCATGCATTTTTTCAATGAGTTAGACTACCAAACACGACATGCAATGGTTAGTTCATTGCATGCAATGCTATTAATTAGCAAATAAATATTAATTTATCTCGTTTTCCCCTCTTCCGTGGTCACGGTGCACAATCTAAGATGACTTATTCACTAGACGGAGGGAGTATATAAAATCTTACTAATAGTCAAAACCAAGTGTTACTACTACACCAAACAAGTTCAAAACGAGAAACTGGACCTACTCACGGCACGGCACGCCTGTTTCATTTGGTCCGTCGGTCAAAGCGCTTCCTCTTCTTGGCATAACAATAGAGTATAGTAAAAAATTTTAGAATGCTCTTGGCATGTCGCTAACATGTGATGAGTTAACCGACCTCAATAGACGGCAAAAACGCTAGCCCGCCGCACTTTGATAGAGATGAGGAGCGAGAAGCAATACGGGCTGGTGGATTACTAGAGCTAGGTGTCGTACAGAGGCCAAGAAATATGGTGATAGGGTGGGTTGGCCATGTACCGTATGATGTAACTACATTGGGCTGTCGTGTTTCGTACTCTTCCGGTCTACTGTGGGGATGATTGGCTGATTTTCTATCGCTAAATAATTTAAAATATTATGAGTGCTGATGCTCCACCACGAGGTTCCTTGCTCCTTCTCAGTCGTCGGGAATCTATGTTCTTCCACTCTTTCTTTTGACATGAGCTTTGTTCATCCTTTTGCCAACACGCGGTACATATAGCATCAAGGTGCACGTGTCATGCAAGAAAATGGAGATAAGCAGTGCGTAAGTGAGTCGTGCACTACGATGGCACCTAGTACTACGCAATATTTTTCCTCCTCGATGGCATGTGAATAGTGCACATACTCAATGACGGAGCACGGGATGGTAGCCATGGACATGGTCGGCCCTTTTTGGAGAGAGTACTAAATACATATTAACTTTGATGTGTCCCGTCAACTCGCAGAATGACGAGAAGCACACACTGAATGACGGAGCACGGGATGGTAGCCATGGACATGGTCAACCCTTTTTGGAGACTAATGCACTACTTTTGATTTGTCCGGTCTACTCGCAAACGAGGAGAAGCTTTGCTTACTAGTAGTACACTATTTACTGTAGTACCATCATCATTGTTCGACTTTCGAAAGAGGTGAAGAGCCAAGCGCACGGTCACCTACTCACAGTATAACTGGACGTGTTTGCACTAATTTTTTAACGTAGTACCTGAGTGTATTGCTCCAGTGGTCATCACATGTGAGCCAATCGATTTGCACCCTTCCATGCTCCATTTTGTCTTGCGTTCCTTCCTCCGTCCAGCACACTGACAAGTGGGCCCAATGCTCATGTATGCCAACGTGGTAGTTAATTATTTGCAAGGGTCAGCTATCACACCCTTTCGATGCCACGTCAATGTACCCACTAGAAACAAGTTATATTGTTCGGTTCAACCGCCTCCCTAGGTGTTTGGAGAGGAATTGGCCAGCACGAGGCGGTTCTATAGGTGGGCAGGTGGCAAAAAACAGGGGAAAACGCATGAACTAGCTATATGTGAGGGAGGGAAGCTTCTACATTCACAGGGGACGTGGCATTGGCTATTGGGCGGCACCAGGCGGTCATCCAGGTATGCCATAAATGATACGAAGAGGCATCCTATATCAGTAAGGACCAACTTCCCTACCGATAGCTCATCTAACAGAACTCCCAAGTTATCTTTGTTTTGTAATTTTTGACATTTTTTGTTTTTTAACACATGTTAATCGAAGGTCTATTGTGTTACTTTTTAATAATTTTTATTTTTTGAACACATGCTAATTGACTTGAAAGAAGGTCTATCGCGTTACATTATGACATGTTTCCAAAAAAGGTCATATGACCTCTGTCAACTTATAAGTCATGTCTATCAAACCAACCTCGAGGTACTTGTTCTGAAATTAACCTCTAGGCCTGCCGGAGTGCTCCAATGTAGCAGATGTTGGCTATAAGGAGATTCCACCTCACTTAGAGTCATCATAAAAAATACTCATATAATAGGCTGGCTCTTAGAATGGCTATTAGGTTGGCTCTAAGCATTTAATATTTGCATGAGCAAGGTACTCCCTCCGTCTAAGTGTATAAGTCACTTTACGAAAACCAGATAATCCCAAACACTTGAGCACGGTGCATTAACTCCCACCTCGTTTCTTGTTTCTTGACATATCAACCAATAAGAGATGTGGGCGTGCATGTTTTCAATGACTCGAGACTACCAAACACACGACATGCAGTGGTTAGTTCATTGCATGCAATGCTGTTAATTAGCAAATAAACATTAAGTTCTCTTGTTTTTCCCTCCTTCTTGGTCGCGGTGCATAGTTTTCAATGATATAATTTTAGGTGACATGCATCAACATTTATCGTACTATATATAATGTTAGTTCAATTTTTGGTCATACTAATCTATAGTAAGGTGCCCGTGCGTTGCACGGAACAGTAAAATGCATTGATCGGGGAGTTGTTTATTGTGACAAAGGATGTGAGGGTCATCTCATGTGTAACGGGTATCGATAGGTTTCTTCGGATATTATTTCATCTCTAGAGCTCACAAACATCCGGGTGAAATAGATAAAAAAGTAAACAAAAGCGTTCAACTGTTCAACCTGCATCCAAAACTTGTGAAGAAATAACACTTATTGTGCTTTGCAAGAAATGATCTTTAAGAATTAGTTTTTGAGTATCCATTGTTATACATGTTGGCTACTGATGACATGGTACTTTCTTATAGTCAACAGTTGGCTATACTATTAAGTATTAACCATACCCTTATACACCCAGACGGAGGTATTAAATTAGGATGACTTGGAAGGGGGCAGAGGAGATGTAAGAAATGTTTCATCATAAGTCTTTCACCAGTACTATAGTAAAAATTTCATACATGGAAGATTCCAGACTAAAACATAAATGGATACACTTTTATTCATGTGCGATACTCCAATAGAGCAAGATCATGCATGGAAGTCTCCACATGCTTAGACAGCGGATTACATTGAACGAAGACTAATGATCAACATTTAACTTGGTAATGCATATGTCCCGGTGAACCTCCATGGAGTCCCCGTGCACCGCGTTGGGGGCCAAATCATACCATGCGTCTTCCATGTCCACATCGGCGGGAAGGTCCCAGCTCGGCACAGTCGTAGTCAGCTTGATGTAGCCAGTGTCGCCGTCCACGTATCTCCGAGGGGTAGTAACAGTGAGCACGCACCCCTACATCGGCCTCGTGTCAGTGTCAGCGTCAGCGGCGTCGCCCCTGACGCACACTACAGAGACGAGGCGGCGGCCTGCGCGGGCCTCGCCGGTGCCCACGATCAAGAGGAAATCGCTGCCGTCCTCCTCCGAGACTAGCAGGCGGCGGTGATCCTCCAGCGACTCCGGCACGGTGAACGGGTAGCACGTCTCGTACTTGATGTTCTCCGCCAAGGGCCAGTAGTGATCGCCGCACGCCTGCGTGAGGTGATGCACGATGTCCGCCGGCGAGCCGCAAAACGACATCAGGCACTCATAGCAGTAGATGAAGGGCTCCTTGGAGGCATAGACCAGGCCATCCATGAAACGGGAGTGGCTGTAGGGGACGGTGCGTCAGTTGAATAGGACCAAGTTAGTACGAGATTTAGGCTAAATAAGCACAAAATAAATCATGACGGCCATAACAGAGTGCGACACCCCGGCTCAGAGAAACCGAAACGCCCCGTATTCCAGCCCAGAGATCGAGGAGAAGTCTTCTGGAATACGACACTGCTTAGCATAGAACAAATCAGCACTTTATTACAACCTATAGGGGTACACGGGGTTTACATCGGCATGGCGACAGTACGCCTGCCACGCTTGCTCTATGCAAGCAGCAGAGCAACTCGACGCAGCGGAACAGCGACGACGGTGATGAACTCCATTCCGCAGGGACTCTGGCTAGAACGCTTATCCTAGCTCGCAAACAAGGGATCCACGACAAACAAGCAATCAAACCCGGCATGACCTGCAAACTGGCATGACACGGCAGGTCAGTACATGGAATGTACTTGCAAGCTCACAACAACCAAAGCAATCAAGACAGACAACAGCATGGCAATTACAGGTTAACACGGATTAACATGATACTATCAGATCAATCATAGCATGAACAAGATGATACAGCTAGAACAATACGAGCATGGCATGAACATATGAACATGATAATACTAGCATGCAACATGATGACGCTATCATGCACCAACTTACTCTATTCGGGTTACCTCGTAACCATCACCTGCACAAACTTACCATCACGGACATCACACGATCATCTCAGGATCCAATCAAGCTTGAAATTAACAATACCGTAGTAATCATTCATGACCACAAGGAGCTTGACTTTTACCCTTGACTCTCGCATAACACCACAAATATCCACAACGCGGTATCCTCGATACCACGGTGATCCTCTCACGATCACATAAATATCAACCAACTTCTTTCATCATCGAACCGCGGTTGTTATTAAGAAAATTATTATTATTATTACTATTGACCCATAGTGTGACCAACTACGAACTGGGCCCTTATCTGCGGGCGCGGCTATCGATAGATTTAATATACACTCTGTAGAAGTTAGTACACTGTACCCACACCACGGAACCCATGGCCCCCCACTCCCATTCGGGTGGACCAACAGCGTTCCGACAAAACCGTCCTACTGCCATGACACCCTCCCGGCCACTCTGACCAACTCCCCTTTGGGCTAAGTCATGGGTGGCCCCGTGCCTACCAAAGGCACCAACGACCACTGTCGTGGCAAAACATAAACGGTCCCAAACAGGGACAATGGATCCATACTCGACAACGGGCACACAAGGCTTATGCCGTCCTACCTGAGCAGGGTAGCACCCGCGCATAACCTTCCCTCGTTGGAGGCACCGACGAGAGGCATGACAATAGACCCAGTTATGACCCTCCCATAAAGGCAAGCGTGGTTGCACTGGTCAGCTTGATATGGTGGCACCATGACTCAGCCAACAGTTGTTCAAGTTCAATTTAAGTCCGGTGAAACTTGAATGCAAATGATGCTGAGCCATATTAAAATAACATGATGCAGCTACAATAAATGAGCATGAGATCAACATAATCATGGGGGTGCAACATAATCAACGAGCATAACAACAACATTAAAACACTTATCCAGATGAGCACGAAATACTGACGAGCATGTATATCACAAGTAGAACACTACTCAAAGCATAACATAACCACTAGCATCAACAATAAATACTAAGCAAGTACATATCAAGAATACTACCAAGTAAGCATATAAACAACTAGATGCAAAGGAACATGCATAATCACGGTACTCGACAGCAGACAATAGTCATGCTCCAAAGAACATGACCAACCCACATGTACTACTACCAAGCATGCCATACAAAAATAATACTAGCAAGAATACATGATAACCAAGTGCATAAAAACATAGCATGAAAGTGAACACAAATCCATAAGCACCACCAAAACAACGATAACCGTATCAAATCAAGCGGACATTTATTAAATATTCAAGTTGAAAACAAATTCTACTGCATGGCTATCATGCAAATGGTGGTGGTGGCTTGCCTGGGGTGTAGGAAATCACCGGGAGAAAGTGCGAGAAGCTCGCGGAATGAATCGCCGGAAAAGATTCTCTCGAAGGGGGATGATTAGGGGCAAGGGTAAAATGGTCATTTCCAATATGTCAAACCATAGTGAAAATGATACCAAAAGTTCGGGCTCGAAGAGACGAAGATGTGGGCGCTGGATTCACCTCAATCAGAGTCCCGAGCAAAAAGTTATAGGCCGACAAAGTTTAGGGACCAATCTGTAAAAAGATTTCTACAAACAGGCCCCTGAGCTGAAAAACAGAAAGCACATTTAGATGAATACGCCTTCTCAGCAGAGAAAACGTATTTCTAGGCATAGTTAAGTGAAAATACGCTTCCCGAAAGGAAAACGCATTCCAACCGAACTAAGACCAAAGTACGCTTTCCCTTACCGAAAACGCATTTTCATCAAAACGTGTTTGCACTTATCCAGCTAGGCGGTGGCGGGGTTAACGCGTGGAGTGGTTGATAGGTGGGGTCCACGGGGCCCACGACCAGTTGGCAGGGAGGAGTCGGCTTATTCATCTCCTTCCCGACACCGCCCGACGGAGGCAGAGGGAGGAGTGTGGCGCCGGCGCCCGTCCGGCCGGCTCCAGCCACCGTTCGGAGTGCCCGGACCACCGACGCGCAGAGGGGACCAAGGCGAACCCGTCCCCGTAGGGGAGGGACGCCGAGGAGGACTGGAACAACGAGGGCCTGGACTCCGACGGAGATGGCTTAGGAGTTGAAGAGTGGAGTGGCTCAATATGCTGCTGTTGTTGTATATTCAGAGAGTGTTACAGAGTACAATATATAGAGGGAGAGAGCCCCAACGTCTCCCGTGAGAAGAGGCACGTAGGCCAGAACGGGAGAGTGGTTAGTGATCCTAAGATTTAGGGCAGGTACAACAGCTATACAGAATACAACGGGCTCAGTACAAGTACATTGGTACAACATAGATACATGCATGTTAACACTCCCGCGCAGTCGTATACAGCCCGGGTGGATGTTCAGACTGGCTCAAAAGTCGATGAAGATCGCCGATGGGAGGCCCGTGGTGAAGATGTCCGCATATTGAGAGCCTGAAGGAACGTGCAAAACTCGAGCTTCTCCCAGCGCGACCCTGTCCCGAACGAAATGCAAGTCGATCTCCACATGTTTTGTACGCTGGTGCTGGACAGGGTTCGAAGAGAGATACGTCGCACTGATGTTGTCACAGTAGACCACGGTAGCACGAGAGGGTGGGCGACGTAGCTCGTGGAAAAGTTGGCGAAGCCATGTAGTTTCCGCAACACAATTAGCAACCGCGCGGTATTTAGCCTCCGCACTAGAACATGATACCGTAGGTTGCCTCTTAGATGACAACGAGACCAAGTTAGAGCCAAGAAAGACACAAAACCCGGAGGTAGATTTCCGAGTATCGGGACAGCCGGCCCAATCAGCGTCGGAATAAGCAATGAGCTCGTGGGATGGTGAGGTGTAGAGTTGTAGACCGTAGTGGGAGGTGCCCTGTAGATAGCGAAGAATGCGTTTGAGAAACTAAAAGTGGGTGGTGCGTGGAGCATGCATGAAGAGACAAGCATGTTGGACGACGTAGGAGACGTCTGCTCGGGTTAAGGTGAGATATTGGAGGGCACCGGCTAAACTTCGGTAGAGTGTGGGGTTGGAGAGAGGATCACCATAATGTGCGGAGAGTTTGGCTTTTGTGTCTATGGGCGTGGAAATGGGGTTGCATTGCAACATATTGGCTCGATCTAAAATCTCAACAACGTATTGTTGTTGGGATAGGAACAACCCTGAGGTATTGCGGGTAACATTAACACCAAGAAAATGGTGAATATCACCAAGGTCCGACATGGCAAACTCAGTTTTGAGCGAAGAGATGACAGAGTGGAGGGTTGGCATGGTGTTGGCAGTGAGAATAATATCATCTACATAGAGTAGAAGATAGGCAACCGAAGAGCCAGGTGAAAAATGAAGAGAGAGGGGTCACACCGGGAGGAAACAAATCCCAAAGAAAGAAGAAAGGATTGAAACCGTAGAAACCAAGTGCGAGGAGCCTGCTTCAACCCGTATAGAGACTTCTTAAGAAGGCAAACATGGTTGGGACGGCAGGAGTCAAGGAACCCCGCTGGTTGGTGACAGTAAATGGTTTCGCCAAGATCACCGTGAAGAAAAGCGTTTTTGACATCTGGTTGATGGATGGGCCAGGAGTGTGTGGTGGCAATGCTGAGGACGACGCGCACCGTAGCCGGTTTGACAACCGGACTGAAAGTCTCCGTGTAATCAACGCCTGCCTGTTGGGTGAACCCACGAAGAACCCAACGCGCCTTGTACCGGGAGAGCGAGCCATCTGGATTGAACTTGTGTCGAAAGATCCACTTTGCGGTCACCACATTGACACCTGCAGGACGAGGAACCAAAGTCCAAGTATCGTTCTTTAGCAAAGCATTATATTCATCAAGCATAGCATCATACCAATGGTGATCTTTTAAGGCAGATTTATATGAGGAGGGAAGAGGAGAAATGGCAGGAGAGGAGGTCAGGGAGAAGAGACGACGTGGTTGAGCAAAGCCACGTTTGGCCCTAGTTGTCATTTTATGTGAATTAATGGGAGGGGCAACGGGTTGAACGGGGTGACGTGGAGGACTAGGAGTGGACGGCGCTGCATGCGAGGAAGATGTTGTGGGGCCCGAAGCAGATGGGGCAGGTGAGGCAGGCGCGGGATCGGTGGCAGATCCTAGGGAGATTGCGGGGGGCGAACTGAGGGAGGCTGACGCGGGCGGGGGAGGAGAATCTGGGGCGGACGAGTGGGAAGGTTCCGCGTCGCAAGCGGGAGTGGGGTTGGCAGACGCGGTCGGCTCCGTGGGGAAGCGAGTGGACGCGTGGGAGGCGGGGTTAGGCGGATCGGCGGATGAGGCGGATTTGGTGGGACCGCTGACGGACGAGGAGGTGGGGTGGGGATCCCGGAGCGGATCGTGCGCACGGGCGGGCGCGCACAGGCCGGATCGGGTGTGGAGGGAGGATTGGTGGGCGCCGGTGTGGGAGGCTGGTAGGGAAAAATCGTCTCATCAAAGATAACGTGCCTAGAGATGATGACGCGCCGGGAAGTAAGATCAAAGCAGCGGTACCCTTTGTGCTCTAAGGGATACCCGAGAAAAACACACTGTGTTGAGGGTGGCGCTAGTTTGTGTGGGGTAGTGGCGTAAAGATTAGGAAAACATAAACAACCGAAAACGCGAAGGTGATCGTAGCAAGGTTGGACACCGGTGAGAAGGAAGAAGGGGGTGTAGGGTGTGGTTTTAGAGGTAGGGCGTGATTAAGCAAGTGTGTGGCAGTGTGTAAAGCCTCGACCCAAAATGTTGGAGGGAGAGAGGCGTGGATGAGTAGAGTGCGAACGACATCGTTTGTGGTGCGTATCATGCGTTCTGCCTTGCCATTTTGGGGAGAGGTATGGGGGCAGGAAAGGTTATAGACAATGCCATGGTCGGAGAAGAAGGTACGGAGGGACGTGTTGATGAATTCGCCGCCGTTATCACATTGCATGCATTTGATGAGAGTGTTAAACTGTGCGAGAATGTAAGTAAAAAAGCGTTGGAGGGTGGAGGATGTCTCTGATTTGTTGCGTAGGGGAAAAGACCAAGAGTAATGTGAAAAGTTGTCAAGCACAATAAGATAATATTGATAACCTGAAAAGCTCGTAACTGGAGCAGTCCATAGATCACAGTGAATAAGTTGGAAGGGAGCACTACTACAATTATTGGAAGAAGTGAAAGAAATACAAGGCTGCCGTCCAAGTTGGCAGGCCGTACATGGTGATCTAGCAACATTATTACAATTGGGAAGAAAATCTTGGGAAATAGAAGCTAATGAGGTCTTGCCCAGATGGCCAAGACATTGGTGCCACAGATCGCTGGAAGTGGTGAAGAATGCAGTGCCGCCAATGGAGTGCTTGCCATAAAACGGGTAGAGAGGACCGGGGCTACTGGACATCATGATGTGGCTCCTGGTGGGAAAGTCCTTCACAGAAAAACCGGAGGGATTAAACTCAACAGAAACATTGTTATCACAAGAAAGTTTACGAACAGAGATAAGATCCTTAACGATAGAAGGGCAGACAACTACATCGTGGAGAGAGAGATTTGTGGGAGGGAGAGAGGTGGAGCCGATGCCAGTAATGAGTAAGCGATCGCCGTTGCCGACAATTATGCTAGAGGAATTATGCTTTGAAAAAGGACGGAACGAGGAGAGGTTACCTGCGTTACCCGTTACGTGTGTGGCAGCACCGGAGTCGAGGATCCAATCGGCGCTCTGTTGGGGAAGGCCGTGCTGGCTGTAGGCCTGCTGGAACAGGGCGGCGTGATCCCAGCCAGGAGCGCCGGGCAGGAGCGACGAGGGACCCGGCTGCTGCGGGCCGGAGTACATGAGTGGGTAGGCCTGCGAGTGAACGCCCGGGCGCGGGCCGAGGACGCCGGCGGCGTTCGGAGGGATCCAGCCGGCGCGGGGAGCCGGCAACACGATGCTGAAGGGAGCGAAGTAGCCGGTCCACGGCGACTGCTGCGAGGACGAGGAGCCGCGACCACCAGAATCTGAGCGACCACGGCCACGGCCACGGCCACGATCGCCACTACCGTTGTCGTAGGCGCCACCAGAGCCGCGGCCAGTGGGGGGAGCACGGTCACCGCGATCAGAGCGGTCGCCACGATCACCGCGGCCGCCACGGTCACTGTTGGAGCTGGGACCGCCGGAGATGGTGAGGGCCGCGGATCCGGCCTCGGTCGCGCGGAGGTTGATGTTGTACTCCACAAGCTCCAGCCGAGAGCGAGTGACGGCGAAGGGAGGCAGGGGAACCGTGTCGCCGAGGATCGTACGGATGGTGTCGAAGCGGGCGTCGAGGCCGTGCAGGAGCTGCATCGTGAGGATGTGGTCGGAGACGGTGTTGTCGGTGTCCGCGAGACCTTCAGCGAGCGCCTTGAGGCACCGGGCGTACTCCGAGACAGTGAGGTCACCCTGCTTGAGGTTGCAAAACTGGTGAGTGAGATGCAGGTATTGGGCCCCCTGGTTGGCCTGGAAGTAGTCCCGGATGCCAGTCCAGGCGGTGTAGGCGTCGCCGGCACCACCCATGATGAGCTCGAGGAGGGGGTCGGCGAGTGTGAAAAGAATCCAGAGGAGAAGTCGGTGGTCGATGGTGAGCCAGGAGGGATCAGGTGTGGCTGCAGGCGGGTGGAGGACGTGGTCCTAGACGCGGGGCTGAAGAAGGACGCAGCTGAAGAATGTGCGCCACTTGATGTAGTTGTTCTGGGAGGGATCTAGTTTGAAGGTGATGTGGTTGGAGATGTGGTCTTGATGGAAATTGAGGAGGTAAGGATCAGCAGGGGGAACGACCATGGTCGAGAGAACGGAAGTGGCAGCGGGAGTGGAGGTGGAAAGAGGAGCAGAGGAGCCAGGAGGAGGAGAGGACTAGGCGGCGTCGGCGGCGGCCGCGGCGTCAGGAGCAGGGAGGTCGCCGAAGATGTCCTCAAACGCCATGGAAATCTGATACCAAGTTGAAGAGTGGAGTGGCTCAATATGCTGCTGTTGTTGTATATTCAAAGAGTGTTACATAGTACAATATATAGAGGGAGAGAGCCCCAACGTCTCCCGTGAGAAGAGGCACGCAGGCCACAACGGGAGAGTGGTTAGTGATCCTAAGATCTAGGGAAGGTACAACAACTATACAGAATACAACGGGCTCAGTACAAATACATTGGTACAACACAGATACATGCATGTTAACATTCGGGTGGGGGTTGGGCATCGCGGCTAGGGGCTACTAGAGGAGGAGGGAAACGGCGGGGAGGCTCTAGGGGTGTGGTGGAGGTCTCTGGTGGCGGCCAGGAGGAGGGGAAGTGCTCGGGTCGGCCAAATTTAGCCGGGCACTGGCGGCGGGCATGGCGGCAGTGGGAGGGGAGGAGAGCTTCTCGAGCTCCGTTGGGGGGTCGAGGAGGGCTAATGGAGTGAGGCAAGGCTGCTGGAGTGCTCGGAGGGGCTCGGGGCGGCTTATATAGGCGCGGGGTGAGGCGGTTGGCTCGGGTGCCGCCACTCGTGTCCGGCCGAGGCTCTGCCGGCCGCAGAGGTCACGGGGAGGCCCGGGAAGACGACGAGGGAGGGAACGGATGAGCTAAAGAGGCCAAGGAGACAAGGCAGCGCTCGGGGCCAAGAGGAGGAATAAGACACGGCCGAGGAAGACGACGCGGTCACGATCCGGAACTGTGCGGCGACGGGGACGGCTCATCGGAGAAGAAGATGGAGGGGAAATGGCTCCAGGAGGACGGCGACAACACGGGCTAGCTGTTAGACACGCTCACGCGCGCGAAGACGATGAGAGGAGGAGGGGTCCGAAGCAAACGACGCTCAGCTCGCGTCCATGGCGTGCCAGGGCGGTGGTCACCGCGTGCACACGACGCTAACTCGTGCCCTGATCGGCCAAATCTTGTCCGGGAGACAAGGTGTGCAGAGGGTGATGCCAAGGAGGAGAGAAACAAGCATAGTGATCCCCGATGTGGTCACAGGTAGCAGGAATACAAGTGCACAACAAGGTGTTTGTAACTTTCTGAAAAAGATTGGTCGGGAGGGTTAGACTGAGATTTGACTGGGGTTGATCACTCACTAAGGTGAGTAAGATGGCAGGGTTTCAGCTCAATAGGAGGGTTTTAGCTAGTAGTTGCTCTAGAAACCACCAGACTGGACAAAAATACAAAACATGAAGTAGCACTCACATATCAATTGGGATTGAGCTGAATTTTTGTGTAGATGAGTTATTTGGTCATATGAGAGTGTCATAAACATTTCATGCCATTTGACCAAGCCAAAATGGTACTTCCTTCATACAGCACCTCTGTGGACAGAATCTTAGGAAAATTCCTAAGGGAAAATGGCTAAATGAAATGAACACAAATTTGGTGGAGATAAGTTATATGGATAGGAGAAGGCTTAGGAAAATTGTCAGACATAATGGAGCAAGATAAAATATACTTGCTTCATTAACTAGAAATTTTGACAAACCCAAAGAATTGATGCTCAACTCACAAGGATGGATTGCATGAGTTCAAGTCTTGAGGAGAGCATTGATTTGATGATATGAAGGGCCTTGCAAAATTTCAACTCATTTGAATATGCCTAGCTCGTACTTTCTTCACAATCAATTCCCTTAGACAGGAACTTTGAAAAATTGCTTAGAAATATTTACTAGGCAAATGGAGTTGAATTTTGGCATGAGGCAATTATTTGGACAGGAAAAGATGTCCAAGAAGTTTGGGTTCAATTGGGTGAAGATAAATGGCACTTGCTTGACAAACTGCCATTCAGGACAGAATAGGAAAGGAAATTGAGCATGATGTGAAACATGGCCAATGAAATATTTTGCCATATTTGAGGAAGATATGACCCAAACAATTTATGTGAATTATTTTGGAATTTAGGGAGTGAAAGAAATATAGGTTGCTTCACAACCTAGGGCAAAAAGGATTATTCCTTTAATCGAAAAAAGGAGTATTTCCAAGGAACAGAATATTGGGGTTGGTCCAAGATGGAAATGGCGAGGTCTTGGGAAGGGTTTGGGTATGACAAGCTACTCTGGAAACAAAGAAGAGGGCATCTTATTCAGTTTCCAGACCACATAGCCACGGAAAAACAAAACTCAAGCAAAAACCTCAGAAAAACAAAGGAAAAAGAAAGGGCCAAAAATCGGGCTGTGACAACTCTTCCCCCCTTAAAGAAATCTCGTCCTCGAGATTTGGTTGATCAGGGAACAAGTATAAATATACTTAAGGAAACCGTTTCCAGCTTGGGTATCCTTTTTCCTTTATTGATTGTTCCCATGAAATTCTTCATCTGATTTACCTGACTTGCTCCGGAGTGGTTTGCTTCATTGTATCCATATCCTGGCAGATCTTACCCCACATTTTCATGCTTATACTAGCTCCAATTCTTTTCATATCTGCTGACTTAGCTGAGATTACCATGACTAAAATATATGCATGTCTCACAAATCCGAGAGTGATTTCCGATGGGTGCGTCATCCAGCACTGACAACCTTCCATGAAGTGGTGATCAGATTTTCATGATGAACACCCAAGCTCTGACTCCTTGCATTGGGTTTCTTCACTGAATGCAGGTCCTTTGGGTTCCAAACTTTGAGTTGAGGCATAACCGTTTCCTGACAGATTCTGACTCATCGCATAAGTTTCTGAATCATCTTAACTGGCTCCACCTTCTGGAGTATTAAATCTGTACCAAACATTTGATTGTCTCCTGTCGTGGGCAACATGAAGGGCTGCCTTATGTGATGGTATCCGCAGATTTGACTGACTGTGGATCTTGCAGCAAAAATTTCGTTCATGACAGAATATCCTTTGATGATTCTCATAGTTGAGGGCACATGCTTCCAGACTGTTATTCCACATACTGATCATTCATTCTGTCGGTATATCCATGGGGATAGTAGGCTGTGTGTTGCTTTACCATAGTCGCTGGAATCAGACTGTTGAATTGACCTTTGGTCTGACTTCACAACCCAGATATTTGATACTTACAAACTTGAGCATATGCGGTTAACTGAGCGGGTTGTCTAGATATGGGTTCCTTACCAAAATTTGAGTAGACCCCTTAAGTGAGTATCCATGGCAGTCGATACTAACTTAGACTGTCCGGGGTCCCAGCACCATATGGTTCACGCAACAATTTTCATATCTGCACCACTGGTCTTGCTCCTTCATTATTGTTTCCTTGATCTGGATCCTTGGTTGAAGGAGCAGGGTCATATTGCTTCTTCGTGTGACCACAGGTTCTGTTGGGTGCAACATTCTGACAGGCGTACCCTTATTCTCATCTCCTGACATGGTAATATTGTTTCAATGGCAAGTTCATCACCTCTCAAGTTCTGACCACAGGGAAATGATCATCTGAACCCTTGCAAGAAATCGGCAAATAAATCAGTAGCCACCAGAATGATCTTTACAACTCAAATCTGGGACATCAGTGACATAGCTCAACCACGGCTCAAGACGGTCGAAAAGTAGCTCAGGGCATGAGACCGTGTTGATAAGAAGAAAGTGGTAGTTACTTAAGACGGCTGAAAAAAAGCTCAGAGCAAAGGGCCACTGTCACAAAAAGAAACTCAACAGATGTACGAGACGGCCGGAAAGCAGCTCAGAACTCGTGACAGTTGTTGAATAGAGAAATATAAAGTCGGCATCCACCCTGGACGGCCAAAAATTGCTTAGAACATAGGCGTGGTGCTGTTACCAGAGAAAAGAAGACAAGGGCTCATCAGGATCATATTCCAGGTTCACCGACACTTGTACAGAGCTCAGTGTTGTCGTCAATCTTCATAGTCCTTTGTCACACTGATGCGTATATCTGGCTTCCTTCACATATATCTGAGAATCTGACTCCCGAGGCAGACTTGTGTTCTGACTGATTCTTGCTTCTGACCAACTGTTCCAGATCTGATTTTGCCATCTACTGTCAATTCACAATGTACTATCTTGCACCAGTGCATCACTGAAGACAATTGGATGGCTTATGCTGGAACCCATCGAGAGTATCTTGCTGAGGAAGACTGGATTTCGTGCTTTAGAAGCTGGATATGCGGACCGATTACCACATATGCATACCATCTTAATATTTCTGCGGTTTATTACTTGCATGAAACAGGGTTTGCTGGACTATCCTCCTTTCTTTGACTGAGATTATACTGTTGGTCTTGCACGTAGCTTATCTTCTTGCTGATTTGATCATTTCTATCATGAAGAGTGCACCCTGAGGCAAACTTGATTATCCGTACTGTTGGAA
Organism: Aegilops tauschii subsp. strangulata; assembly: GCF_002575655.3. NCBI lineage: Eukaryota > Viridiplantae > Streptophyta > Magnoliopsida > Poales > Poaceae > Aegilops > Aegilops tauschii. The sequence continues at coordinate 510,597,080 of NC_053041.3, forward strand.
GGAGTGCACGCTAATACAAACATGATACTGGCTGTCCATCCAGGATTCCTTTTGCATTCCGACGAGATAATCCAAATTTCACTACAGTCCGCTGATAACTTCATTCCGTTTATCTGAGCTTCCATGTATTTGAATTCCTTACTGATTCTTCAGGTCCGGTGTTGGTTGACAAGCAAATTTAATAATGGTAAAATAATGCCACACCGAAGGCCCAAAGAAAGAAGCAAAAGAAACGACGAAAACAAAAGCACACAAGCATACTAATAATAAAAAAATCAAGCAACATCACATATTACTCACGCAATAATATGCATGCATACCTAAGCACACAAATCTCGCAGAAACTTTGGTATTGCGGTCTATTATGCTGTGACGGTGTGCACGAAAGTGGATCTGCGTGTGGAAGGAGTTGGTGCAACCAAGGCTACACCAAGCGCTGGCTGAACACCGGTTGGATCTGGATAGATACGGAGGCAAGGACGGACTTGGGGATCATGGGGTCGAACACTGAGGGTACAACCACATCATCATCAAGTGTACAAATGGGAATCGTACACGTCCAGAGAATTGGATGACTAGGTAAGGTAGCGGTGGAAGACTGGGCTTGCTGGCATTGCCCTTTTTCTGATAACAAAGATCAGCAAGGGTTGCCAGAATGGCGAGATGGAAGGCACGGTTCGGGATAGAGGCATGGCTATCACCAAAATAATACGGGTGGGTGGCGGAAAGATATCGACGCGATACCTGAGCATAACTCCTGCAAATGGTGTCTGGAACACGTGGTACCAGGGCATCACTCTGCTGGGACAGAGATGACGCTAAACACCGAAGAGCAAGCATGCAAAGAAAGAGGGTGCAGGTAGTAGATTGAAACCGATACCACCTACAATCACAAGATCACTATAAGCGACCAGATAATATTCTATATGCATGCTATGCAACAAACCAATGCAACAATCAGGTGCAACAAATCAATTGGGGTCTATACTACCGTTTCTAACGTTCACGCGGGCTAGGGCATCCTACAGCCAGACCTGCTCTGATACCAAAGCCTGTGGCACCCCGGCTCAGAGAAACCGGAACGCCCCATATTCCAGCCCAGAGATCAAGGAGAAGTCTTCTGGAATACGACACTGCTTAGTATAGAACAAATTAGCTCTTTATTACAACCTATAGGGCTACAAGGGGTTTACATCGGCATGGCGACACTACGCCTGCCACGCTTGCTCAATGCAAGCAGCGGAGCAACTCGACGCAGCGGAATAACTTTAGCAACGGAACAACGACGACGGTGATGAACTCCACTCAACATGGACTCTGGTTGAAACGCTTATCCTAGCTCGCAAACAAGGGATCCACGGCAAACAAGCAATCAAACCCGGCATGACCTGCAAACTAGCATGACACGCCAGGTCAGTAGATGGAATGTACTTGCAAGCGCACAGCAACCAAAGGAATCAAGACAGACAACAGCATGGAAATTACAGGTTAACACGGATTAACATGATACTGATCAATCATAGCATGAACAAGATGATACAGCTAGAACAAAACGAGCATGGCATGAACATATGAACATGATAATACTAGCATGCAACATGATGACGCTATCATGCACCAACTTACTCTGTTCGGGTTACCTCGTAACCATCACATGCACAAACTTACCATCACAGACATCACACGATCATCTTAGGATCCAATCAAGCTTGGTATTAACAATACCGTAGTAATCATTCATGACCACAAGGAGCTTGACTTTTACCCTTGACTCTCGCATAACACCACAAATATCCACAACGCGGTATCTTCGATACCACGGTGATCCTCTCACGATCACATAAATATCAACCAACTTCTTTCATCATCGAACCGAGGTTGTTATTAAGCAAATTATTATTATTATTACTGTTGACACATAGTGTGACCAACTACGGACTGGGCCCTTATCCGCGGGCGCGGCTATTGATAGATTTAATATACACTCTGCAGAGGTTAGTACACTGTACCCACACCATGGAACCCATGGCCCCGCACTCCCATTCGGGTGGATCAACAGCGTTCCGAGAAAACCTTCCTACTGCCATGCCACCCTCCCGGCCACTCCGACCAACTCCCCTTTGGGCTAAGTCATGGGTGGCCCCGTGCCTACCAAAGGCACCAACGGCCACCGTCGTGGCAAAACATAAACGGTCCCAAATGGGGACAATGGATCCATACTCGACAACGGGCACACAAGGCTTATGCCGTCCTACCTGATCAGGGTAGCACCCGCGCATAACCTTCCCTCGCTGGAGGCACCGGCGAGAGGCATGACAATAGACCCAGTTAGGACCCTCCCATAAAGGCAAGCATGGTTGCACTGGTCAGCTCTATATGGTGGCACCATGACTCAGCCAACAGTTGTTCAAGTTCAATTTAAGTCCGGTTAAACTTGAATGCAAATGATGCTGAGCCATATTAAAATAACATGATGCAGCTACAATGCATGAGCATGAGATCAACATAATCATGGGGGTGCAACATAATCAACGAGCATAACAACAACATTAAAACATTTATCCAGATGAGCACGAAATACTGACGAGCATGTATATCACAAGTAGAACACTACTCAAAGCATAACATGACCACTAGCATCAACAATAAATACTAAGCAAGTACATATCAAGAATACTACCAAGTAAGCATATAAACAGCTAGTTGCAAAGGAACATGCATAATCACGGTACTCGGTAGCAGACGATAGTCATGCTCCAAAGAACACGACCAACACCCACATTTACTACTACCAAGCATGCCATACGAGAATAATACTAGCAAGAATACATGATAACCAGGTGCATAAAAACATAGCATGAAAGTGAACACAAATCCATAAGCACCACCGAAACAACAATAACCGTATCAAATCAAGCGGACATTTATTAAATATTCAATTTTAAAACCAATGCTACTGCATGGCTATCACGCAAATGGTGGTTGTGGCTTGCCTGGGGTGGAAGAAATCACCGGGAGAAAGTGCGAGAAGCTCGCGGAACGAATCAATGGAAAAGATTCTCTCGGAGGGGGCTGATTAGGGGCAAGGGTAAAATGGTCATTTCCAGTATGTCAAACCATAGTGAAAATGATACCAAAAGTTCGGGCTCGAAGAGACGAAGATGTGGGCGCTGGATTCACCTCAATCGGAGTCTCGAGCAAAAAGTTATAGCCCGACGAAGTTCAGGGACCAATCTGTAAAAAGATTTCTACAAACAGGCCCCTGAGCTGAAAAAAAGAAAGTACATTTAGATGAATACGCCTTCTCAGCAGAGAAAACTTATTTCTAGCCGTAGTTAAGTGAAAATATGCTTTCCCGAAAGGAAAACGCATTCCAACCGAACTAAGACCAAAATACACTTTCCCTTACCGAAAACGCATTTCATCAAAACGTGTTTCCACTTATCCAGCTAGGCGGTGGCGGGGTCAACGCGTGGAGTGGCTGACAGGTGGGGTCCGCGGGGCCCATGACCAGCTGGCAGGGAGGAGTCGGCTTCTTCGTGTCCTTCCCGACGCTGCCCGACGGAGGTAGAGGGAGGAGCGCGGTGCTGGCGCCCGTCCGGCCGGCTACGGCCATGGTTTGGAGTGCTCGGACCACCCACGCGCAGAGGGGACTGAGGCGAACCCGTTCCCGTAGGGCACGGACGCCGAGGGGGACCGGAGTGACGAGGGCCTGGACTCCAGGAGAGATGGCTTCCGGTGGGGGTTGGGCATCACGGCCAGGGGCTACCAGAGGAGGAGGGAAATGACGGAGAGGCTCTAGGGGTGTGGTGGAGGTCTCTGGTGGCGGCCAGGAGGAGGGGAAGGGCTCGGGTCGGCCAAATTTAGCCGGGCACTAGCGGTGGGCATGGCGGCAGTGGGAGGGGAGGAGAGCTTCTCGAGCTCCGTTGGGGGGTCGAGGAGGGCGAATGGAGTGAGGCGAGGCTGCTGGAGTGTTCGGAGGGGCTCGGGGGCGGCTTATATAGGCGCGGGGTGAGGCGGTTTGCTCGGGTGCCGCCGCTCACGTTCGGCCGAAGCTCTGCCGGCCATAGAGGTCACGGGGAGGCCCGGGAAGATGACGAGGGAGGGAACAGACGAGCCGCAGAGGTCACGGAGACGAGGTAGCGCTCGGGGCCAAGAGGAGGAAGAAGACACGGCCGAGGAAGACGTTGCGGTCACGGGCCGGAACTGTGCGGCGACGGGGACGGCTCACCGGAGAAGAAGACGGAGGGGGAAATGGCTCCAGGAGGACGGCGACGACACGGGGTAGCTGTTAGAAACGCTCACGCGCGCGAAGACGACGAGAGGAGGAGGGGCTCGAAGCAAACGATGCTCAACTCGCGTCCATGGCGTGCCAGGGCGGTGGTCACCGCGTGCACACGACGCTAACTCGTGCCCTGATCGGCCAAATCTTGTCTGGGAGACAAGGTGTGTAGAGGGTGATGCCAAGGAGGATAGAAACAAGCATAGTGATCCCTGGTGTGGTCACAGGTAGCAAGAATACAAGTGCACAACAAGATGTTTGTAACTTTCTGAAGAAGATTGGTTGGGAGGGTTAGACTGAGATTTGACTGGGGTTGATCACTCACTGAGGTGAGTAAGATGGCAGGGTTTCAGCTCAATAGGATGGGTTTAGCTAGTAGTTGCTGTAGAAACCACCAGACTGGACAGAAATACAAAACATGAAGTAGCACTCATATATCAATTGGGATTGAGCTGAATTTTTGTGTAGATGAGTTATATGGTCATATGAGAGTGCCATAAACATTTCATGCCATTTGGCCAAGCCAAAATGGTACTTCCTTCATACAACACCTCTCTGGACAGACTCTTAGGAAAATTCCTAAGGGAAAATGGCTAAATTAAATGAACACAAATTTGGTGGAGATAAGTTATATGGATAGGAGAAGGCTTAGGAAAATTTTCAGACATAATGGAGCAATATAAAATATACTTGCTTCATTAACTGGAAATTTTGACAAACCCAAAAATTGATGCTCAGCTCACAAGGATGCATTGTATGAGTTCAAATCTTGTGGAGAGCTTTGATTTGATGATATGAAGGGCCTTGCAAAATTTCAACTCATTTGAATATGCCTAGCTTGTACTTTCTTCACAATCAATTCCCTCAGACATGAACTTTGAAAAATTGCTCAGAAATATTTACTAGGCAAATGGAGTTGAATTTTGGCATGAGGCAATTATTTGGACAGGAAAAGATGTCCAAGATGTTTGGGTTCAATTGGGCAAAGATAATTGGCATTTGCTTCACAAACTGCCATTCAGGATAGAATAGGAAAGGAATTAACTGAGCATGATGGGAAACATGGCCAATGAAATATTTTGCCATATTTCAGGAAGATATGACCCAAACAATTTATCAGAATTATTTGGGAATTTAGGGAGTGAAAGAAATATAGGTTGCTTCACAACCTAGGGCAAAAAGGATTATTCCTTTAATAGAAAAAAGGAATATTTCCAAGGAAAAGAATATTGGGGTTGGTCCAAGATGGAAATGGCAACGTCTTGGGAAGGGTTTGGGTATGACAAGTCACTCTGGAAACAAAGAAGAGGGCATCTTCTTCAGTTTCCAGACCATATAGCCACGGAAAAAGAAAACTCAAGCAAAAACCTCAGAAAAACAAAGGAAAAAGAAAGGGCCAAAAATTAGGCTGTGACACAGAGATTAAACTAATCATGTGCACTAGCATAGTAGATGAACAAATCGAATCTAGGACATAGACTAAAAACATGAATTCTACCACGGTTTCGAATAGGAAGGACAGAAACACATACGGTGCAACGGGAGCAGCACCGTTGGCGTTGAGGTTGTCGCCCATGTTGTTGAGGAAGAGGTTGCCGAGGTCGGGGAAGAAGTCATCGTCGGTGAAGTCGTCACTCCCAGCAGTCGCGAGAGTGCGCTCCCCAAATTTCAACAGTGCCCACTGAATGGAGCGTAGGAGGGAGTGGCTGTAGGGGACGTTGCGGCCGCCGAATGGAGCGCAGGAGTAGAGCCCATGAAGCAGTAGATGGTGCTCCTCCCTAGTCTCTACTCTTATCTCTATCTCTACTACTCGTCTTTGTTTTTTATAATATACTAGTAGTAGCTGTCAAATCGAATAGTACTGCGCTGTCTGCTGCATGCCCGGCTGAACACGCCTTCTCGCCTCCATCAAACCCCTCCGTTAAACCCGCATAACTAGCTCATAACTAGCTCCAATGGGCTGTGTTGCCACATGACCACCAGATGGTTTGATTGAGCCCAGTCGAGATGGTTTAGTAGGAGAATGTGGATATTTCTCAACTAATGAAATATCTTCAACTTAGCATCCTGATGTATCGTCTCTAGTGGTTAGCAAAGAGTTCATGTTCTTTTATTTGTTTATAGGCGGGCAGGCGGCAAAAAACAGGGGAAAACGCGCAAGGTTCCTTGCAGACGCTCCACCGCGAGGTTCCTTGCTCCTTCTCGGTCGTCAGGAATCTATGTTCTTCCACTCTTTCTTACGTGATCTTTGTTCATCGTTTTGCCAACACGCGAGACATCTAGCATCAAGGTGCACGTGTCATGCAAGAAAATGGAGATAATCAGATAAGCAGTGCGTAAGTGAGTCGTGCAGTTCTATGACACCTACTCCTACTACACAATATTTTTTCTCCTCGATGGCACGTGAATAGTGCACGTACTCAACGACGGAGCACGGGATGGTAGCCATGACATGGTCATCCCTTTTTTGGAGAGAGTACGTACTACTAAATAACTTTGATGTGTCCCGTCAACTCGCAGAACGACGAGAAGATTGCTTACTACGCCTTCTCCCTCACCAACGCGTGCGCGGTGGCTCTCAGCACGAGGAGAAACTTTTGCTTACAAGCGGTGGACGTGCTGCAGTTCATTTGGTGTCAGATTGCCAGAAGTACTATTGTAGTACCACCAATATTGTTCGACTTCTGGAAGAGGCAAAGAGCCAAGCGCAAGGTCACCTACTAACCTTAGGCTAGCCATAGTGGGAGTAACATAACTACATAAGTAGGAGTACCTCCTTTTTTTATTCTACAAACAACCACACGCGAATATTGGACGGTAGCAGCACAACAACTGAATCAAAAATCAAAACCTTCCCGCCCGGCGCCAGCTGAGCCCGCCGCTCCACATTGATGGCAAGTCAAGGCGGCGCGACCTCTCACTGCTTTCGCCGTTGAAGCGGCGCGCCGACCGAGGGCACCGCCCGCTGCACGCCCGGCATTTCAGACTACACATACTTTGTTAGACAAAAGGTGGGGCCATTATTAATGATATAGTATTATACTAAAGGGACTAACTATTGTAAGGAGGCTACGTATTAGGTTGGTTCTAGATGATGTGTCAACTTCATATAGCCGGATGTTGGCTATACTATTAACCATGCTCAAAGTGTGGTGTGAGTCGGAAAATTTATTAAGTCATTAATTAATAATTAACGGACGCCTTAATTACTCAGCCGTTTCTGATCCTTTTGGATAGTGGGGCTATTATAGATTTGGACGTGGGGTTTGGGCCAAAGGCCTACTATTATACTTGGTCTTACTAGCTCGCACGACCGACCTGACATGCTCTACCCTAGCCGTCGCTGTATCATATGGTTTCGCACCGTTCCAGATCTTAGCGCCGCCACGCAATTCTTCTCCATCCCTCCTTCCGGCGTGCACCGCGAGAAGGGACAGCAGTCCTCCGAACCCCGTGATACGTCTCCAAGGTATCTATAATTTTTGATTGTTCCATGCTATTATATTATCCATCTAGGATGTTTTATATGCTATTTTATATGATTTTTGGGACTAACCTATTAACCTAGAGCCCAGTGCCAGTTTCTGTTTTTTCCTTGTTTTTGAGTATTGTAGAAAAGGAATACCAAACGGAGTCCAATTGACCTGAAAATTCACGGACATTGTTTTTGGACCAGAAGAAGCCCACGGAGCATCGGGGATAGACCAGAAGAGTCCCGAGGCCACCACGAGGGTGGAGGGCGCACCCTACCCCCTGGGCCCGCCCCCTACCTCGTGGCCGCATCATGGACCCCCTTGACTTTTTCCCGACGCCAACACTTTATATATATCCCCAAACTTCCAGAACATATCCGAGATCTGGAGTTCCACCGCCGCAAGCCTCTGTAGCCACCAAAAACCAATCGGGACCCTGTTCTAGCACCCTGTTGGAGGGAGGATCCATCACCGGTGGCCATCTTCATCATCCCGGTGCTCTCCATGACGAGGAGGGAGTAGTTCACCCTCGGGGCTGAGGGTATGTACCAGTAGCTATGTGTTTGATCTCTCTCTCTCTCTCTCTCTCTCGTGTTCTTGATTTCGCACGATCTTGATGTATCGCGAGCTTTTCTATTATAGTTGGATCTTATGATGTTTCTCCCCCTCTACCTTCTTGTAGTGGATTGATTTTTCCCTTTGAAGTTATCTTATCAGATTGAGTCTTTAAGGATTTGAGAACACTTGATGTATGTCTTGCATGTGCTTATCTGTGGTGACAATGGGATATTCACGTGATCCACTTGATGTATGTTTTGGTGATCAACTTGCGGGTTCAGTGACCTTGTGAACTTATGCATAGGGGTTGGCACACGTTTTCGCCTTGACTCTCCGGTAGAAACTTTGGGGCACTCTTTGAAGTTCTTTGTGTTGGTTGAATAGATGAATCTGAGATTGTGTGATGCATATCGTATAATCATACCGACGGATACTTGAGGTGACATTGGAGTAGGTGACATTAGGGTTTTGATTGATTTGTGTCTTAAGGTGTTATTCTAGTACGAACTCTAGGATAGATCGAACGGGAAGAATAGCTTCGTGTTATTTTACTACGGACTCTTGAATAGATCGATCAGAAAGAATAACTTTGAGGTGGTTTCGTACCCTACAATAATCTCTTCGTTTGTTCTCCACTATTAGTGACTTTGGAGTGACTCTTTGTTGCATGTTGAGGGATAGTTATATGATCTAATTATGTTATTATTGTTGAGAGAACTTGTACTAGTGAAAGTATGAACCCTAGGCCTTGTTTCAACGCATTGCAATACCGTTTGTGCTCACTTTTATCATTAGTTACCTTGCTGTTTTTATATTTTCAGATTTCAAAAACCTATATCTACAATCCATATTGCACTTGTATCACCATCTCTTCGCCGAACTAGTGCACCTATACAATTTACCATTGTATTGGGTGTGTTGGAGACACAAGAGACTCTTTGTTATTTGGTTGCAGGGTTGTTTGAGAGAGACCATCTTCATCCTACACCTCCCACGGATTGATAAACCTTAGGTCATCCACTTGAGGGAAATTTGCTACTGTCCTACAAAACTCTGCACTTGGAGGCCCAACAACGTCTACAAGAAGAAGGTTGTGTAGTAGACGTCACCCCGCCTTTCGTGATCCTGTATGGGAGAGGGGCGGTCAGGTTTTTGGGGAGCACACTCCTGTGACTGATGCCAGCGACGACTTCCTCAACGATAGCCTTCTTCCCCGACTTCGGTAACCTCTTCATCAACGACATGAGGGACAACATCAACCACAGCAGTTCTGCTCCCGCTCTACAGTATGTGATTCTGTCCTCCTGGTTTTGTCCGTGTCATTAATTTGATCTTTGCAATTGTCGTCATGATCTATTTACTGTTAATTCGGATTACATCTCATAGTAAATTGCTCATATATTCAACAATCCAATCCAAAAACCTGATTAAAGGCAATTTACTCCGAGTGGTTTTGCTGTGCTTTTGAAGCCGCCTACTTTTAAGGGGGTGCAATATAAAAGGTGGCGCCCTGAGCCTGAGAGCGATCTTAATCATACACAGCAGGAAGCTTTTGAGAACATGGATACCCTCCTCAAAGCCGCCCTGCTGAGTGTTCTTGACGATTCCATTGTGGATTCATATATGTCGTTTGACAGCGGCGAAGACATGTGGGCTGCGCTCGAGGCCACGTTTGGGGCCTCGGGCGCTGGCAACGAGTTGTACCCATGGAGCAATTCTGTGACTACAAGATGACTGATGAGCGCTCTGTTGTTCAGCAGACTCATGAGATACAATCACTCACTAAGGAACTTGAGTACTTCAAGTGTGTGTTGCCGGAAAAATTTGTTGCTGGGACCATCATTGCCGAGCTTCCACCTTCGTGGAACGATTTTGCTACTTCTCTGAAAAACAAGAGACATGATTTTTCTGTTTCGGATCTCATTAGCATTCTTCATTTTGAAGAGAAAGCGAGAGCAAAAGACACGCGTGCTCGGGTCGCTGAGGGAGCTTCTAGTGCCCACATGGTACACGAGAAGAACTTCCAGCCCAACCAGCCCCAAAACAACAAGAACAAATCTCAGGGGAAAGGCAAGTTCGATGCAAAGAACAAGCCGTCACATTCTACCAACTTCAGGAAGAATTCTCATAACGGGAAGGGATACAAACCTCAATTTGGGTAGCACCGCACAAAACTTATATGGCTGCATCTACCTACTGTCAGCTAACCTCATGGTGCTCCAGGTATTCCTACATTCGTAACTAGTTACAATGACCACCGCAAGATGAAATAAGCTTAATTATTCGTACATTGACTTGCTGATTGCAGTGCGGAACGATCCTATCATGTGTGGAGTAGCAAACAAGCAGTGCAGCCGAAGGTGGAAATCAACCAAGGACTTATGAAATTATATATAATCTTCCTCAGGCAGGTCAGTATCCCCTTCGTCTAGATGATCATGTTTTGTCGCGCTGAGCTATTGATATGTGCTACTGTCTTGCAACACCGTTTAAGTATAGCTATTGTTTTCCTATATTTTCAGATTCAGGACAATGAAGATGATTTCAGGGGAACTACACAATATGGACTCATGTTGAGTCATCTCTATTGCCTCATGTGTTTGCTGCAAATGTGTCAGCATCAATTGCAAGATGAGGCAGCTAGCTAGCTGTGGAGTTGCCAACATGCTCAAAGTGCTCGCAACATTGAGAAGAAACAAGCATGCCCAGGAAATAAATGCGTGCGCAGGGAGGCCCTTTGCTCAGAGAAGCATCGACCGATTTTATTTATTTCCACACCTTCTCACAACTTTGTATTGGTTATAGTATGGTGAATCATTGAGATGCATAAACATGCTGAACTTTTGTTCTTTTGAATGTTAGTATGCATACTGTATCTTCTGAAGCTTAGTTTAATGTAAATGTTGACTAGCCTGTGAACCTTCACAATCTAGTAAGTATATTGTAGGCCTGTTATTTGACACCTCACTTTGCCGCGCTACGCGACTAGTGTGAGTGTCTGCATCCAGTACCGCATCCTCTAATTTGGTGGATCCCAAGTTGAAAAAGGTTACCGATGAGTAGCCATAAGCTGGAGCATCTATTTTTTTTCTTTCGAATGGGCAATAAGCTGGAGAGTGTCTCGGGCTGCCTCTAGCACAAGTCCCTCCAGTACAAAACACGGGCAGCCGACTGGGCCGATACAAAAGCCTATCCATCTTAAAGCCCATTTTTTGTTTTTTGCGAGGAGAAGCCCATATTTCTTGAAGAGGGGGCGATCCCTGGAAAGCCCTCCTTCCTCCTCGCTTCCACTTATGCTTCCATCTCGCCCCAATTCCCCCCGCTCCCCATCTTCCTCACTCTTCCAGAAAACCCCCGCTCACCTTCTTCCTCACTCGTATAGAAAATGCCTGCTCCTCTTCTTCCACTCCTACAGAAAACCCCAGCCCTCCTTCTTCCCCACTCGCACTGCCACTAGGCTCGTCTCTGGCTACTCTACTCAAACCCGTGAGCTCAGCGCGACACCCATAAGGAAAATGGAGTCGGCTGGCCCCGGCGCCAAGAAGATGAGGCTCCCGCCAGCGACGACGCCTGTTGTAGATCCCACACCCGACATCGCGGTGAGAAGCGGCGAGCCCCCCCACCAGGATGTGAGGAACCAGTAGAATCTCCGGTGGACCGCATCAGCGATCTCCCGGACGTCATCCTTGAGGAGATCATCTCGCTTCTCCCCACCAAGGATTTCTGCCGCACACAAGTCCTCTCAACTCGATGGCGCCCTCTATGGCGCACCGCGCCCCTCAATCTCGATTGTCGTCAGATATCTGTCCTTCCTGAATTTGATCTCCTCAGAGCCATCGTCTCCTCTCACCAGCAGGGCCCTTTTCAACGGCTCTGCATCCTGACACGCTACCGGCTGTCCATACCCGGCACGGTGGACGCTTGGCTGACATCACCTGAATTCGGAAAACTCCAGCAGTTTGAGTTCTACCATTACCACAAAAGTTTCATACCACGAACACACCAAGAATTCGTGCCCACACCACCATTGCCCATCTCGTGGTTTTCCTCCTCTCTCCACACCGCCACCTTCGCCTGGTGCCATCTTCCAGACGATCCGGTACAAATGCTTCGACTCCCACTGCTAAAAAAACTTTCGCTTGTGGTGGTTTATCTGTCGGAGGCCTCACTGCACAACATCATCCACTCCAGTTGCCCTGCCCTGGAGTGCTTGCTGATTGTTTTGGGAATAGAAACCCCTATCAGTTTTCTCCAAATAAAGTCGCCTCACCTTAAAAGCATTGGAATTTTTTTTGAAGGACAGCAGCTCATCATCGAACATGCCCCTTCACTTCAAAGGTTGCTCCTTGATAATTGTTATAAACCTTCGCAAATAACTATCGTCTCTGCACCCAAACTGGAGACCTTGGGTGTAATTCGTGATCCGTTTAATGATCACAGGAAGTTGGTGTTTGGCTCCTCACTTTTTCAGGTACCGTATATTATCATCTATACATCTGTAATCATAAGCTGCATTTTTCATTTGTGCGCATAAGTCTTATATCATCTTGGAGTACACTTTGGGTACTAATATTATGTTGTATGCTCAATGAAGAGTTCGTCCATGGATAGCCTATCAATGTTGCTGGATTATGTCAAGATCTTATATACCAGAATGTCTAGTTTTGATCTGAACATAATTATTGGCTTGCTGCGATGCTTTCGATCTCTGAAGAATTTATATATAGAGGTGGTGATTTCATGCACATTGAAAGCCCGTATATATTGTACTAGAATTAACCATTCAGCTGTCTCTCTTTTGGCATACTCTTTTCTCAGACCTTAACTGTTTTCAATCTTCATGTCTACTTAGGTACTGCGACCACATGGAGAAAAACGTATAACCAATCGGTGGCGTAATAAGCACCAGTATTTTCCCAGTTCTCATGACATTCGTTTGAGGACAATAATGATGGAAAGATATGCATCCAACCAGGCAAACAGAAGCTTTCTCACATTCTTCCTATTGAATGCGAGGTTACTATTTGTCCATGAGGCTTAAGTTTTACCGCAAGAGATTTCTCACGGACGGACACGTTGAACCGCAAAAAAAGAAGTTCCAGGTGGACAAATGGGCTTCTAAACGTGCTCGGCTTCTATTTACAACAAGTTGTAGTCATCCTGAAATAAATTTTTTTGCACAGGATGTTGATTTTATGGATCAGACCCATCCATTTGTTTGTGACTACGAAAAAGAGTGGTTGGGTTAGATGTTACTGCCATGTTCAATCTGGGTTTTGTCTAAAAATTTGATGAACAATTAATCCTTGGGCTTTCTATACCGTTTGTAAGCTTGAGTTGCATATTGTTGCCCTCGTACTCCCCTCCACCTGCCACTACACTGCCGCATCTTCCACCTGCCACTTCACTGCCGCATCTTCCCTTTGCGATGAAAATATATGGGTCTATTTAAGTCTCCCTCCTTAAGCATCACCGGCTCGTTTGCTCTAGTGCCGGCAACCCCCTAATCCACGAATCCCAATCCCCATTCCCGCACCCCCTTCTTGCAAAGATGACGCCATGGAAACGCTTCGTGAAGGCCCGTACAATGGCCGCGTCCCCCCCCCCGAGTGCCACCGCCTGCACCGAGAGCGGGGCCGTCTACGTCGAGAGTGCCGCCACATCCGCATTTAGCGCGGCCACTTCCGTCGAGAGGGCGTCTGCGGCAGCCGACAGGGCAGCTGCAGCAGCCGAGACGGCTCAAGCTGCTGCTGCGACGGCGGCTGCAAACACCGAGAGCGCTCGAGCTACCATCTGTGCCGCTGATGTCGCCCTGGCCCGGGTCGAGGCCATCCATGCCTAGATCGAGGATGCACACGCCAAGATATTCCAGGCCACCTCGGACTCCAGCATGCAACCAACGTCTGAAAAGGCAGCGGTGGCCATGGAGCACCTGCTTCCTCATGAGGTCGCCGAGCGGGAGGTGGAGATGCAGGAGGCCGTGGAGATCGAGGAGCGCCGGGAGGAGGAGTTGCGCGTGGACGAGGTCGAGGTAAAGAAGAGTCTGTCCGTCCAGGAATCGGCGGTGGAGTACCAACGCGAGCTCTGGCGCAGCCACTACTACGAGTACTACAACCTTGAGGGCGGCACCCAGGACGAGGACGAGGATGAGGACGCGGTCGACTTCAGCAAGGGGGACGCGGAGTCCACCAACGGTGCCATGTCGCCAAGACAAGTCATCGACGTCTCATCTCACATCGGCGATGCATAGGCCGGCGCGGCGGCGGATTTGTTAAAATTACACAACGAGCGGATAACACCAGGGACCTAGCAGCTCGCCCGATTGTTTTTTTAGTTTCAGAGACGGAGCTCAACTACGCGCTATGCAGGGGCTATGGCCCGTCTAGCCCATGCTTACGATTTTATTTAAGCACATGACGAGCCCAGTTGATATCTTTTTTCTTTCTGAAAATGGCTAGCCGAGTTCTTTTTTTGGAGAATACCAAAACCGAGGCCTACTTGCTTTTCTCAGCCCTGCTGGGCGCCAAATCTTTCAAGATGAGGAGGGAGGGATTTAAGTAGTAAGAAATGGACTTCCCCAGAAAATGGGCTATAAGTTGTAAGAAATGGGCTGTAAATTTTTAAACCAAAGCCAATCGGCAATTACATTAAAATATCATTTTTTCTGGATTTCTCTACTCTCTACTCTTATAAAAACCAAAGCCAACTGGCAATTACATTAAAATATCGTCTTTTCTCCCACAAGATAAACTACTCATACAAATGCATCTTCATGTTCCGTGCAACGTACAGGCATCTTGCTAGTTAAGATTTTAAATTTCATTCATTTTTTTTGCGGAGAATTGTTTTTTGAATTTTATTTTGATATAATTTTTTAAAAATTATTTTTAACGCGACTTGAAATTTCGTGATTAAAAGAGTTCGGACAGCAACGAAATATGCAAAATTTCGTTGAATATTTTAGCAGTGCCCACAATATATGGTCTGTAATGCTAATAAAAAGAACATGGGCTTCAAATATCCTTAAGAATTAGCAAATTGGCTGTAAATTATTGAAAATAATGGCTAATGGGTAGTATGCTGTTTTCCATAGATTTGGAGGCTGACTTCTGGGCCTACTAGGTTGACGATGACGCTGTCCTAATTTTTTTTGACGCGTACGCAAGGCTTTGTCAACTTAGTCAACACAGAGCAGTGACTGTTGGATGTCCATCCAACGGCCGCGATGCTTCTTGAATCTCTGATCTTCCTGCTCCAGCCTCCCAAACCAATGCCGCCGGGATTGCCTGCTCCCTCCTCCCGTGGGTGGCAGTGCTGCTGCCAGGCCATCCCTCTACCCACCCGCACATCCTGTTATTTTCTGGCGATGTCAGCCTCACCCTGTAGCCGACCAGTCAGCGCTCGTACACCCCTCAGCATGGGCATCCACTGCGGTGGATTCGCCGGCTCCGGGTTGTTCCCTTCCTGGGCCTCGACCTCGTTCACCGCGTTTGTGCTCTCGGCGCTGTGAGGTCAACATGGTCAACAAACAACAACCATCGGAAGAGGCTGACAGTAGGGGTCCACACAAGGAAATGCCTCCTTATTACGCGTAAAATAATGATTCCTCCACCTGACAGCTGGGACCCACCGCAAGGACCTCTGTATTTCTTGAAAAAAAACGTTCCCCCCGCTGTCAGCTCGGACCCACCAGCTATATCTTCACACACGAGGAAGTGCCTCCTTATTACGCAAAAACAAAAGAATACTCCCCCTGAGGGAGTCCTGGATTAAGGGGTCCTCGGACGTACGGCCTGCTGGACATGGCCCGGACTGATGGGCCGTGGAGATATAAGACAGAAGACTCTCTCCCGTGTCCGGATATGACTCTCTTTGGCGTGGATGGCAAGCTTGGCGTTCGGATATGAAGATTCCTTTCTCTCTAACCGACTTTGTACAACCCTAGTCCCCTCCTGTATCTATATAAACCGGAGGGTTTAGTTCATAGGGACAATCATAATCATACAGGCTAGACTTCTAGGGTTTAGCCATTATGATCTCGTGGTAGATCAACTCTTGTAATACTCATATTCATCAAGATCAATCAAGCAGGAAGTAGGGTATTGCCTCCATAGAGAGGGACCGAACCTGGGTAAACATCGTGTCCCCTGTCTCCTGTTACCATCGACCATAGACGCACAGTTCGGGACCCCCTACCCGAGATCCGCCGGTTTTGACACCGACATTGGTGCTTTTATTGAGAGTTCCGCCGCATCGTCACCAGAAGGTTCGATGGCTCCATCAATCATCTACAACAATGCTGCCCTGAGGGAGGTTTTGCTCCCCGGCCAAATATTTGTGTTCGGCGGCTTCGCACTGCGGGCCAACTCGCTTGGCCATCTAGAGCAGATCGACAACTACGCCCCAGGTCACCAGATTAGTTTTGGAAATCTAGACTATGTCGCTGATATCCGAGGAGACTTGATCTTCCAAGGATTCGCGCCCCCAACCTCCACTCTGGCCCTAGATCTGGAGCATATCGCCAAGTCCGAAGATGAGCTCCCTGAGTTCGCCAGGCTGTCTACAGCCACTAAGCCCATTGTGGGAGAGCCGGGGAAAGAAGTGTCGCTGGCAACCATCAGGAAGCCAAACCCTTCTCCGGACACTGGCTCTGAATCTTCGGAGTCAGCATCGTGTGAGTTCAGCCAAGGAGACTCCCTCTCGCCATACTCCACGAGCTCTCTTTTCTCGGGCCAAACCTCGCCTTTAAGCGAGGCTCTGGACTTAATGCGATCCCTTGTCATCACAGAGGAGCAACGTCCGAACTATGCCCAGCCTGGACTAGGGGCTGAGAGCAGGGAATTTTACGTCCCACCCACCACCCACCTTATAGCCACTGTCGAGGACTTAACCGACATGCTCGATTACGGCTCTGAATACATCGACGGTATGGACGACGATGCCGGAGAAGAGGAGGCACAAAACCCGCCATTTACCGGACGCTGGATGGCCACTTCTTCGTATGACGTGTACATGGTGGATACACCCGAAGAGAATAGCGGCGACGACAAGGAAGACCCAGTCGAGGATAAACCACCTGAGATACAACCAAAGCGCCGACGTCAGCGGCACCGTTCCAAGTCACGCCGTGGAAAAGACAACAATACCAGCACAAGAGAAAACAATAATCCGGACGATGCCGAAGACAATGAAGACCCTGTTGAGCCAACTTCCAAACAGGACGAACGGGAAGATGGGCAAGTTAGCCCTGATGAACAGGCCATAAACAAAGACTCGGAGGACAGTAATTATCTTCCGCTCTCCGAGGATGAGGTGAGCCTCGGCAACGAGGATTTTATCGTGCCAGAGGGACCTCTCGGGGAGGAGCGCTTCAAGCGCCGGCTAATAGCCACTGCAAGGAGCCTGAAAAAGAAGCAGCAGCAGCTTTAAGCTGATCAAGATCTGCTCAATGATAGATGGACTAATGTCCTGGCAGCCGAGGAATACGGCCTCGAGCGCCCAACCAAAAGTTATCCGAAGCACAAATTGCTACCTCAATTCGAAGACGAGGCGCTGGAGCCCGTACCATCAGCGCGTAATGCGGCTGACCGACCACCACGTGGCCGGGACAAAGCGGCAACTCAAGCCGAACACCAGCCCATACTACCTCGCCGTAAAGGCCGAGATAAAACAGCTCGAGGATATACACATGACCTACGGCAGGACCTGGACAGTAGAGCAGGATAGACCAGATCGATCTACGGATCGCGGGGGCGTGCCCCGACACGTGACGACGGCTATCTAGCCGGACGCAACAAACATAATCACGCCCGGGCCGAAAAC
The DNA here is from genome assembly GCF_002575655.3 of Aegilops tauschii subsp. strangulata. Classification (NCBI taxonomy): domain Eukaryota; kingdom Viridiplantae; phylum Streptophyta; class Magnoliopsida; order Poales; family Poaceae; genus Aegilops; species Aegilops tauschii. The sequence goes on from NC_053041.3 coordinate 510,615,215, forward strand.
CACAGACGGACTCCATCCGAGCCACGAATTCCCAAAAGGGTTTAAACCCGTGAACATCAAATTATATGATGGAACAACAGATCCCGCGGTATGGATTGAGGATTTTCTTCTCCATATTCACATGGCCCGTGGTGATGACCTTCATGCCATCAAATACCTCCCACTAAAACTCAAGGGACCAGCTCGGCACTGGTTGAACAGCCCGCCTAAAAACTCCATTGGCAGCTGGGAGGACTTGGAAGACGCCTTCCGCAACAACTTCCAAGGTACATACGTCCGACCTCCGAATGCTGATGACGTCACATAGTCCAACAGCCCGGAGAGTCCGCTAAAAAATTCTGGACCAGGTTCCTAACTAAAAAGAACCAGATCGTCGACTGCCCGGATGCCGAAGCCCTAGTGGCCTTTAAACATAGCATTCACGACGAATGGCTCGCTCGACACCTCGGCTAGGAAAATCCAAAGTCCATGGCAGCCCTCACGGCACTCATGACCCGCTTTTGCGCGGGCGAAGATAGCTGGCTAGCTCGTAGCAACAATAGTTCAAGCGAACCCAGCACTTCTGAGGCCAGGAATAGCAACGGCAAGCCCCGACGTAACATGCATAAGCGTCGAAACAATGGTGACAATATGGATGACACGGCGGTCAATGCCGGATTCAGTGGCTCCAAGTCCGGCCAGCGGAAGAAGCCGTTCAAAAGGAACAATTTGGGCTCATCCAGCTTGGACCGCATACTCGATCGTCCATGCCAGATACATGGCACCCCCGATAAACCAGCCAATCACACCAATAGAAGCTGTTGGGTCTTTAAACAGGCCGACAAGTTAAATGCCGAGAATAAGGAGAAGGGGTCGCAAAGCGAGGACGAGGACGAGGAGCCCCGCCCACCGAACACAGCGGGGCAGAAGAAGTTTCCCCCTCAGGTTAAAATAGTGAACATGATATACGCTACCCATATCCCCAAGATGGAGCGCAAGAGCGCGCTCAGGGACGTCTATGCGATAGCGCCAGTCGCCCCAAAATTTAATCCATGGTTGTCTTGCCCGATCACCTTCGATCGCAAGGACCATCCGACCAGTACCCGTCCTGGCAGTTCAGCTGCACTGGTCCTCGACCCAATAATTGACGGATTCCACCTCACGCGAGTCCTCATGGATGGTGGCAGCAGCCTCAACCTGCTCTATCAGGATACGGTGCGCAAAATGGGCATCGATCCATCAAGGATCAAGCCCACCAAAACTACCTTTAAAGGAGTTATACCAGGTGTAGAGGCCCGCTGCATGGGCTCAATCACATTGGAGGTCGTCTTCGGATCCCCGGACAACTTCCGAAGCGAAGAGTTGATCTTCGATATCGTCCCATTCCGCAGTGGCTATCACACACTGCTCGGACGAACCGCATTCGCTTGATTCAATGCGGTGCCGCACTATGCTTATCTCAAGCTCAAGATGCCCGGACCACGCGACGTCATAACAGTCAATGGAAACACGGAGCGCTCCCCCCGTACCGAGGAGCAGACCGCAGCCCTGGCAGTGGAAGCACAAAGCGGCCTTTTAAGGCAGAATTTTAATTCAGCGGCCAAGCTCCCGGATACTGTCAAACGAGTCCGGACTACTCCGTAGCTTGACAGTCCGGCTCGTCAGGAGTTAGACTAGTAATTCGGCCTCCATCTCAGTCCTGACCAAATGGCGGCATACGTACCACACGTACATAACTACGCACTCAAAATACCATGGGCAGAGACGGAGGCATAACCAGACTATGGTCCACAATACGGCTCGACCTTCCCCTGACACACATACTTTCACTTTTCTTTTTATCCTTTTCAGGTTTCTTTTCCACAGGCCCCTCGCAGCCGCTCGCTCATCGGTCCTTTCGAAGGACGGATACACCAAGGCGGCAAGTAGCACAGACGCGTGGGGGGATTTCTAGATGTTTTTCTCGACGATCATCCTACCTGTTTTCAGGACCCACACGCAAGCTCCCCCTTGATCTTGGCATGTCAAATAGCCCGGTTGCTTATCGCACTATTTGTACTGTAACGCCAACAACGCCAGCGATTCAATCAAGCATGGGGCTCCACAGGAACTTAATATAGCAAAACAAGGCATGGCATGAGTCTAATAAATGCATAGAACAAAAGTCCCTTACTGACCATGAGCCAAAACGGATCAGAAGATATGATGGCAAATATGTAAACATAGCAAGTTCCGTTAACAGGTTTCAGACACTGCAGAAAACAGAGCATGGCAGAAACAGTATTATGAAGGCATCTTTGTGAGCTTGATTCACTCAACACAAAGCAATGAATGACAAAACAAGCATACCTAGAGCAAGATGGCATGTTTATGAAGCTATCCATGGCAAGATAATATACATAGCATGAATGGATCAACTACAACAACCTTGGCAAAATTGAATAACACGTAAACAATCTGCCAGGAACATTTTATAGCAAAAGTAGAGCAAGATTAAGACATGCTAGGTACTCCATAATTGCAAACAGGGGCATGGATGGATAGAGCACAACTATATCTACAAAACATCCTGACTGAACATCACCAAAAAGAGCATGGATCTCTCTGTAGCCACATGGATACATAGCAACAAAATAACAGCAGAAACAGACTTGGTAAAATTACTAAGTCCCTGAAATCATAAACATCACGAAGCCTAGTTTGCATGCTTGTGCTAGTCACCACAGAGATCACAAAAATACATAGAATACACCTCTGTAAAGAAGGCATGGCATACATCAAAACACATTTAGAGCTCATGCTCATAAGATGCACACATCAATTGCAACGAAAATAACAAATCACCAAGTTCTGTAAACAGACAGCAATTAACAGCATATAGCACTCTTGCAACAGAGATTTGGGCATCAATATGGACTCAAACGAGCATGGCACAATGGAACAAAATGAAGAGCATCTCGAGACGAACATTCCGATATATTACAAGCGCAAAACAGAGCTATATGGAAAGAGTTATGATGCAAGGAAGTATGCAACAGAATGTAAAAATCACGGGACTTGGAGGATTTCCGGGGGGGGGGGGGGGGGGGAATTCAACCTCCACTGTGGATCGAGATCCGGCGCGGATCGGGCTCGGGTGGCTCGCCGGAGAAGAAGGACGGCGCGGCGGAGGAGAGGAGGGCTCGTCGGCGGCCGCAGAGCTCGGGGGAGACGGGGCCGGCCGGAGAGGGTGCGGGGAGGCGCCGGAGTCGGGGGAGACGGCGGACGCGGGCGGCGCCGGCGACCTACGGCGGGGCAGACGGCGGCGGCCGGCGAGCGCGGCGGTGAGGAAGAGGGCGGCGGAGGGCGGCGGCGCCGGGCGGGCGAGCGCGCGGGGCTCGGGGGCGCTCAGGCGCGGGGCGGAGGAGGCGGGCTCGCGGGGGCTCCGCGCGGGCCGCGCGGGCCGCGGGCGGCGGCGGCACTGGCTGCCACATGGCGGCGCGGGAGATGCCGGGCGCGGCGGCGGGTTCGTCCGGCGGCAGCGGACGCGTCCGGCTGCGGAGAGGGGAAGGGGACTAGGGGTTGCACCGCGAATTTCGGAGGGAGAGGTGTTTTTATAGGTAGAGGGAGCTAGGAGACTCCAAATGGAGCACGGTTTTCGCCCACACGATCGTGATCGAACGACCGAGAGCATGGAGGGGACTTAGGTGGGTTTTGGGCCGTTTGGAGGGGGGTTTTGCTGCAACACACAAAAGGACTTTGCGGTTACCCGGTTAACCGTTGGAGCATCAAACGACCTCCAAATGGAACGAAACTTGACAGGTGGTCTACCGGTGGTATACCAAGGCCACTTGGCAAACCTCGGTCCATTCAGAGAATGTTTAACACCCGCTCACGAAAAGAAACAAGAGGGGTGCGCCGGTGCATGTGGGAGTGCCGGATTGCAAAACGAACAACGGGGAAAATGCTCGGATGCAAGAGACGAACACGTATGCAAATGAGATGCACATGATGACATGATATGAGATGCATGACATGAACAAAATGCAAAACGAAAAACAAAACCCGACCACGAAGGGAATATCATAACACATAGCCGAAAATGGCAAGAATTGGAGTTACGAATATGGAAAGGTTACATCCAGGGTGTTACAACACTCCACCACTACGAGAGGATCTCGTCCTGAGATCTAGGATGGCACTGGAGGAAAGCGGAAGAGGAAGAGAAGAGGTAAAGCTAAGTTGCTTCTTTGACAAACGAGTGAAACCACGAACCTTGAGAGATTGAACGAACAAAAAGAGAGAATACAAGGGAGATGAACGAGATTAAAAACACTCCGTTATCAAAGAGGAACAAGTAACATTGCGAGAATCTTTGTAGGTTGAAGAATATGAAACAAGAGCTTAACGGATCAAAAGGAATATGAAAGCACACCGGTAGAAAAGAGAAACAAGGAACACCCTGTGAACCTTGGAGTTTGCAAAGCTATGAATGACGAGAACAATGGACGAGAAGTACATGCAAGCACTCCGGTTGAAACGAGATGTACAAGGAACGATAATGATCAATTACGATAACGCTCCGGTTGGAAAAGAAAAGAATAGAATTTGAACTTGGCAAAATGAAAGCACTTGGATGAGACTCTGGTTAAAACTAGATAGAGAAGGAAAAAGATTGATATAATTTGGGCAGCATTCCGACTGAAAGAAGAAAGAAAACTTGATAAGATGAAAAGAACTTGAAGAGATGACACAACACTCCGGTTAAATGGTAAGCATGAAAAGAACCCGATCCTCACAAATCGAGATGATGAGTGAAGAGAGCAACATCACCATGCCTCCGAAAGAAAAAAATAGAAGATAGATCCTTGGAATAAAGAATGGAGAAGAAAATGACAACTTCTGCCACAAATGAGCTTGGAAAGCATCCTTCCAAGAAGGTTATAACGGAGTTGTTGGGAAATCAACAACGAAACGAATAAGCTTGTAGTGGGCTTAAGGAAAACTTCTCAAGGCTGTGAGGTGACAACCGGCCACTAATGGAAACCATTGATTTGACTGAGAGCGCCAAAGAGATGAAAAACTTCTTCACCGAGATAAGAAGGAGAAAATTGGATCATTGATAAGCACCACGAATAGCAACATTCCCAATGGAAGGCATTAGGTGAAATCTTTACCAAGATAACTCCAATGGAGGGATTGATAGGTTGAGACCATCTCCTGAACGAAGAGAAAATGATGGATTTAAAATATCTCATTCTTGACAACTTGAATTGCGAAGGGAAATTTTCAAGAATGACATAACACCATCTCAAGAGATAAGGTAGAAAGAATTGCACTTCGCAATGCAAGATGAAGAATGCTTGGACTCCACAAAACAAAACAAAACATGTGTTGAACACCGTGTTTATTTTAGAGTATAGCTTGACGGATCATAACTCCGAGAAAATTCTTGAAGAACAATTGAAGAATGAAAGGAATCCTTGATGAGCCACCATGTTGATCCTCCATGAAGAACTCCGATAATAAAAGAATGATCAAACAAAAGGGAAAGTTGAAAAGAACTCCGGGAGAATCCTTGCAATGATTAGATGAAGCTTTGAAATGATATAATTGAAATAACTTGGAGCTCCGGAAAATAAAGATGAGCACTTGAAACCAAGAATTTTGATGAACCTCCGGAATAAGGAATTAATCACTTGGATGAAACAAGAATAAGAATTACATTATGCTTAGCCTTCACCAATTTAGATTGATGACAAGCAACGGATTTGGCATACTACTTATTCTCGTAGAAAGGATTAAGATAGAAATTGCGCAAACTTGAATAAGGTCTTGATGGAACCACCGGTGGGATTTTGGAAACATGGAATGAATTAATATGATAACCAAGAAAGAGAACTCTTGAACGAACCACCGTAAGAATTGGAAATGAAAGTAGCAAAGGCGCAATTCACCGGGAAGAATTAGAAAACGAATAAAGATACTGGACAGAATTTAAATACATGAGAACGAAGAGATCATGAACTGATTAGAGGATATTTGAATGATGCACTGGTAAGATTTGGAGAACGAGAGCTGAAAGCTTGAATGAATAATTCTGAGATGATGGGCTTTGGATGATCAAGAAACGAAAACAACTCATAAAATGCTCCGGATGGGTGAAAAGAATTCTCACAATCGAAAACAATTATGAGAGGATGGTAACAAGCTAGAACCATGAATCTTGAAGAGAATGGAGCAAGATTTAAGAGAAACACTTCTTCGGTCTTCAAATGTTGAGAGTGACGATGAGAAACACCACCATGAATTATTGAGATACTCCGGGATGAAAATTAGAAAGATTGAACCAACAATGAAAAGAGTTTGAAAGATCTTGGAGAAAGACATTTGACTGATGATAATTCATTCTTACGTCAAACTTTGCAATGAATTTGAGAATGACTCCGGAAAGAATTAGAAGAGTTAGGTAAGATCCTGGAAAAAAACCTGTGGGTTAGGGCCCACTCAAGAGAAACACCATTGAACAATTTAAAAGAGCGATTGCGCCGGTTGAATTAAATGGCTTGAATGAGATAACAACCTCGAAATAGCTTGAACGGATCTTGAATGAAAACACGAATCTCCTGCAATATCTTCAGCACTCCGGAACAAATGAATAGCAAGCGGGGAATGATTATGAGATATACCGGCATGAGAAAGCATTTGAAAGGAGGAAAGGGCTATAATCAACACTGAAAGCTTCAATTGAATCCACCGGAAAAGAATACGAGAATAAAGAATGATAAACTTGAAGCTTCCTGAGCATCTTCCTGAGAATCACCGGATAAGAACAAGGAGGAAAATAATGAAGAGACTTCACATTAATAAAAAGGATACTTGATTAAGAAATCTGAGTCCTTGAAGAAAAAGGGTGGGAGGGCGGGAAAAACAAAGGCAACTTGGGTCGGATGAAACGAACACCATTGAGAAAAAGCTTAGAATTTGATCTTGCGAATGTTGGAATGGCTGGATGCACTTGAAGAGAAACACGCCGGTTGGAAAGAATTGGGATGACAAACTCGATGATCAAGAAGGATTAGTATTCACATAGCAATATGAGAACACCGTTTAGGAAAAGTATGCATTCAACATTTGACTTCGAAGCAACTCGAATACCACAAATAAAACAAAACAAAGGATTGGCTTGCAGAATAAGCCGGAACAAACATATGATAGAGATTTCGTCCGAAGTTTTTGTGGTGGGGCCCACACGGGCTCGATCGTACAACACCATCATGTACAAGGCAGTGCACATGACATACGAAGCGTCCCCGAGTCGGCATAGCCAAGGACTCTTTAATACACTACGAGACCACTGTAAAACCAACCATGGAAAGGCGGACCACTAGACGTCGAACCCCAATCTCATATCATGCGTTTGTCGGAAAGATATCCTAGGAGCTACTTGAATTCCCACTTATAAACTCCCGAAACTTTCTGGTTATGCAATCTGGTGTTGGGGATACAGGGGACACAAAATATATCACCCAAACTAGCAATCCCTAGATCCAGTTGTATCCATCCGTCAACACATAACCAAGAAACCTTCGGAAATCGTGTACCTCAACCTTCGAAAAGCATCCGTTATACGAGTTATGGCAATACTCCCGAACTCCCGCCCCAGTACTGGGTGGCGTCGAGGTGATCTCACCAACAACTGCATAAAAGAGATTTTCGATGTCGGCGAAACTCAGGTATTCCAGAACTGCAACGATAAAATTGTGACGACAACACCTCGGAGCTCAACTCCCCGGGACACTGCCACAACCCCTAAATGTCAGGAGGCACCAAGAACAATGTTCTCGTCACAAAACCATCGGAACGATTCTAAGATACCCGCGTGATCCAAAAAATTTTTAGTGAAATCTGAGGACAGAAGAGTCAAAACTACTACATCAGGAGACCTCACCAGAGCGACGAAGGGACTGAGGAGTAAAAAGAATCCTACTCTCCGATATATATAATTCTAAGACTCAAAACATTTTTGTTCTAGACTCAACAACGCCAGCAATTCGATCAAGCAGGGGGCTCCTAAGTCGGGGATGGCTCTGATTACCAACTTGTAACGCCCACGATGCGCCTATATCTCCCACGTGTTGAGGCAAGACTTAGAGGCATAACCGCATTGTGGTTTTGTCGCAAGAACGGTTATCTTCACACAATCCCATGTAATGAACAAGAATGGGATAACGAGAGTTGGCTTACAATCGCCACTTCACACAATACATAAATATAAATCATACATCATCCAAAGTCCACACATAGACCGACTACGGTCAAAATCCAAATGAAAATAAGATAACCCCAAATGCTAGATCCCCGATCGTCCCAACTGGGCTCCACTACTGATCATCAGGAAAAGAAACATAGTAACGACCACGTTCCTCATCGAACTCCCACTTGAGCTCGGTTGCGTCATCTGCACTGGCATCGTCGGCACATGCAACTATTTTGGTAGAATCTGTGAGTCATGAGGACTCAGCAATCTCACACCCGCGAGATCAAGACTATTTAAGCTTATAGGAAAGGATGGTGTAATGAGGTGGAGCTGCAGCAAGCACTAAGCATATATGGTGGCTAACATACGCAAAATGAGAGCGAGAAGAGAAGCAATGCAACGGTCGTGAAGCTAGAAGAAGTGATCCTGAAACTACTTACGTTCATGCATAACTCAAACCGTGTTCACTTCCCGGACTCCGCCGAGAAGAGACCATCACGGCTACACACACGGTTGATGTATTTTAATTAAGTCAATTGACAAGTTCTCTACAACCGGACATTAACAAATTACCATCTGCCTCAGAACCGCGGCCACGGCTTTCGAAAGATAATACCCTACAGGGGTGTCCCAACTTAGCCCATTATAAGCTCTCACGGTCAACGAAGGATAAACCTTCTCCCGGGAAGACCCGATCAGTCTCGGAATCCCGGTTTACAAGACATTTCGACAATGGTAAAACAAGACCAGCAAAGCCGCCCGAATGTGCCGACAAATCCCGATAGGAGCTGCACATATCTCGTTCTCAGGGCACACCGGATGAGCCAGACGTCGGGTTGGCATAGACCCTGGTTGCCCAGGGGGCGCTGGACATCGCTCGGTTTGGGCCAGCACTCGAAGGAGCACTGGTCCGGGGGTTTAAATAAAGATGACCCTCGGGCTCGCGAAAACCCAAGGGAAAAGGCTTAGGTGGCAAATGGTAAAACCAAGGTTGGGCCTTGCTGGAGGAGTTTTATTCAAGGTGAACTGTCAAGGGGGTCCCATAAATCACCCAACCGCGTAAGGAACGCAAACTCAAGGAACATAATACCGGTATGACGGAAACTAGGGCGGCAAGAGTGGAACAAAATACCAGGCATAAGGCCGAGCCTTCCACCCTTTACCAAATATATAGATGCATTAATTAAGTAAGAGATATTGTGATATTCCAAAATATCCATGTTCCAACATGGAACCAACTTCAACTTCACCTGCAACTAGCAACGCTATAAGAAGGGCTGAGCAAAAGCGGTAACTTAGCCAAACAACGGTTTGCTAGGAAAGGATGGTTAGATGCTTGACATGGCAATATGGGGGGCATGATATAGCAAGTGGTACGTAGCGCAGCAAAGCAATAGAACGAACAACTAGCAAAGCAAAGATAGAAGTGATTTCGAGGGTATGGTCATTTTGCCTGCAAGGTTCTCAGGGTTGTCGAAAGCTTGATCCTGTTAAGCGTACTCAACAGGTTCCTCGTTCACGAACTCGTCTCCCGGCTCTACCCGCAGCAAGAACACAAGCAATGGAACCACAATCAATCACGGGAAATGCACAAACAACATGATGCAATACATGAATGATATGCGAGATATGATATGCGATGCGTATGCGTGCTCCGGAAGAAAAAGGATGAACAAGTCAGTAACTTGGCAAACCAAGTATGCCATTGTAAATATGAGATTATTCCGGTTGAAATCGATATAAAGATCACCGGAAACGGATGCACGATTTGCAAATGGCAAGCAAAACAAGAATGACACGAATCTGTGATTAACAGCATGATAGCACTTAGAATACATCAAGCAGCTCTGCTACAGCACTCCAACATAGCAACAAAGCATATGGCAGTAATCTACAGGAAATGCTTGACAAAAGATGAACACTAAGCTACGGCTAGATCACATCATAACAGGTTCAAACAAGCATGGCAAAAGTGCAAAAGATATCAGGTTCACAGACTTGGTGCAATTACTGGACATGGCAGAAACAGCATCAGGTAGCAATGTTCAGAGCAAGCAAAACACATGCTACAGGAACTTAACATAGCAAAACAAGGCATGGCATGAGTCTACTAAATGCATAGAACAAAAGTCCCTTACTAACCATGAGCCAAAAAAGATCAGAAGATATGATGGCAACCAGAAGATATGCTACAGCCGGAGAAGAAGGACGGCGCGGCGGAGGAGAGGAGGGCTCGTCGGCGGCCGGAGAGCTCGGGGGAGACGGGGCTGGCCGGGGAGGGCGCGGGGAGGCGCCGGAGTCGGGGGAGACGGCGGACGCGGGCGGCGCCGGCGACCTACGGCGGGGCAGACGGCGGCGGTCGGCGAGCTCGGCGGCGAGGCAGAGGGCGGCGGCGCCGGGCGGGCGAGCGCGTGGGGCTCGGGCGCGGGGGCGCTCGGGCGCGGGGCGGAGGAGGAGGGCTCGCGGGGGCTCCGCGCGGGCCGAGCGGGCCGCGGGCGGCGGCGGCGTCGGCTGCCATGCGGCAGCGCGGGAGAGGCCGGGCACGGCGGCGGGTTCGTCCGGCGGCGGCGGGCGCGTCCGGCTGCGGAGAGGGGAAGGGGACTAGGGGTTGCACCGCGAATTTCGGAGGGGAAGGTGTTTTTATAGGTAGAGGGAGCTAGGAGACTCCAAATGGAGCACGGTTTTCGCCCACATGATCGTGATCGAACGACCAAGAGCATGGAGAAGACTTAGGTGGGTTTTGGGCTGTTTGGAGGGGGGGTTTGCTGCAACACACAAAAGGACTTTACGGTTACCCGGTTAACCGTTGGAGCATCAAACGACCTCCAAATGGAACGAAACTTGACAGGTGGTCTACCGGTTGTATACCAAGGCCACTTGGCAAACCTCGGTCCATTCGGAGAATCATTAACACCCGCTCACGAAAAGAAACAAGAGGGGTGCGCCGGTGCATGTGGGAGTGCCGGATTGCAAAACGGACAACGGGGAAAATGCTCGGATGCAAGAGACGAACACGTATGCAAATGAGATGCACATGATGACATGATATGAGATGCATGACATGAACAAAATGCAAAACGAAAAACAAAACCCGACCACGAAGGGAATATCATAACACATAGCCGAAAATGGCAAGAGTTGGAGTTACAAATATGGAAAGGTTACATCCGGGATGTTACATGTACGCTTTGACGTGTTAATCTAATTATAATGAAAATAGTTTGCGGCCCAACTTACGTGGCATTGGCTTACTACTTCATTTTTTCGCTACTCTTATCGATTGCACCCGTACACCTTGGTACGTTTTAAATTGGCCAAGGGCTTCACTGCGCTCCATACTTCGGCAACAAAGTCCGAACACTTTTACAGTACAGTTCGGCACCCCGAATTTTAGCATTATATGCATTGGCTCCGAATCATGTCTTTGGTCAATAGTTGGGTTGCTCGGCTCCTGTGCTTACTACCTTACGTTCCGCTCTATCGGCTAAGGTAGTAAAGGGAGAACTACTGCGATTGTGTTTCTGGTTTACCCAAGCAAACACCTTAGTAGAGAAAGCTGAAAACTGACTGTCATGATGTAGCGAGAGCTGGTCAGCTATTCGGAGGTTCAAAATCTTATATGATTTTTTCCGCATTATGTGACGAATCGGCCTTCACCCGATCACGTGTCTACAGCACCCTAGTCCGGATTAAGTACTGTCGGTGTCAAAACCGGCGTATCTCAGGTAGGGGGTCCCGAACTGTGCGTCTAAGGCGGATGGTAACAGGAGGCGAGGGACACAATGTTTACCCAGGTTCGGGCCCTCTCGATGGAGGTAATACCCTACTTCCTGCTTGATTGATCTTGATGATATGAGTATTACAAGAGTTGATCTACCATGAGATCGTAGAGGCTAAACCCTAGAAGCTAGCCTATGGTATGATTGGTGTTGTCCTACGGACTAAACCCTCTAGTTTATATAGGCACCGGAGGGGGCTAGGGTTACACAGAGTCGGTTACAAGGGAGGAGATCTACATATCCGTATTGCCAAGCTTGCCTTCCACGCCAAGGAGAGTCCCATCCGGACATGGGACGAAGTCTTCAATCTTGTATCTTCATAGTCCAACAGTCCGGCCAAAGGATATAGTCCGGCTGTCCGAGGACCCCCTAATCTAGGACTCCCTCAGTAGCCCCTGACCAGGCTTCAATGACGATGAGTCCGGCGTGCAGATTATCTTCGGCATTGCAAGGTGGGTTCCTCCTCCGAATACTCCATAGAAGATTTTGAACACAAGGATAGTGTCCGGCTCTGCAAAACAAATTCCACATACCACCGTAGAGAGAATAATATTTCCACAAATCCAATCTGCCGATAGCTTTTCATAATGTGACGTATTGCCGTGGTCTGGTCATGACGAACCGTTTTTTCAAGCCTGCCACTTCACATGTTGCGAGGCGGTTTTTATTGGCACGTCCTGTCGAAGCAAAGACCGTGTCCCTTTTTTCACGGGATTCTCATCAATACTGGTATGGGTAACCCAATCGTGCCTATTGGTATGACTCCTTGATTTTAGGCAAGTCCCAAATGGCCACGCGGAGGACGCTTGATATTCATCCTCTTTATAGAGAGGCCTAGGCCTGTCCCCTTCTACTCGCGCTCAATCGAATCCTTCCCCCACCTCGAGTTCCAACACCCAAGGCTCAGGCTAGGCGCTTCGGACCTACAATCATGTCCGGATCCAACCTTCAAGGTCGGTGGGTGCCCTCCTCCGTCACAGAGGAGGACATCAAGAAGCTAAGAGAAGCTAGGTATTTGACCGGCGAAATCTCGCACAGGCTGCCTGCTCGAGGCAGGTCATTCCCACTCCCGAACCTGGCGAGAGTGTCGTATTCGTCTCCCACTTCCTCCAAGGGCTAGGTTTCAGTCTAGATCCCTTTGTCAGAGGGCTCATGTTCTATTACGGGCTCGATTTCCATGACCTGGCTCCGGATTCCATCCTTCACATCTCGTCGTTCATCGTCGTGTGTGAAGCCTTCCTCCGCATTACCCCACACTTCGGCTTATGGCTCAAGACCTTCAATGTGAAGCCGAGGATGATTGAGGGGCGACACGTAGAGTGCAGAGGCGCCATAATAAGCAAAGGCACCGATGTTCCATGGCCAAAGGGTTCCTTCCCAGAGGTCCCAGTTTATGGCAACGGGAGTGGTTTTATATCACAGCTCCCCGGGGTACTAAGTGGGTAGCCGCCCCTGCCTTCCGCTCGGGCCCCCCGCCACAACTGGCATCATGGGTCAACAACGGGCTGGACTGGGGGCCAGTAAATGATGTGCCGATATTGCAGAGTCGCATCCGAGATCTCCTTCAGAGAGATGTCAGCCTCGTCACGGTAATGCAAGTCATGCTAGTTCGTCGAGTCCTGCCTTGCAAACGTCGGCCTCTCCGTATGTGGGAGTTCAACCCAGAAGGACCGCGAGCTATTCAGCACTTCCTCGGCATGACGCTCGAAGAGATATACAGATTGTTCTTCAGATCACAAATAAAGTGTCCGGACACCACCGAGGATGTGGGTCTGAGCTGCAATCGTCCAGATACCCAAGTAAGTAGTCCTTCGGCCGAACACGTTGTCTCTTTTTATCACAACATCATTTGAAAAGCCGCTCTTTGACCAGGACTGGGTAAGAAAGGCGAAGATGATCAGGTGTTCGGCCCCCCTTCCCGAAGGCTCAGCAGATCCAGTACTGGTCATAATGCTTGAGCTTGCGCCTTATCAAGCGCCCTCAGGGGAAGATAAAGGGGGGAATAAAGAGGCTGAAAGCGGGCCTCACTCATTATTCATCCAAACCGGGTGAATTAGTGCCTCCGGGAAGGAGGATAACCGGGGAGAAGAATCTAAAATTCCCTCTCCCCAGGGAAGGAAGAGGACCGCCTCTGAAGACTTGGAAACAATGGTTTCCAAACGAGGGAAGAAATCTTCGCCAGAGGGTCCTGCCCCGGAGGGTATCCTTACCGCACAGTGCCCGCAAGGGGACCAGCCCTCTACCGAGCTGTAAGTAAACGAAAGTACTTTATAGTAAATATATCCTGCTTCGTTTCCAAGAACGATAACCGAGGCGTGCGTCTTGTAGTTCGGATCGCAGCCCTTCTCGACGGAGTTCGTCTTCGGGGGATCTTCTTCTGGAGATGATGGAGAGCGAAACACCTCCCCGTGCCTCCCCGCCTCGTGAAGCAGGCGACCCTGAGGTGTCGTCATGGAGGATTTCTCCTGATCCGCCAAGGCCAGAAGGTAAACCTTCGGCCAACCGAAGTCCAGGGTATTCAGCTCCTAAGGAGAGCCACAGAAAGAGTCTGGAACCGTCTGGTGTGCGATCGGACGCACTGATGAATCTTCTGGAGCAAGTGGCTGTCTCGGAAATGCATCGTGCGCTAATGGGCACGGTGGTTGAGAGGATTTCATCCGCCGAAAGCAGGTTGCATGAAGCTTTTATGAGTCTGCTGAAAGGCTTTGAGGTACGTGAAGTAATTATATTTTTGGACGATACCGCACACGCTAGGTGTGGCCTATGCAGATAGTAGCCCCTGAGATTCTGGTTGCTGTCGAAAAAGACGACAAATAGAGGATCATAGTCCCAGGTAATAACCGTGCTGCTTTCATGCGCAGGTGGCTGCGGGTTCGGTGGCTGGCCGGACTGGTGAGTTTGCCGAATTGAAGCGGCAACTTGATGTGGCAGATGCCGACATCGTGCTTGTAAACAAGCGGCTTGACGAGGCACAGGGTATGTATTCTCCTAGGATCAATACATATTAAGAGGATCATGATGCTAGTATCTGTACTATGCTGTGACTGCAGATGGAGCTGTCGCCGTGGAGACCCTTCGGGCAGAACTTGCCCGAGCCAAGGAACAAGCCAGGAAGAGTGATGCGGCCGCCCTAAAGGCGGTCGAAGAGCTGAGAGCCGAACAGGCTGCGCATTGCCAAAGCAAGGATAAAATAGCCAAGATGGCTGTTGAGTTGAAAGATGCCGCCGACCGTTACGAGCTTCTTGAAAAAGAAAACCGAACGAAGATGCCGGACCTGGAGAAGGCCATGGTAGCGGCCAAGGACGCCCGCTCTAAAATTAGAGCGGCGAAGGAGGAGCTACGTCAAGCCGGGGATATCGCGGCTGGGAAGCCCTTTTTGTTGCGGACGAAGTTCGGAGATCCTAAGTATGCCCCTCTTGATCAATTATGGAGTTCTGCAGACGCATACGTGGATTTGGCAGCAAGTGCTGCTGGTGGGGCCGAGTTTTTCAAAGATCAAAAAGATCGTGAAGTGGAAAAGCTGTTCTGGTCACAGTTCAATGTTCCAGTGCGTCCGCTGCTGTTGAATGAGCGAATGGCCGAGTGGGCCCAGCTCCATAGGTTGTCCGGGCTTGCCATGAGGTCTGTTGTGGATCATCTTTGGCCGGAAGGACCAAGGCTGAATAGTTATTTTGGTTTAGTGCAACAATTCCTTGGTGTTGTGCCGCGCATCAACGCTATGAAGGGGTCGGCGTGCATAGAGGGTGCGCGGATAGCTCTTGCCCGTGTCAAGACATACTGGGCAGAGATGGAGGCCACCGCTATTGCAACCCAGAGTTCGGCCGTGGGCCGAGTATCGGCCAAGCACTACTTTGAAGAAGTCCTTGAAGGCGCTCGTTTAATAGAGGTTCAGTGCTTGAAGAATATTATGTTCTAGTGACATGTATTCCCATTGTAAGAACAATGTTTATTAAATTATAAAGGCTGTGCTTATACTTTTGCCTGAAAGTATTATGATGCCTCCTGTGCGGCCGTTTATGTATATATGTATATAACCTGAAAGTTTGCAGTCGTCGGCTTCAGCCCCACGCATATAATGCGGGGGTGTTTGCAAAAAACGCGTATTCACAATTGATCCAACGTCTTGGTCCATTAAGGAGGTGATAGCGCAGCGAACGAGGCAATCAGACTATATTGCTTTAACACTTTCACTTAGCCATAGGAGTTTGACGGTGGGACTACTATATAGCCCCTGGTACCTCCGCACTCATCCGAATACGGGGCGCGTACATACATGACCGGGAAACGGCCCTTCGTTAATGCGGAGGAATCCCGAAAATTCTGCTAAGTCATCGAGTGGTTGACCAGTCTCGCGCTTTATCATGACAGTCAGTTTTCAGCTTTCTCTACTGAGGTGCTCGTCTGGATGAACCAGGGCACAATCGCAGTAGTTCTCCCGGTGCCACCTTAGCCGATAGCGCGGAACGTAAGGTAGCAAAACACGGGAGCCGGGCAAACCCAACATTTGACCAAAGACATGATACGGAGTTGATGCATATAAGGCCAAACTCGCGACGCCGAACACTACCTAAGGTATTCGGTCTTTACAACATATACCGGGCTGAATAACGCCCTTGATGATGATCCCTGAGTGTCCAGGTACGTGCATTGTTCTGACGTGGCGAAATGCCAATAACGTCAGCATCCTTCTCGGTTATACTGAGTATCCGGAGGATGTGAACAACAAGAGACAGTAAAAAAGGTTTACACAGGGTCTTAATCTAAAAAGAAACCTTTGAGCGGGTCCCTGCTGCACGTCTGCGCCTGTGTCTCCGTTGTGCCGTATCCTGGAAGGGTGTAGCACGATTGTCATCTGTAAAACAGAAGAACTTAGGTGAAAGTTGTCGTGCGAAAAATTGGTTATTCTCAATAAACCATGGAAATTCAAGATAAGTAAAGTTGAGCCGAACTAGCCCTGTTTACACGCGGGAAGCCCCTGGTACCGCATATGGGGGTATAATCATCAAACCAATCTCGGTTTGATCTAAGCTGTTATAGCTAGTAATGCGCCGGACTCGTCTAGCCATGTCCGCGCTCTTGACGACCGATCATTTATTCTGGTTGGAGAGGCCATTTAGTATTCAGCTGTTAAAGCCGTCACACATTCTTCCGCGCGTAAGGAACGTTCAATATTTCCGCTAATTGTGATGATGCCACGTGGACCGGGCATCTTGAGCTTGAGAGAAGCGTAATGCGGTACTACATTAAAACGAGCAAAAGCTGCTCTTCCGAGTAGTGCTTGATAGCCACTTCGGAATGGAGCGATGTCGAAGGTTAACTTTTCGCTTCGGAAGTTGTCGGGAGAACCGAATACAACCTCTAGTACTAGAGAGCCCGTGCAGCGGGCCTCTGGGCCTGGTATTACTCCCTTGAAGGTAGTATTACTGTGGCTGATTTTTGTCGGGCCTATCCCCATTTTGCCGACTGTGTCCTGATATATCAGATTAAGACTACTGCCGCCGTCCATAAGGACTCGTGTGAGATGGTATCCGTTTATTATTGGGTCTAACATCAAGGCAGCCAATCCTCCGTGTCGGATACTTGTCAGGTGATCCCTGCGATCAAAAGTGATCGGGCAGGCCAACCAGGGGTTGAACTTAGGGGTGACGGGCTCTACGGCGCGTGTGTCTCGGAGTGCATGTTTGCTTCTCCTCTTCGTCACGTGGATCATGTTCACTGTTTTGACCTCTGGTGGGAATTTTTTCTGTCCCCCAGTGCTTTGTTGGCGGGGCTCGTCCTCGTCTTCACTTGGTGTCTCCCTCCCCTTGTGTTCGGCGTTTAGCTTACCGGCCTGCTTGAAGACCCATCATTCTCTGTGGGTGTGATTCGCAGGTTTGTTGGAGGTGCCGTGAATCTGACATAATTTGTCTAGAATCTTGTTGAGGCTAGATGGTCCATCTCTGTTGCCTTTGAAAGGCTTCTTCCGTTGACCGGGTCGAGAGCCCCTGAATCCAGCGTTTATGCCGTGTTGGCTGGGCTATCTTCGTTATATCGACGCTTGCTTTTACTGCGTCGTGGTTTTCCATTACCATCCCTGACTTCAGATGTGCCTGGGTCGCTGGTGCTACTACGAGCCAGCCAGCTATCTTCGTCCGGGCAAAAGCGGGTCATGAGGCTTGTTAGGGCTGCCATTGTCCTTGGTTTTTCTTGGCCGAGGTGTCTGGCAAGCCATTCGTCGTGAAAGCTGTGTTTGAAAGCTGCTAAGGCGTCAGTGTCCGGGCAGTCGACGATTTGGTTCTTCTTGGTAAGAAATCTGTTCCAAATCTTTCGGGCTGACTCTCCGGGTTGTTGAATTATATGACTTAAATCGTCTGCGTCCGGAGGTCGGACATAAGTCCCTTGAAAATTGGCCCTGAAAGCATCCTCACGCTCCTCCCAACTTCCTATTGAATTTTCGGGGAGGCTCTTCAGCCAGTGCCGAGCTGGTCCTTTCAGCTTGAGGGGCAGGTATTTAATGGCATGGAGATCGTCTCCGCGGGCCATATGGATATGGAGGATGAAGTCCTCAATCCAGACCCCAGGGTCTGTCGTTCCGTCGTACGCCTCTATGTTCACGGGCTTGAATCCCTCTGGAAATTCATGATCTAGTACATCATCTGTGAAACATAGGGGGTGTGCGGCACCCCTGTATTTGGATGTATCATGGCGTTCGAATGGTTGTAGTATTCGGTTTTGATTTTGTGCCGGAGCACGCTTCCTAGCTCCATAGATGGACCTGGTCATACCGGATTTTTGGCGCAATTCCTCATGTAAATCGTGTGTTGACTTATGTGCGGCCCCGTTAGCCGCCCTATCGCGGCCATGAGGTGGTCGATCCAGCTGATCGGCCATTTTATTCTTCGGCTGTGTAGGCTCTACGGCCTCATCATCAAACTCAGGCAACAGTTTGCGCTTTGGATAGCTCTTTGTATGGCAACTACCACCATACTTTTCTTCAGTGTCGAGCACTTTGTTCCATCTACTGTTGAGCGTATTCTGGATGGCCTTAAGCCTTTGCTTCTGCTTCTTCAGACTCCTCACGGTGGCAATAAGCCTTCTACGGAGGTTCTCTTGTTCCAAGTGCCTTTCCGGGATGATGTGTGCGTCGTCGTCCGGACTGTTTTCCTCTCCGGAGAGAGGTTGATGAGTTTTATCCTTGGCATCAACGTGTTCGGACAGCTGCTCCGTACTATGTTCGTCGTTCGCTGGTTCATCCTGCTCTATCGCTGGGTCAATGTTGTCGTCTCCTCTAGAGTCGACCGGAGTGTTATTTTCTGTTGCGCTGTTATCGCTATTTTTGCCGAGGCGAGATTTGGAGCGGCGCCTACGCCGTCGCTTTGGTTGCTTCTCGAGGGAGCTATCCTTCGCTGCATCCTTCCGTTCCTCGTCATTGTTTTCTTTGGGTGTATCCACCATGTATATATCGTGTGATGAGGTGGCTGTCCAGCGCCCTGTAGGCGGTGGTTCCTGCTCGTCTCCTGCATCCTCGTCCATACCGTCGATGTCTTCGGAGTCGAAATCGAGCATGTCGGTTAAATCATCGACAGTGGCTACTAAGTGGGTGGTGGGTGGGGAGCGAATTTCTTCGTCGTCCGCATCCCATTCTAGTCGGACATAGTTCGGCCAAGGTTCTCGTGACAAGGAGAGAGACCTTAATGAATTTAGCACGTCGCCAAAAGGTGAGTGCTGAAAGATATCCGCGGAGGTAAACTCCATGATCAGTGCCTAATCGGATTCGATAGGCATGGACGCAGGCGGCTCGGAGCCCGTGGCCAGTGACGAATCCAATGGTTCGGCAACACGGCTCTCGTAGGAGGTGAAGTCAATATTCGGCTCTACCGCCACTGAGAGTGCGGCCTCCGTGGCGGGGTCTATCCACCCGTCCTCAGATGGCGCAATTTGTTCCGGATTGAGGGCCGGAGTAGTTGCAGGTGTGATCTCCCAAACACAGTCCGACGGCAGAGCTAAATCATGCTCGTCATGATCGTGCGGCGCACCTGACATGGGCTCGAATCCGCCGAAGATCAAGTCTCCGCGGATGTCGGCAGTGTAGTTCAAGTTTCCAAATCTGACCTGATGGCCAGGGGCGTAGCTTTCGATCTGCTCCAGAGGGCCAAGCGAATTGGCCCGCGGTCCTAAGCCGCCGAATACGAAAATCTGTCCGGGGAGGAAAACCTCACACTGGATCGCATCGTTGCCGATGATTGAAGGAGCCATCAAGCCTTATGGTGACGGCACAGTGGAACTCTCAATGAAAGCACCAATGTCGGTGTCAAAACCGGCGGATCTCGGGTAGGGGGTCCCGAACTGTGACTCTAAGGCGGATGGTAACAGGAGGCGGGGGACACAATGTTTACCCAGGTTCGGGCCCTCCCGATGGATGTAATACCCTACTTCCTGCTTGATTGATCTTGATGATATGAGTATTACAAGAGTTGATCTACCACGAGATCGTAGAGGCTAAACCCTAGAAGCTAGCCTATGGTATGATTGTTGTTGTCCTACGGACTAAACCCTCCAGTTTATATAGGCACCGGAGGGGGCTAGGGTTACACAGAGTCGGTTACAAGGGAGGAGATCTACATATCCGTATTGCCAAGCTTGCCTTCCACGCCAAGGAGAGTCCCATCCGGACACGGGACGAAGTCTTCAATCTTGTATCTTCATAGTCCAACAGTCCGGCCAAAGGATATAGTCCGGCTGTCCGAGGACCCCCTAATCCAGGACTCCCTCAAGTACTAACTAGGGGCTGCGCCTACATTTCTATTGTCAAACTCCTATGGTTAAGTGAGGGTGATAAAGCCACATAATCCGATTGCCTGGTTCATTGCGCTAAACACCTCCTTCAAGGACCAAATTTTTGGATAAAGAGTGTTTAGATTCATCCCGAACACCCCCGTACTACCTACGTGGGGGCTGAAGCCGACCACTGGCCAACTCTCAGTTTTAACGAAACAGCCACACAGGAGGTAAAATCTTAAAATAACAAGCATTATATTACATAACAGCTCTGTTTCATAATACAGGAAGGGACAATATGAATGACTTCATTCAAACATAATGTCTTTTGAACACTTCCCTTCTACAATACGGGATCCCTTCAGGACATCTTCAAAATACCGCTCGGGCGTGTGGTGCTCCTTGCCCGCGGGCGGTCCCTCGGTCGCGAGCTTAACGATGTCCATCTTCGCCCATTGTATCTTGACACGGGCGAAGGCCATCCGCGCACCTTCGATGCAGACCGGTCGCTTGATGGCATCAAGCCAAGGGCAGGCATTGACCAGCTGCTTCACGAGCCCGAAGTAGCTGCTGGGTATGGCTTCGGCAGGCCATAGCCGGATTATCAAATCCTTCATGGCTAGTTCGGCCACCCTATGCAGTTCGGCCAGCTGTTTCATCTGATCGCTAAAGGGCACCAGATGTTCTGGCGCAAGGTATTGCGACCAGAACAGCTTCTCCGTAGAGCTCCCCTTTTCGGCTCGGAAGAACTCCGCAGCATCAGAAACACTGCGTGGCAGATCCGCAAACGCCCCTAGAGAACTCCAAATCCGGGTTAGTAAGAGGTACCTTCTCTACACATACTTGCTCTCCATAATAAAAGCATTACCCGCAGCGATTTTCCTGGCCTCCTGGATTTCCTGGAGGGCGCCGTGGGCTTCGACCCGGGCATCTTGCGCGCTTTGGCGGGCCTTGGCAAGTTCAGACTTTTGATCCGCAATATTGCGCTCCAAGGACTCGCATTTCTTCACGGCATCCTGGAGCTCTTGCTGGACCTCACCGACCCTGGCCTCGTGCTTTTCGCGGGCGGCTTGTTCCTTGGCCGCTCTCTCCTCGGCCTCGACCAGTGCCTTCTTGAGGGTCTCCACCTCAGTCGCCGCTCCTACAAATTATCATGTGATCAACACAAGCAATTCATACCTTTTTATATCTAAATAGGTCATTACACACCTTGCTTGTCCTCCAGTCGCTTCTTCACTTGGCCGAGCTCTACCTCGGCCCGCTCCAGACTCTGCTTCAGTCCGGAGACTTCGGCAGCATGAGAGGTCACAGCCAGCAGCGACGCCTGTTTATTCGTATAGACATGTATGGGTTAGTCCCCTGCAAAAATTATTTGATCCTCTGTCCGGCTTTTCTTTCCGAACACCGGACAGAGTCTCAGGGGCTACTGTCTACACTGTGACATTCTTCTTACACAATTATGCCGCTTACCTCAAACCTGTCACCAGGCTGGTGCAGGCTTCGGTCAGTCCGCTCTTAATGGCCTGAACCTTCTCAACCATCGTACCCATAAGGATACGGTGTTCCTCAACAATGGAAGCACCTTGCAGCGCTTCCAGAAGAGTATCCAGTGCCTCTAGTTGGACAAAGGTCGCTGGCGAAACAGGCACACCTCCTTCTTTCGAAGGAGGCTGCTTGCCTGAATCCGGAGCCGCACTAGCTTTCGGAATGGTATTCGGCTGGGGGCCGCACTAGATACGGCCCCCATCGCTAGTTTCCAAGGGGATTTGCTCCCCCAGGTGTCCGGCAGCCAAGGTTTCACCCTCCGGCGCCATCCTAACGACCCTCTGCGTCTCTCCCTGGCCCGTGAGGGTCCTTCGTGACACCGCCTCGGCATCGTCCGTGGCCTTGGGAGAGGTGGATGTCGGCAGTGAATCATTGTCCACAGCCTTTGGATCCAGCGAACCCCCCGATGAGGATCGCTGGGTGCTGTCGTGGGCCGGACTACAGCACGTGATTCAACGCATTAGAATTACGAGATAAAGGACTCGGACATATAAGTGCGTTAGAGCCCTCGAATACTTACGATCTGGCCGGGGGCTTATCCCTGGGGCGCCACTCCGAGCTGCTGTCGGTATCCGGCGCGGTGTCGTCCGCAAGGTAGGCTCTCCCCCTCTTGGACGCTTCGGCCTCCAGACGCGTGGAGGCCGCCCTTTTCTTCCTTCCCCCCTCAGGGGGGGAGTTGCTTTCTTCCTCCTCCTCCTCCTCATCGGCGGCGGCGGGTGAGGACTGGGTCTCGGCGTCTTCGGGCGTCATGTCTGAAGTGCCCTTGTGGAGGAGACCACCTCGGGTCCCCTTGGCCATCTTCTCCGGCGCCTGGTAAGGCGGCAGAACTAGCATCTTCGTCGGAAGTGGAATTGCTGGGTCTTCAGGTAGCAGAGCCGGACTCTTGACCAGCTCCGCCTTCTTTGTACAGCCCTGAAAAGTAAGATGGAGAGGCTCAGACATTTTCCTTGAGTATGTAAGCAAAGGATACACCTTGAAAACACTAAAAAAACTTACCCGACTGGCGGGATGGGTCAGGTTGTACCCACGGTCTTCGGTCTCCTTCGGCCACGTCTCATTGGCCTTGAAGAGCACCTTCCAAATACCTTCATGTGTAACGCCGAAGAAGTGTTGCAGGGTTTGGTGCTTGGCTGGATCGAACTCCCACAAATTGCAGGTCCGGCTTTGGCATGGAAGGATCCGGCGAAAGAGCATCACCTGGATCACATTGACAAGCTTGATGTTCTTGTCGACCATGCTCCTGATGCGCGTCTGTAGCGCTGTCAGCTCGTCTGACGAGGCCCAGTCTAGACCCTTCTCTAGCCAGGAGGTGAGCCGCATCGGGGCCCCGGACCTGAACTCGGGAGCCTTAGCCCAGGTGGTGTCACGGGGCTCTGTGACATAGAACCACTACTTTTGCCACCCTTTGACAGTCTACACGAAAGTACCTTTGGGCCATATGACATTGGCCATCTTGGTCACCATGGTGCCTCCACACTCTGCGTGTTGGCCGTCCACCACCCTCGGCTTCACATTGAAGATCTTCAGCCACAATCCGACGTGGGAAGAGATGCGGAGGAAGCCCTCACACATGACAATAAATGCCGAGATGTTGAGGAAGGAGTTGGGGTCCAGATCGTGGAAATCCACCCCATAGTAGAACATGAGTCCGCGGACGAATGGGTGTAGTGGAAATCCCAGCCCGCGGACGAAGTGGGGGATGAACACTACCCTCTCATGGGGCTCCGGGGTAGGGACGATCTGTCCCTCAGTCGGAAGCCGGTGGGCGACCTCCTTGGCCAAATATCCGGCCTCCCGGAGCTTGGTGATGTCCTTCTCCTTGACAGAGGAGACCATCCACTTGCCCCGCGCTCCGGATCCAGACATGATTGGAGTGCTTTCTTGAGGTGGAAGAGATGAGGACTTGGGCGCTGGAGCTAGAGAATGGGTGGGCAGAGAGAGAGAAGGCGTGGGTGAAAGGGGGTGGATCCTTATCTCCTTATAAAGGCAGCGAATATCAAGCGCCTCCCCACTCGCCTTGAAACTCGCCTGTTTCCCAAGGGCCGTGCAGACTGCACGGTTGGATTACCCACGCCCGTATTGATGAGAATCCCGTAATAAGGGGACACAATCTCTGCTTTGACAAGGCGTGCCAATGAAACCGCATCTCAAAACATGGAGCGGCAGGCCGAAAAATAGTTCGAAATAATGACCGGGTAGTGACGTGGCGTCACGCTACGAAAGTTGTCAGTGGATTAGACTCGTGAGATATTATACTCTCTGCAGTTGTGTGTGGTACTTGTTTTGCAGAGCCGGACACGTTCCTTGTGTTCGAAGGCTATTTTGGAGTATTCGGAGGAGGAACCTGCCTTGCAATGCCGAAGACAATCTGCTGCGGTGGATTCGCCGGCTCCGGGTCGTTCCCTTCCTGGGCCTCGCCCTCGTCCACCGCGTTTGTGCTCTCGGCGCGGTGAGGTCCACATGGTCAACAAACAACAACCATGAGAAGGACTGTGGGGTTTTTACCCTACAGTAAATATTCAAAAAAACTGCCATCGGAAGAGGCTGACAGTAGGGGTCCACACAAGGAAATGCCTCCTTATTACGTGCAAAATAATGATTCCTCCACCTGACAGCTAGGACCCACCGGAAGGGCCTCTGTATTTCTTGAAAAAAATGTTCCCCCCGCTGTCAGATCGGACCCACCAGCTATATCTTCACACACAAGGAAGTGCCTCATTACGCAAAAAAAAGAATACTCCCCCTGAGGGAGTCCTGGATTAAGGGGTCCTCGGACGTCCGGCCTGCTGGACATGGGCCGGACTGATGGGCCGTGAAGATATAAGATAGAAGACTATCTCCCGTGTCCGGATAGGACTCTCTTTGGCGTGGATGGCAAGCTTGGCGTTCGGATATAAAGATTCCTTTCTCTGTAACTGACTTTGTCCAACCCTAGTCCCCCCCGGTATCTATATAAACCGAAGGGTTTAGTTCATAGGGACAATCATAATCATACAGGCTAGACTTCTAGGGTTTAGCCATTACGATCTCATGGTAGATCAAATCTTGTACTCATATTCATCAAGATCAATCAAGCAGGAAGTAGGGCATTACCTCCATAGAGAGGGCCCAAACCTGGGTAAACATAGTGTCCCATGTCTCGTGTTACCATCAACCTTAGATGAACAGTTTCGGACCCCCTACCCGAGATCCGCCGGTTTTGACACCGACATCCCCTGCTAGCTGGGACCTACCATTATGGGAGGCTGACTTGTGGGCCTACTAAGATGACGGGGACGGAGAGCTTTGTCAACTTAGTCAATATGAACGATTCTAGCTCCAGTGACCGTACAATGTCCATCCAACGGCCGTAGTGCTTCTTCAACCTCTGGTCTTCTCGCTCCAACCGCCTAAAGTAGCGCCGGTCGTGCCGCCTGATCCTGCCTCCCATGGCTGGCTGTGCTGCCGCGGAGGCCTCACCGCCCCCTACTACTCCCACCGCTGGCCAGGCCATCCCTCCACTCACCCACACCCCCTGTTATTCTGCGGCGATGGCAGCCTCACATCGAAGCCGAACCAGTGAACCCTCGTACTCCTCTCCGCGTGGGAATCCACTACCACGTCTTCCCCGGCTCCGCGTCATCCCCTTCCTAGGCCTCGCCATCGTCCACCGCCCTGGTGCTCTCGGCGTGGCATGGTCAACGTGGTCAAGAAACGACTTCCATCGGAAGAGTACTGTATGTGGAGAGGCTGACAGCTGGGTCCATGGACGCAGCAAGGAAGTGCCTCCTTATTACGCGGAAAATAATGATTCCTCCACCTGACAGTAGGGACCCACCAACGGGCCACCGTATTTCACAAAAAAAATGATTCGCCACCTGACTGCTGGGATCCACCAGCTACATCTTCGCACGCAAGGAAGTGCCGGGTAGTAGGGACCCACCCGGTTGAAGTGCACGTAGCGTTGTCATTCGGGTCGCGAACGTGTACGCACATACTGGTCGATCGGTCTGTCTGCAGGCTGTAGCGATGAACCGTGGCCGTGTAAGGAAGGGCACGTGTCGTAGTAGAGGCGCATGTGTCGTAGTAGAGGCGCGCACGTAGAATGTACACGTACGTGCAGCGGCCAGGGTGCAAGAAACTAAATACGGCCACGTACGTACATGCGGGCGGGGTCTCGAACGCCTACTCACGCACACGTACGGCCAGGGCTCATGTACATGGCTGGGTTGGAACGAAGAAACTGCGTCGTCATCGTGTTCTTGGGGAGGCAACGGAATGCATCGTGTTCATCGGGAGGCAACGAAACGCGTGCTGTTCATCGGGAGCCAACCGGCTTGGACAGAACTGCCGATGGAAACGAGGCCTGGCGTACCGCAGAATGGACGAAACGGCCTTGTGTTTGACCGGCCACGGTCGAAACAGGATCCTGTTCATCGGGAAGGGTCTGGCGTACCGCAAAATGGTCGAAACGGGGTCCTGTTGATCGGGAGGGGTGTGGCGTACCGCAAAACGGAGGAAACGGACTTGTGTTGGAGCGCTACGGTCGAAACAGGGGTCCTGTTCATCGGGAGGGGTGTGGTGTACCGCAAAACGGGACTCCATGGGATACTGTTCATCTCCACCATCGACTGCCTCCACGGGCTACTATTCATCCACCGTCGACTGCCTCCACGGGCTCCTGTTCATCCACCGTCGACCTCCTCCAGCCTCCACCTGCGACTATTCATCCACGGGCTCCTGTTCATCCAGCCTCCATCGTGCGCTCCTCCACCGGCTACCGTTCAACTAGCCCTCTCCACGGGGTCCTGTTCAACCACCCCTCCACGGGATACTGTTCATCCAGCCCTCCACCGACTACTGTTCATCCAGCCCTCCACTGGCTACTGTTCAACCAGCCCTCCACCGGCTACTGTTCAACCAGCCCTCCACGGGGTCCTGTTCATCCAGCCCTCCATGGGGTCCTGTTCATCCAGCCCTCCACGGGGTCCTGTTCGTCCACCGGCTCGATCGATCGGGGTACTGTTAATCCAGCGGCAACAGCCTCTAGTACCACGGGGTCCTGTTCATCCAACCCCCCACCGGGAACTGTTCATCCAAACCCACTCAACAACGCTCACTGTTCATCCAGAGGTAGCATCGATCGGCTTCAGTTAGCAGCAGCAGCGAAGGAATAACTCGGGTTCAGTTAACAGCAAGGGATCGATCGATCGCTCGGGTTCAGTTAGAGCCCAACGCCTCGCTCGGGTTTAGTTAGAGCCCAATGCCTCGCATACACGCGTGTACGTACGAGAGAAACACGCATCGCTCAGCCCCTGACCACCCACCGTAACCGGGAACTCCCCGATATTTTCCTCGCCCTTGCTTCTACCACGGTTTTTCCATCATGGACGGCCCAAATAATGTCATGCAGCTGCATCTCCGGCCCGCCCAAGACGAAAAGCCCACTTTCTGACATGATTTTTTGTCATAGAAGTAGGAGCCCACCACATCTATGATGATACTGGGTTTTGTCACAATTATCGTCATAGAATTGTCATAAGTATGACATAATTTTTTTCGTTCGGCCCAAAATGTCACGGATGTGTATTTTTTTGTAGTGATCATTCTTGTTCCTCAACACATACACCCAAATGGTCCTAGTACAACAGTCAATAAAGGTAACAAAATAGCGATATCCATTAATAGACACTACTCCACTAGGACCCCATACATCAGAGTGAATTGCTTGAAGTTTGCTTTCCATATTGGCAAGCATCACATACCAGGTCCTGCTTTCTAACTTTATTAAAGAGTTTAGGACAAAGCTGGCCAAAAATAGGAAAACATACATGCCCAAGTCTTCGGTGTTGTAGCAGAAATTCTTCGAGTGGTGAAGAAGATAGAGCAGCAGCTACAATAGGTGATGTATCATTGTCCAAATAATACAATCCATCATGCATGCTCCCTGTCCCAAGTCTTATTCCAGTCCCAAGTTCATGAATTAAACACCATGATGGGAAAAAAATGGCAACACAATTCAACTCCTTTGTAATGAAACTTATAGACAAAAGATTAATTGGAAATGAAGGAACATGTAACACATAAGATAGAGGCATATTGGAGTTGCATATGATTGTCCCTGAACCCATAATAGTTTGCGTGGAACCATCAAGAAACTTTACGCTTTGTGTTCTTAATTCAGGGACATAATTAGTAAATTCCTTATGTGAACCAGCCATATGTCTAGATGCACCAGAATCTATCAAACATGGTGCATCAACAAAATAAGGATGATGATCATTAGAAATATTACCACTAAAATTTGCAGAAGTGACAGAGGCTGAGGCTCCCAGCACTTCGGTGGTTTGCTTATCACTAAATGTTGGGAAACGTAGCATGCCATTTAAAAAAATCCTACGCTCATGCATGATCTATCTAGGAGATGCATAACAATGAGAGGGGGAGAGTGTGTCCACGTATCCTCGTAGACCGAAAGCGGAAGCGTTTGACAACACGGTTGATGTAGTCGAACTTCTTCTCGTTTCGACTGATCAAACAAGAGATGCATAGCAAAGAGAGGGGGAGAGTGTGTCCACATACCCTCGTAGACCGAAAGCGGAAGCGTTTGACAACATGGTTGATGTAGTCGAACTTCTTCTTGTTTTGACAGATCAAGCACCGAACGTACGGCACCTCCGAGTTCTGCATACATTCAGCTCGATGACGTCCCTCGAACTCTTCATCCAGCAAAGTGTTGAGGGAGAGTTCCGTCAGCACGACAGCGTGGTGACGGTGATGGTGAAGTGATCCGCACAGGGCTTCGCCTAAGCACTATGTGAATATGACTGGAGGCGTAAATTGTGGAGGGGGGCGCCACACACGCTTAACAATTGTTGGATTGTGTTCTAGTGGTGCCCCCCACATATATATAGGTTGGAGGGGAGGAGAGGCAGCCAAGGGGGCGCCCCAAGTAGGAGCAGTCCTACTTGGGCGCCTCCCCGATTTGGCCTCCCCCTTCCATAAGTTCCGGAGGGGGAAGGAAGGAGGAGGGAGAGGGAGGGAAGGGGGAGGCCGAATCCCTCCCCTTCCTTCTCTCTTCCCCTCTTTCCTTCTCCTCCTATTTTGGCCAATATGGGGGTGCACCAGCCCCTTAGGGGCTGGTCTGTCCTTCTCTTGGCCCATTAGGCCCATATAGTTGCCGGGGGGGGAGGGTTCCTGGAACCCCTTCTGGTGACCCGATATGTACCCGGTACCCCCAGAACACTTCCGGTGTCCGAATATCATCATCCTATATATGAATCTTTACCTCTCGGCCATTTCGAGACTCCTCGTCATGTTTGTGATCTCATCCAGGACTCTGAACAACATTCGATCACCAAATCACATAACTCATATAATAAAAAATGGTAATCAAATGTCAAGCGTGCGGATGCTACGGGTTCGAGAACTATGTAGACATGACCGAGACACCTCTCCGGTCAATAACCAACATTGGAACCTGGATGCTCATATTGGTTCCCACATATTCTAAGAAGATCTTTAACGGTCGTACCGTAATGACAACATACGTTATTCCCTTTGTCATCGGTATGTTACTTGCCCGAGATTCGATCATCGGTATCTACATACCTAGTTCAATCTCGTTACCGGCAAGTCTCTTTACTCGTTCCGTAATACATCATCCCGCAACTAACTCATTAGTCACATTGCTTGCAAGCCTTATTATGATGTGCATTACCGAGAGGGCCCAGAGATACCTCTCCGATACTTGGGGTGACAAATCCTAATCTCGATCTATGCCAACGCAACAAACACCTTCGGAGATACGTGTAGAGCATCTTTATAATCACCCATTTATGTTGTGACATTTGATAGCACACAAGGTATTCCTCTGTTATCCGGGAGTTGCATAATCTCATAGTGAAAGTAATATGTACCTTTGCATCATTTATCTCATATGCCATGCCATGACTACCTAGCTTCGGATATGCATTGTTTTGGAAGTTGTCCATTTTCTCCATATGATATTCCCGCTATTGCTCATGAGGAGACCCCCATAGTTTCCTCATACATTTTAGGATATTTTTATTCATTCCATTCATCGCATGATCCCAATACTTGTGTGCACAATATGCTCCCCATGGATAAAAATGCGATGGTTGTGATTAACGAGCTAGTCTAGTAGAGGCTTACTAGGGACACGGTGTTTTGTCTATGTATCCACACATGTATCAAGTTTCCGGTTAATACAATTCTAGCATGAATAATAAACATTTATCATGATATAAGGAAATATAAAATAACAACTTTATTATTGCCTCTAGGACATATTTCCTCCAGTCTCCCACTTGCACTAAAGTCAATAATCTAGATTATATTGTAATGATTCTAACACCCATGGAGTCTTGGTGTTGATCATGTTTTGCTTGTGGAAGAGGCTTAGTTAACGGGTGTGCCACATTCAGATCCGTATGTATTTTGCAAATCTCTATGTCTCCCTCCTTGACTTGATCACAGATGGAGTTGAAGCGTCTCTTGATGTATTTGGTTCTTTTGTGAAATCTAGATTCCTTCTCCAAGGCAATTGCTCCAGTATTGTCACAAAAGATTTTCATTGGAACCGATGCACTAGGTATGACACCTAGATCGGATATGAAATTCTTCATTCGCTGCTTCCGAAGTAGCTATGTACTCCGCTTCACACGTAGATCCCGCCACGATGCTTTGCTTAGAACAGCACCAACTCACAGCTCCACCATTCAATATAAATACGTATCCAGTTTGTGACTTAGAGTCATCCGGGTCAGTGTCAAAGCTAGCATCGACGTAACCATTTACGTCGAGCTCTTTGCCACCTCGGACTCCAGCATGCAACCCACGTCTGAAAAGGCGGCGGTGGCCATGGAGCACCTGCTTCCTCATGAGGTCGCCGAGCGGGAGCTGGAGATGCATGAGGCGGCAGAGATCGAGGAGCGCCGGGAGGAGGAGTTGCACGTGGCCGAGGTCGAGGTAAAGAAGAGTCTGTCTGTCCAGGAATCGGCGGTGGAGTACCAACACGAGCTCCGGCGCAGCCACTACTACGAGTACTACAACCTTGAGGGCGGCGCCGAGGACGAGGACGAGGACGAGGATGAGGACGTGGTCGACTTCAGCAAGGGGGACGCGGAGTTCACCAATGGTGCCATGTCGCCAGGACAAGTCATCGACGTCTCATCTCACATCGGCGATGCATAGGCCGGCGCGGCAGCGGATTTGTTAAAATTACACAACGAGCGGATAACTTCAGGGACCCAGCAGCTCACCCGATTGTTTTTTAGTTTCAGAGACGGAGCTCAACTGCGCGTTGTGCGGGGGCTGTGGCCCGTCTAGCCCACGCTTGTGCTTTTATTTAAGCACATGACGAGCCCAGTTGATATCTTTTTTCTTTCTGAAAATGGCTAGCCGAGTTCTTTTTTGGAGAATACCAAAACCGAGGCCTACTTGCTTTTCTCAGCCCTGCTGGGCAGCAAATCTTTCAAGACGAGGAGGGAGGGATTTAAGTAGTAAGAAATGGGCTTCCCCAGAAAATGGGCTATAAGTTGTAAGAAATGGGTTGTAAATGTTTAAACCAAAGCCAATCGGCAATTACATTAAAATATCATTTTTCTGGATTTCTCTACTCTCTACTCTTATAAAAACCAAAGCCAACTGGCAATTACATTAAAATATCGTCTTTTCTCCCACAAGATAAACTACTCATACAAATGCATCTTCATGTTCCGTGCAACGCACGGGCATCTTGCTAGTTAAGATTTTAAATTTCATTCATTATTTTGCGGAGAATTGTTTTTTGAATTTTATTTTGATATAATTTTTTAAAAATTATTTTTAACGCAACTTGAAATTTCGTGATTAAAAGAGTTCGGACCCCACTGAGATATGCAAAATTTCGTTGAATATTTTAGCAGTGCCCACAATATATGGTCTGTAATGCTAATAAAAAGAACATGGGCTTCAAATATCCTTAAGAATTAGCAAATGGGCTGTAAATTATTGAAAATAATGGCTAATGGATTGTATGTTGTTTTCCACAGATTTGGAGGCTGACTTCTGGGCCTACTAGGTTGACGATGACGCTGTCCTAATTTTTTTTGACGAGTACGCAAGGCTTTGTCAACTTAGTCAACACAGAGCACTGACTGTTGGATGTCCATCCAACGGCCGCCATGCTTCTTCAATCTCTTATCTTCCTGCTCTAGCCGCCCAAACCAGCGCCGCTGGGACTGCCTGCTCCCTCCTCCCGTGGCTGGCTGTGCTGCCGCCCGGCCATCCCTCTACCCACCCGCACATCCTGTTATTTTCCGGCGACGTCAGCCTCACCCCGTAGCCGACCAGTCAGCGCTCGTACACCCCTCAGGGTGGGCATCCGCTGCGGTGGATTCGCCCGCTCCGGGTCATTCCCTTCCTGGGCCTCGCCCTCGTTCACCGCGTTTGTGCTCTTGGCGCGGTGAGGTCAACATGGTCAACAAACAACAACCATCGGAAGAGGCTGACAGTAGGGGTCCACACAAGGAAATGCCTCCTTATTATGCGTAAAATAATGATTCCTCCACCTGACAGCTGGGACCCACCGCAAGGGCCTCTGTATTTCTTGAAAAAAATGTTCCCCCCACTGTCAGCTCGGACCCACCAGCTATATCTTCACACACAAGGAAGTGCCTCCTTATTACGCAAAAACGAAAGAATACTCCCCCTGAGGGAGTCCTGGATTAAGGGGTCCTCGGACATACGGCCTGCTGGACATGGCCCGGACTGATGGGTCGTGAAGATATAAGACAGAAGACTCTCTCTCGTGTCCGGATAGGACTCTCTTTGGCGTGGATGGCAAGCTTGGCGTTCGGATATGAAGATTCCTTTCTCTGTAACCGACTTTGTACAACCCTAGTCCCCTCCCGTATCTATATAAACCGGAGGGTTTAGTTTATAGGGACAATCATAATCATACAGGCTAGACTTCTAGGGTTTTCATTTTGTGCCAGAGCACGCTTCCTAGCTCCATAGATGGACCTGGTCATACTGAATTTTTGGCGCAAGTCCTCGCGTAAATCGTGTGTTGACTTATGTGCGGCCCTGTTAGCCGCCCTATCGCAGCCACGAGGTGGTCGATCCGGCTGATCGGCCATTTTATTCTTCGGCTATGTAGGCTCTACGGCCTCATCATCGAACTCAGGCAACAGTTTGCGCTTTGGATAGCTCTTTGTATGGCAACTACCACCATACTTTTCTTCAGTGTCGAGCACTTTGTTCCATCTACTGTTGAGTGTATTCTGTGCGGCCTAAGCCTTTGCTTGTGCTTCTTCAGACACCTCGCGGTGGCAATAAGCCTTCTACGGAGGTTCTCTTGTTCCAAGTGCCTTTCCGGGATGACGTTGCGTCGTCGTCCGGACTGTTTTCCTCTCCGGAGAGAGGTTGATGAGTTTTATCCTTGGCGCCGACGTGTTCAGACAGCTGCTCCATACTATGTTCATCATTCGCTGGTTCATCCTGCTCTATCGTTGGGTCAATGTTGTCGTCTCCTCTGGAGTCGACCGGAGTGTTATTTTCTCTTGCGCTGTTATCGCTGTTTTTGGCGAGGCCGGATTTGGAGCGACACCTACGCCGTCGCTTTGGTTGCTTCTCCAGGGAGCTATCCTTCGCTGCATCCTTCCATTCCTCATCATTGTTTTCTTTGGGTGTATCCACCATGTATATATCGTGTGATGAGGTGGCCGTCCAGTGCCCTGTAGGCGGCGGTTCCTGCTCGTCTCCTGCATCTTCGTCCATACCGTCGATGTCTTCGGAGTCAAAATCGAGCATGTTGGTTAAATCGTCGACAGTGGCTACTA
Source organism: Aegilops tauschii subsp. strangulata (assembly GCF_002575655.3). Taxonomy (NCBI): domain Eukaryota; kingdom Viridiplantae; phylum Streptophyta; class Magnoliopsida; order Poales; family Poaceae; genus Aegilops; species Aegilops tauschii. Next base: position 510,649,339 of record NC_053041.3, read on the forward strand.
AGTGGGTGGTGGGTGGGGAGCGAATTTCTTCGTCGTCCGCATCCCATTCTAGCCGGACATAGTTCGGCCAAGGTTCTCCTGACAAGGAGAGAGACCTTAATGAATTTAGCACGTCGCCAAAAGGCGAGTGCTGAAAGATATCCACGGAGGTAAACTCCATGATCGGTGCCCAATCGGATTCGATAGGCACGGACGCTGGCGGCTTGGAGACCGTGGCCGGGGACGAATCCAATGGTTCGGCAACACGGCTCTCGTAGGAGGTGAAGTCAGTATTCGGCTCTACCGCCACTGAGAGTGCAGCCTCCGTGGCGGGGTCTATCCACCCGTCCTCAGATGGCGCAATTTGTTCCGGATTGAGGGTCAGAGTAGTTGCAGGTGTGATCTCCCGAACACAGTCCGACGGCAGAGCTAAATCATGCTCGTCGTGATCGTGCGGCGCACCTGACATGGGCTAGAATCCGCCGAAGATCAAGTCTCCGCGGATGTCGGCAGTGTAGTTCAAGTTTCCAAATCTGACATGATGGCCAGGGGCGTAGCTTTCGATCTGCTCCAGATGGCCAAGTGAATTGGCCCGCAGTACGAAGCCGCCGAATACGAAAATCTGTCCGGGGAGGAAAACCTCACCCTAGATCGCATCGTTGCCGATGATTGAAGGAGCCATCAAGCCTTATGGTGACGGCACAGTGGAACTCTCAATGAAAGCACCAATGTCGGTGTCAAAACCGGCGGATCTCAGGTAGGGGGTCCTGAACTATGCGTCTAAGGCGGATGGTAACAGGAGGCGGGGGACACAATGTTTACTCAGGTTCGGGCCCTCTCGATGGAGGTAATACCCTACTTCCTGCTTGATTGATCTTGATGATATGAGTATTACAAGAGTTGATCTACCACGAGATCGTAGAGGCTAAACCCTAGAAGCTAGCCTATGGTATGATTGTTGTTGTCCTACGGACAAAACCCTCTGGTTTATATAGGCACCGGAGGGGGCTAGGGTTACAGAGAGTTGGTTACAAGGGAGGAGATCTACATATCCGTAATGCCAAGCTTGCCTTCCACGCCAAGGAGAGTCCCATCCGGACACGGGACGAAGTCTTCAATCTTGTATCTTCATAGTCCAACAGTCCGGCCAAAGGATATAGTCTGGCTGTCCGAGGACCCCCTAATCCAAGACTCCCTCAAGTACTAACTAGGGGCTGCGCCTACATTTCTATTGTCAAACTCCTATGGCTAAGTGAGGGTGATAAGCCACATAGTCCGATTGCCTGGTTCGTTCGCTAAACACCTCCTTCAAGGACCAAATTTTTGGATAAAGAGTGTTTAGATTCATCCCGAACACCCCCGTACTACCTACGTGGGGGCTGAAGCCGACGACTGGCCAACTCTCAGTTTTAACGAAACAGCCACACAGGAGGTAAAATCTTAAAATAACAAGCATTATATTCCATAAAGGCTGTATTTCATAATACAAGAAGGGACAATATGAATGACTTCATTCAAACATAATGTCTTTTGAACACTGCCCTTCTACAATACGGGATCCCTTCAGGACATCTTCAAAATACCGCTCGGGCGTGTGGTGCTCCTTGCCCGCGGGCGGTCCCTCGGTCGCGAGCTTGATGGCGTCCATCTTCGCCCATTGTATCTTGACACGAGCAAAGGCCATCCGCGCACCTTCGATGCAGACCGATCGCTTGCTGGCATCAAGCCGAAGGCAGGGATTGACCAGCTGCTTCACGAGCCCGAAGTAGCTGTTGGGTATGGCTTCGGCAGGCCATAGCCGGATTATCAAATCCTTCATGGCTAGTTCGGCCACCCTATGTAGTTCAGCCAGCTGTTTCATCTGATCGCTAAAGGGCACCGGATGTTCTGGCACAATGTATTGCGACCAGATCAGCTTCTCCGTCGAGCTCCCCTCTTCGGCTCGGAAGAACTCCGCAGCATCAGAAACACTGCGTGGCAGATCCGCAAACGCCCCTGGAGAACTCCAAATCTGGGTCAGTAAGAGGTACCTTCTCTTCACATACTTGCTCTCCATAATAAAAGCATTACCCGCAGCGATTTTCCTGGCCTCCTGGATTTCCTGGAGGGCGCCGTGGGCTTCGACCCGGGAATCTTGCGCGCTTTGGCGGGCCTTGGCAAGTTTAGACTTTTGATCCGCAATATTGCGCTCCAAGGACTCGCATTTCTTCACGGCATCCTGGAGCTCTTGCTGGACCTCACCGACCCTGGCCTCGTGCTTTTCGCGGGCGGCTTGTTCCTTGGCCACTCTCTCCTCGGCCTCGGCCAACGCCTTCTTGAGGGTCTCCACCTCAGTCGCCGCTCCTACAAATTATCATGTGATCAACACAAGCAATTCATACCTTTTTATATCTAAATAGGTCATTACATACCTTGCTTGTCCTCCAGTTGCTTCTTCACTTGGCCGAGCTCTACCTCGGCCCGCTCCAGACTCTGCTTCAGTCCGGAGACTTCGGCAGCATGAGAGGTCACAGCCAGCAGGGACGCCTGTTTATTCGCATAGACATGTATGGGTTAGTCCCCTGCGAAAATTATTTGATCCTCTGTCCGGCTTTTCTTTCCGAACACCGGACAGAGTCTCAGGGGCTACTGTCTGCACTGTGACATTCTTCTTACACAATTATGCCGCTTACCTCAAAACCTGTCAGCAGGCTGGTGCAGGCTTCGGTCAGTCCGCTCTTAACGGTCTGAACCTTCTCAACCATCGTACCCATAAGCATACGGTGTTCCTCAACAATGGAAGCACCTTGCAGCGCTTCCAGAAGAGTATCCGGTGCCTCTAGTTGGACAAAGGTCACCGGCGAAACAGGCGCACCTCCTTCTTTCGAAGGAGGCTGCTTGCCTGAATCCGGAGCCGCACTGGCTTCCAGAATGGTATTCGGCTAGGGACCGCACTGGATACGCCCCCCATCGCCAGTTTCCAGGGGGACTTGCTCCCCCAAGTGTCTGGCAGCCAAGGTTTCGCCCTCCGGCGCCATCCTAACGACCCTCTGCGTCTCTCCCTGGCCCGTGAGGGTCCTTCACGACACCGCCTAGGCATCATCCGTGGCCTTGGGAGAGGTGGATGTCGGCAGCGAATCATTGTCCATAGCCTTTGGATCCAGCGAACCCCCCCGATGAGGATCGATGGGAGCTGTCGTTGGCCGGACTGCAGCACGTGATTCAACGCATTAGAATTACGAGATAAAGGAGTCGGACATATAAGTGCGTTAGAGCCCTCGAATACTTACGATCCGGTCAGGGGCTTATCCCTGGGGCGCCACTCCGAGCTGCTGTCGGTATCCGGCGCGGTGTCGTCCGCAAGGCAGGCTCTCCCCCTCTTGGACGCTTCGCCCTCCAGACGCGTGGAGGCCGCCCTTTTCTTCCTTCCCCCCCCAGGGGGGAGTTGCTTTCTTCCTCCTCCTCCTCCTCGTCGTCGGCGGCGGGTGAGGACTGGGTCTCGGCGTCTTCGGACGTCATGTCCGAAGTGCCCTTGTGGCGGAGACCACCTCGGGTCCCCTTGGCCTTCTTCTCCGGCGCTTGGTAAGGCGCCGGAACCAGCATCTTCGTCAGAAGAGGAATTGCTGGGTCTTCAGGTAGCGGAGCCGGACTCTTGACCAGCTCCGCCTTCTTTGTCCAGCCCTGAAAAGTAAGATGGAGAGGCTCAGACATTTTCCTTGAGTATGTAAGCAAAGGATACACCTTGAAAACACTAAAAAAAAACTTACCGGACTGGCGGGATGGGTCAGGTTGTACCCACGGTCTTCGGTCTCCTTCGGCCACGTCTCGTTGGCCTTGAAGAGCACCTTCCAAATTCCTTCATGTGTAACGCCGAAGAAGTGTTGCAGGGTCTGGTGCTTGGCTGGATCAAACTCCCACAAATTGCAGGTCCGACTTTGGCATGGAAGGATCCGGCGAAAGAGCATCACCTGGATCACATTGACAAGCTTGATGTTCTTGTCGACCATGCTCCTGATGCGCGTCTGTAGCGCTGTCAGCTCGTCTGACGAGGCCCAGTCTAGGCCCTTCTCTAGCCAGGAGGTGAGCCGCATCGGGGCCCCGGACCTGAACTCGGGAGCCTCGGCCCAGGTGGTGTCGCGGGGCTCTGTGACATAGAACCACTACTCTTGCCACCCTTTGACAGTCTACACGAAAGTACCTTTGGGCCATATGACGTTGGGCATCTTGCTCACCATGGCGCCTCCGCACTCTGCGTGTTGGCCGTCCACCACTTTCGGCTTCACATTGAAGATCTTCAGCCACAATCCGAAGTGGGGAGAGATGCGGAGGAAGGCCTCGCACACGACAATAAATGCCGAGATGTTGAGGAAGGAGTTGGGGGCCAGATCGTGGAAATCCACCCCATAGTAGAACATGAGTCCGCAGACGAATGGGTGTTGTGGAAATCCCAGCCCGCGGACGAAGTGGGGGATGAACACTACCCTCTCATGGGGCTCCGGGGTAGGGACGATCTGTCCCTCAGTCGGAAGCCGGTGGGTGACCTCCTTGGCCAAATATCCAGCCTCCCGGAGCTTGGTGATGTCCTTCTCCTTGACAGTGGAGACCATCCACTTGCCCTGCGCCCCGGATCCGGACATGATCGGAGTGCTTTCTTGAGGTGGAAGAGATGAGGACTTGGGCGTTGGAGCTAGAGAATGGGTGGGCAGAGAGAGAGAAGGCGTGGGTGAAAGGGGGTGGATCCTTATCTCCTTATAAAGGCAGCGAATATCAAGCGCCTCCCCACTCGCCTTGAAACTCGCCTGTTTCCCAAGGGCCGTGCAGACTGCACGGTTGGATTACCCACGCCCGTATTGATGAGCATCCCGTAATAAGGGGACACGATCTCTGCTTTGACAAGACGTGCCAATGAAACCGCATAACATGGAGCGGCAGGCCGAAAAATGGTTCGAAATAATGACCGGGTAGTGACGTGGCGTCACGCTACGAAAGTTGTCAGTGGATTAGACTCGTGAGATATTATACTCTCTGCGGTTGTGTGTGGTACTTGTTTTGTAGAGCCGAACACGTTCCTTGTGTTCGAAGGCTATTTTGGAGTATTCGGAGGAGGAACCTGCCTTGCAATGCGTTCGAACACACCATTACGCTGTGGTGTTCTAGGTGGCGTGAGTTGTGAAACTATTTCACATAGTTTTAAATGAAGTCCAAACTCGTAACTCAAATATTCACCTCCGCGATCAGATCATAGAAACTTTATTTTCTTGTTATGATGATTCTCCACTTCACCTTGAAATTCTTTGAACTTTTCAAATGTTTCAGACTTGTGTTTCATCAAGTAGATATACCCATATCTGCTCAAATCATCAATGAAGGTTAGAAAATAACGATACCCGTCGCGAGCCTCAACACTCATCAGACCGCATACATCGGTCTGTATTGTTTCCAATAAGTCAGTGGCTCCCTCCACTGTTCCGGAGAATGGAGTCTTAGTCATCTTGCCCATGAGGCATGGTTCGCAAGCATCAAATGATTCATAATCAAGTGATTCCAAAAGTCCATCCGCATGGAGTTTCTTCATGCGCTTTACACCAATATGACCTAAACGGCAGTGCCACAAATATGTTTCACTATCATTAACAACTTTGCATATTTTAGCATCAATATTATGAATATGTGTATCACCACAAGCGAGATTCAACAAAAATAGACCACTCTTCGAGGGTGCATGACCATAAAAGATATAACTCATATAAATAGAACAACCATTATTCTCTGATTTAAATGAATAACCATCTCGCATTAAACAAGATCGAGATGTAATGTTCATGCTCAACGCTAGCACCAAATAATAATTATTCAGGTCTAAAACTAATCCCAAAGGTAGATGTAGAGGTAGCATGCCGACGGCGATCACATCGACCTTGGAACCATTCCCGAAGCGCATTGTCACCTCGTCCTTAGCCAATCTTCGTTTAATCTATGGCCCCTGTTTCAAGTTAGAAATATGAGCAACCAAACCAGTATCAAATACCCAGGCGCTACTACGAGCATGTGAGGTACACATCAATAACATGTATATCACATATACCTTTGTTCGCTTTGCCATCCTTCTTATCCGCCAAATACTTGGGGCAGTTCCGCTTCCAGTGACCAGTCCCTTTGCAGTAGAAGCACTCAGTTTCATGCTTAGGTCTAGACTTGGGCTTCTTCCCGGGAGTGGCAACTTGCTTGCCATTCTTCTTGAAGTTCCCCTTCTTTCCTTTGCCCTTTTTCTTGAAACTAGTGGTCTTTTTAACCATCAACACTTGATACTCCTTCTTGATTTCTACCTCTGCAGCTTTGAGCATTGCGAAGAGCTCGGGAATTGTCTTATCCATCCCTTGCATATTATAGTTCATCAGGAAGCCTTTGTAGCTTGGTGGCAGTGATTGAAGAACTCTGTCAATAACACTATCAACTTGAAGATTAACTCCTAGCTGAGTCAAGTGATTGTGGTACCCAGACACTCTGAGTATATGCTCACTGACAGAACTATTCTCCTCAATTTTGCAGCTGTAGAACTTATTGGAGACTTCATATCTCTCAATTCGGGCATTTGCTTGAAATATTAACTTCAACTACTGGAACATCTCATATGGTCCATGACGTTCAAAACGTCTTTGAAGTCCCGATTCTAAGCCGTAAAGCCTAGCGCACTGAACTATCAAGTAGTCATCAGATCGAGCTTGCCAGACGTTCATAACATCAGCATCTGCTCCTGCAGCAGGCTTTCACCTAGCAGTGCATCAAGGACATAATTCTTCTATGAAACAATGAGGATAATACTCAAGTTACGGACCCAGTCTGTGTAGTTGCTACCATCATCTTTCAACTTAGCTTTCTCTAGGACCGCATTAAAATTCGAGGGAACGGTAGCATGGCCCATTGATCTACAACATAGATATGCAAAAACTATCAGGACTAAGTTCATGATAAATTAAGTTCAATTAATCATATTACTTAAGAACTCCCACTTAGATAGACATCCCTCGAGTCATCTAAATGATTATGTGATCCAAATCAACTAAACCATGTCCAATCATCACGTGAGCTGGAGTAGTCTTCAATGGTGAACATCTCTATGTTGATCATATCTACTATATGATTCACGTTCGACCTTTCGGTCACCAGTGTTCCGAAGCCATGTCTGTACATGCTAGGCTCGTCAAGTTTAACCCGATTATTCCGCATGTGCAAAACTGTCTTGCACCCGTTGTATGTGAATGTAGAGCTTGTCACACCCGATCATCACGTGGTGCCTCAGCACGACGAACTTTCGCAATGGTGCATACTCTGGGAGAACACTTATACCTTGAAATTTTAGTAAGGGATCATCTTATAATGCTACCGCCATACTAAGCAAAATAAGATGCATAAAAGATAAACATCACATGCAATCAAAATATGTGACATGATATGGCCATCATCATCTTGTGCCTTTGATCTCCATCTCCAAAGCACCGTCATGATCTCCATCGTCACCGGCTTGACACCTTTGTCTCCATCGTAGCGTCGTGGTCGTCTCACCAACTATTGCTTCTACAACTATCGCTAACGCATAGTGATAAAGTAAAGCAATTACATGACATTTGCATTTCATACAATAAAGCAACAACCATAAGGCTCCTGCCAGTTGCCGATAACTTTTACAAAACATGATCATCTCATACAGTAACGTATATCACATCATGTCTTGACCATATCACATCACGACATGCACTGCAAATACAAGTTAGACGTCCTCTACTTTGTTGTTGCAAGTTTTACGTGGCTGCTGCGGGCTTCTAGCAAGAACCGTTCTTACCTACGCATCAAAACCACAACGAAGATTTATCAAGTTTGCAGTAACATTCAACAAGGACCGGCAGCAGTCAAATCCGATTCAACTAAAGTTGGAGAAACAGACACCCGCCAGCCACCTTTATGCAAAACTAGTTGCATGTCTGTCGGTGGAACCGGTCTCATGAACGTGGTCATGTAAGGTTGGTCCGGGCCGCTTCATCAAACAATACCGTCGAATCAAAATAAGACATTGGTGGTAAGCAGTATGACGATCACTGCCCACAACTCTTTGTGGTCTACTTGTGCATATCATCTGCGCATAAACCTAGCTCTGATGCCACTGTTGGGAAACGTAGCATGCAATTTCAAAAAAATCAGTGCTCACGCAAGATCTATCTAGGAGATGCATATAAACGAGAGGGGGAGAGTGTGTCCATGTACCCTCGTAGACCGAAAGTGGAAGCGTTTGACAACGCGGTTGATGTAGTCGAACTTCTTCTCATTTCGACAGATCAAGCACCGAACGTACGACACCTCCGAGTTCTGCACACATTCAGCTCGATGACGTCCCTCGAACTCTTGATCTAGCAAAGTGTCGAGGGAGAGTTCCGTCAGCATGACGGCGTGGTGACCGTGATGGTGAAGTGATACGCGCAGGGCTTTGCCTAAGCACTACGTGAATATGACTAGAGGCGTACGTAAACTGTGGAGGGGGGCGCCGCACAGGGCTAACAATTGTTGGTGTGTGTTCTAGCGGTGCCCCCCACATATATATAGGTTGGAGGGGAGGAGAGGCAGCCAAGGGGGCGCCCAAGTAGGAGGAATACTACTTGGGCGCCTCCCCAATTCGGCCTCCCTCCTTCCAAAGTTCCGGAGGCGGAAGGAAGGAGGAGGGAGAGGGAAGGAAGGGGAGGCCGAATCTCTCCCCTTCCTTCTCTCTTCCCCTCTTTCCTTCTCCTCCTATTTCAGCCTATATGGGGCGCACCAGCCCCTTAGGGGCTGGTCTGTCCCCCTCTTGGCCCATTAGGCCCATATAGTTGCCGGGGGGTGTCCGGAACCCCTTCCGGTGACCCGATCTGTACCCGGTACCCCCCGAACACTTCCGGTGTCCAAATATCATCATCCTATATATGAATCGTTACCTCTCGACCATTTCGAGACTCCTCATCATGTCCGTGATCTCATCCGAGACTCCGAACAACATTCGGTCACCAAATCACATAACTCATATAATAAAAAATCATCATCAAATGTTAAGCGTGCGGACCCTACGGGTTTGAGAACTGTGTAGACATGACCGAGACACCTCTTCGGTCAATAACCAACAATGGAACCTGGACGCTCATATTCGTTCCCACATATTCTACGAAGATCTTTATCGGTCGTACCGTAATGACAACATATGTTATTCCCTTTGTCATCGGTATGTTACTTGCTCGGGATTCGATTGTCGGTATCTACATACCTAGTTCAATCTCGTTACCGGCAAGTCTCTTTACTCGATCCGTAATACATCATCCCGCAACTAACTCATTAGTCACATTGCTTGCAAGGCTTATTATGATGTACATTACCGTGAGGGCCCAGAGATACCTCTCCGATACTCGGAGTGACAAATCCTAATCTCGATCTATGCCAACCCAACAAACACCTTCGGAGATACATGTATATCATCTTTATAATAACCCAGTTACGTTGTGACATTTGATAGCACACAAGGTATTCCTCCGGTATCTAGGAGTTGCATAATCTCATAGTCAAAGGAATATGTATATGACATGAAGAAAGCAATAGCAATAAAACTTAATGATCATTATGCTAAGCTAACGGATGGGTCTTGTCCATCACATCATTCTCCTAATGATGTGATCCCGTTCATCAAATGACAACACATCTCCATGGTTAGGAAATTTAACCGTCTTTGATTAACGAGCTAGTCTAGTAGAGGCTTACTAGGGACACGGTGTTTTTTCTATGTATCCACACATCACTACAAAAAAAAGACACATCCGTGACATTTTGGGCCGAACGAATTTTTTTTCTGTCATACATATGACACTTCTATGACGATAATTGTGACAAAACCCGGTATCATCATAGATGTGGTGGGCTCCTACTTCTATGACAAAAAATCATGACAGAAAATGGGCTTTTCATCCTGGGCGGGCCGGAGACGCAGCTGCATGACATTCTTTGGGCCGTCCATGACGGAAGAAACCATGGTAGAAGCGAGGGCGAGGAAAATTTTGGGGAGTTCCCGGTTACGGTGGGAGGTCGGGGGCCGAGCGATGCGCGTTTCTCTCGTACACATACGCGCGTGTGTGCGAGGCGTTGGCTCTAACTGAACCCGAGCGAGGCGTTGGGCTCTAACTGAACCCGAGCGATTGCACTGCAGGCTACGCGTTACTGAACCCGAGCGATCGATCGATGGCTGTTAACTGAACCCGATCGAGCGATTCCTTCGCTACTGCTGCTAACTGAAGCTGATCGATGCTACCTCTGGGATGAACAGTGAGCGTTGCGGGGGGTTCGATGAAAAATGAGCGGTGGCGTTGCCTCTGGATGAACAGGACCCCGTGGTGTGGTGGAGGGCTGGATGAACAGTAGACGGTGGAGGGGTGCCCGTGGAGGGGTGGTTGAACAGGACCCCGTGGTGTGGAGGGCTGGATGAACAGTAGACGGTGGAGGGGTGCCCATGGAGGGGTGGTTGAACAGGACCCCATGGTGTGGAGGGCTGGATGAACAGTAGACGGTGGAGGGGTGCCCGTGGAGGGGTGGTTGAACAGGACCCCGTGGTGTGGAGGGCTGGATGAACAGTAGACGGTGGAGGGGTGCCCGTGGAGGGGTGGTTGAACAGGACCCCGTGGTGTGGAGGGCTGGATGAACAGTAGACGGTGGAGGGGTGCCCGTGGAGGGGTGGTTGAATAGTAGCCGGTGGAGTAGCGCGCGGTGGAGGCTGGATGAACAGGAGCTCGTGGAGGCTGGAGGAGGTCGACGGTAGCCCGTGGAGGCTGGAGGAGGTCGACGGTGGAGATGAACAGTATCTCGTGGAGTCCCATTTTGCGGTACGCCACACCCCTCCCGATGAACAGGACCCCTGTTTCGACCGTAGGAGGTCCGTTTCGTCCGCTTTGCGGTACGCCACACCCCTCCCGATCAACAAGACCCCCGTTTCGACCGTAGGAGGTCCGTTTCGTCCGTTTTGCGATACGCCACACCCTTCCCGATCAACAGGACCCCCGTTTCGATCATAGGAGGTCCGTTTCCTCCATTTTGCGGTACGCCAGACCCCTCCGATCAACAGGACCCCGTTCCGAACGTAGGAGGTCTGTTTCCTCCGTTGTGCGGTACGCCAGCCCTCGTTTCCATCGCCTGTTCCGTCCAAGCCCTCCCGATGAACACGACCACGCATTCCGTTTTGACCCAGCCGGTTGGCTCCCACGCGTTCCGTTGCCTCCCGATGAACACGACGCATTCCTTTGCCTCCCCATGAACACGACGCATTCCGTTGCCTCCCCATGAACACGACGACGACGCTGTTTCTCCGTTCCGACCCAACCATGTACACGAGCCCTGGTCGTACGTATGCGCGAGTAGGCGTTCGAGACCCCGCCCGTATTTACACATACGTGGCCGTATTTTCTTTCTTGCACCCTGGCCGTTGTACGTACGTGTACATGCTACGTGCGCGCCTCTACTACGACACGTACGCGCCTCTACTACGACATGTGCGCGCCTCTACATCCACCAGTATATATGTACGTACACGTTCGCGACCAGAATGACAACACTATGTACGCTTCGACCAGGTGGGTCCCGACTGTCAGGCACTTCCTTGCGTGCGAAGATGTAGCTGGTGGGTCCCAGCAGTCAGGGGGGCGAATTGTTTTGTTTTTTTTTGCCCGGACGCACTTCGTTGCATGCGAAGGTGTAGCTGGTGGGTCCCAGCAGTCAGGGGGGAAACGTTTTTTTCGCGAAATACGGTGGCCCGTCCGATGGGTCCCGCTGTCAGGTGGAGGAATAATTATTTTGCGTGTAATAAGGAGGCACTTCCTTGCTGCGGCCGTGGACCCAGCTGTCAGCGTCTCCACGCACAGTACTCTTCCGATGGAAGTCGGTCATTGACCACATTGACCACGCCGCGCCGAGAGCACCACGGCGGTGGACGACGGCGAGGCCTAGGAAGGGGACGACACGGAGGCAGGGAAGACTCGGCAGTTGTTTCCCACGGGGAGGAGAGTACGACTGTACGACGGTTTACTGGTTCGTCTGCCGTCGTCGGAGAATAATAGCAGGTGTGGGTGAGTAGAGGGATGGCTAGGCCAGCGATGGGAGTACGGTGGGGCGGTGAGGCCTGTGCGGCAGCACAGCCGGCCGCGGGGAGGAGGGAGCAGGCAGTCCCGCCGGCGCTTGTTTGAGCGGCTGGAGCAGGAAGAGTAGAGATTGAAGAAGCACGACGGCCGTTCGATGGACATCCAACAGTCAGTGCTTGTGCGTCAACCTTTTTTTAGGAAAGCCTCAAATCTGTGGAAAACAGCATACAGCCCATCTGCCATTATTTCTAATAATTTACAGCCCATTTGCTAATTCTTGAGTTTTTTTTGGAGCCCATATTCTTTTGTTAGCATTACAGCCCATATTTTGGCCACGGTTAAAAAATTATACGAAATTTTGCATATTTCGGTGCGGTCCGAACTGTTTTTAATCCCGAAATTTCGACTCGCATTCAAACTGATTTTAAAAATAAATGTATATCAATATAAAATCCAACAAATTCTCCACGCATAAAAATTAATGTAATTTAAAATCTTGAAATGAAAAAAAAAGATATTTGAAACTAATTGCCGGTTTGATGTGTTTTAAAAATGTACAGCCCATTTCTCATTACTGATGGGCCATTTTCTCGGCCAGCTGAATGAAAGCTCTCCTCGTCTTGAAAGATTTGCAGCCCAACATGCCTGACAAAGTGACTTACTTGGCAAATCACAAAAAAAACTGGGCTGTGGCCGTGGACCCAGCTGTCAGCCTCTCCACGTACAGTACTCTTCCGATGGAAGTCGTTCCTTGACCACGTTGACCACGCCGCGCGGAGAGCACCACGGCGGTGGACGACGGCGAGGCCTGGGAAGGGGACGACGCGGAGCCGGGAAAGACGCGGCAGTGGAAGCCCGCGCGGAGAGGAGTACGAGGGTTCATTGGTTCGGCTGCGGTGTGAGGCTGCCGTCGCCGCAGGGCCTGGCCAGCGGTGGGAATAGTAGGGGGCGGTGAGGCCTCTGCGGCAGCACAGCCGGCCACGGGAGGCAGGAGCATGCAGCACGACCGGCGCTGCTTTGGGCGGCTGGAGCAAGAAGACCAGAGGTTGAAGAAGCACTACGGCCGTTGGATGGACATCGTATGGTCACTGGAGCTAGAATCGTTCATATTGACTAAGTTGACAAAGCCCTTCGTTCCCGTCAACTTAGTAGGCCCACAAGTCAGCCTCCCACCAAGGTGGGTCCCAGCTAGCCGGGGGAGTATTCATTTTTTTGTGCGTAATAAGGAGGCACTTCCGGTGGGTCCGAGCTGACAGCGCGGGGAACGTTTTTTCACGAAATACGGTGGCCCGTCCGGTGGGTCCCAGCAGTCAGGGGGAAACGATTTTTTCGCAAAATACTGGTGGCCCGTCCGGTGGGTCCCCGCTGTCAGGTGGAGGAATAATTATTTTCCGCGTAATAAGCAGGCACTTCCTTGCGGCTGCCGTGGACCCAGCTGTCAGCCTCTCCACGTACAGTCCATGTCCGATGGAAGTCGTTCCTTGACCACATTGACCACGCCGCGCCGAGAGCACCAGGGCGGTGGACGACGGCGAGGCCTAGGAAGGGGACAACGCGGAGCCGGGGAAGACGCGGCAGTGGATGCACACGCGGAGAGGAGTACGAGGGTTCACTGGTTCGGCTGCGCTGTCGTCGCCGCAGAATAATAGGGGGTGTGGGTGAGTGGAGGGATGGCCTGGCCAGCGGTGGGAGTTGTAGTGGGCGGTGAGGCCTCCGCGGCAGCACAGCCGGCCAGGGGAGGCAGGAGCAGGCGGCACGACCGGCGCTGCTTTGGGCGGCTGGAGCAAGAAGACCAGAGGTTGAAGAAGCACGACGACCGTTGGATGGACATCGTATGGTCACCGCAGCTAGAATCGTTTATATTGACTAAGTTGACAAAGCCCTTGGTACGTCAACTTAGTAGGCCCACAGGTCAGTTTCCGAAACGGTGCGCCCCAGATGTCAGGGGGAGGAATCATTTTTTGGGCGGGTGAAGCTAGAATATCCGAGATTGAAGAAGAAGCACGGCATCCGTTGGATGGACATCCAATGGCCACTGCTGCTAGAACCGTGTGTTGACTATAAGTTGACAAAGCCTTGCATACGCGTCAACTCTGTTTTTTTAGGGGACGCGTCAACTTAGTAAGGCCAGAAGTGTGTGGCAGAGAACTTATAGCCCATTTGAGATTTGTAAGAATCTGTAGCCCATTTTTGAATTCTAATGGAATTTACTACAGCCCATTTACAGTTTGTTAAAAGTACTGCCCATTTCAACCAACCGTTCAAAACATAATTCAATAAAATTTCCCACATTTTGATGGGATCCGAAATATTTTTATCCCGAAATTTCTAGTCAGATTAAATACAATTTCAATATAAATTTATATTACGTAAAATCCAATGAAACATTGCGCTCGCAACAATTAATGAAATTAAAATTTTCAATATCCAAAAATAATATTTTATAAAGTAATCGCGTGTTTGGTGCATTTTTTTATAGTTACTGCCCAGTTTTTATAATTACATCCCATTTATTATTTCTTAAAGCACATTTTCTTGTTAAGCCTAATGCATCCCTCCAAGGAAAGATTTGCAGCCCAGCGGGGCAGAGAATAACAACTTGACCTTCCCTGGGTATTCCTAAAAAAGTATAGCTGGGCTAGCCATTTTCAGCTTGACAAAAATTTATATCTGGGCTGGATATCTGGCCTGGGCTAGACGGGCCACAGCCCGCCCAGTTAATACCTGCAGCGATGTTTTCGTTGTTGTTCAGAGGAGAAAAATTAATATCTGGGCTAAACATCGAAAAACTCTGCAGTGCTCACACCTCAAAAACACAAATACTGCTCGAGCTGCTTGGTCCCAGCTGTCGGTCGCTTCTTGTGCAATTCTCTTGTTTATGACTACTACATAGGTTGACAATGGTGTGGGACCGTGATGTCAGGAAACCAGGAGGAAGCAAAATAAATTATAGTTATATATATATAATAAGGAGGCACTTGCGTACGTGAGGCTATGGACCTGGTGGGTCCCCATTGTAATCCTCTCCAAGTAAAGTCATCTCCTCGCCCGCGCACGCTTTCCGCGCGAAACAGTTAGCGCCGCCCGCCCCGCTTTCCGGTGCAGGAGATTGCTCCGCCTTCAAACGACACAAGTGCCGTCCGTCCGTCCATCTGCCACCCACATTAATGATACGCGGTTGCTGAGGCGGCTACTCCGGCGCCACACATCCGTCCCTCCGGCCGCCCACCATTGCTATATAAACTGCTGCGCCGGCCATAGCCGCAGTCATCCGCATCCGTTCCCTTTCTCCTTTCCACACCACTACTGCCCACCATGGCTTCCTCGCGCTCCAGCGCTCTTTGGGACGGGCGGACGACGGACCACAAGGAGATGGCAGCCATTGCTACCGACCGGCTGGCTGGCAGGCAGCCGGAGGACGACGACGTCCCAATGGAGAACATGGTAGTCGACGATCCGGCGCCAACCCCCTCCTCCGCGCCATCCTCGCCAGTGCATTGCACCATGACCATCGGCGAGGCCCATGCCCAATATATGGACAGGGTGAGGCAGATGCGTGAGGAGAAGTTCCGGGAGGCGCAGGCCGACGCCGCCTACAACCACCATCTCCTCCAGGAGCACCTGCAGGCAGAGGAGCAAATCACCGCGGAGCGGGCGGAGCAGCAGGCGCTGCTCGACTCGTACCGCTCCGCCCGCAAGGGCCGCCTCGAGCGCTGGCGGTACCGCATGCGGGTGGCGGAGGCTGCGGCCGCCTACAAAGAGGCTAGCAAAGAGGGCGATGAAGCGGGCGAGGCGCTTTTTGGCGAGACCGAGGACGAGGCAGAGGACAATGCCGGCTCCGACGAGTCCCTGCTCCGCTGGCGTCGACGAGGCCCTGCTCCGCCGAGGCCCCGCGGCGCCAACAACGAGGCAGAGGACACCGCCGGCTCCGCCGAGGCCCCGCCCCGCCAACAACGAGGCAGAGGACATCGCCGGCTCAGCCGAGGCCCCACCCTGCCGGCAACGTGGGGGAGGATTTCCACCGCTCCGCTGAGGTGCCGCCCGCCGGCAACGAGACAGAGGACATCGCCGGCTCCGCCGAGGCCGCGCCACACAGAAAACAAGGAAGAGTAGAACACGGTAGGTCGCCGCCGCTCGGGTCCAAGTAAGGCCACCGCTGCTACCCTCCGGTTGAAGCCAAGCTAGGCGGGTTGACCATTGACGGCCAGTTAGCTTCTTGGCGGCGACGTGGAGTCGGAGAGCTGCGCTGGAGAAGAACGCTGCTTCTACTAACTGCTGGTGCAGTTGGCTGACTGACACGTGGGCCCAACAGGCCACATGTCAGTTACGCAACTGCACCTGCAGTTAAGTCACTGAAGCTTCTGTTCGGCTCAGCGGGACACAGGTGGGTAGCTTCGGTTAATTAATTATACCTCCAGCGCACTAGTTGAAGAATGTATGAAATGTAATGAAATCCGGCATGTTTATATGAAATCCGACCGTGTATGGATGAATTTATTTCGATTAGTTTGAATTCCTGTATCACTGGCATTGGATGAACATGCAAAACAATACGTACTAGCATTATTCCCAGGGTGATCACCTCGTTTGCAGCAGTTTCACATGTACTCCCTCCGGTCCTTTCTAGTCTGCATACAAGTTTTGTCTGCAGTCAAAGTATCTCTACTTTGACCAATCTTATACAAAAAAGTATGCACTTTCACAATGTGCGAAGTAAAAAGGAACAGAAGGAGTACAAAGAGTTTGAGCAGCTTTTTAGCGTTTCTGTACATTGCAATCAAACACACAGGCCTGGCAATTCTCAGCGGCTCACATGTCAGAGGCAATATTTACTTCACAACTAAAGAATAAAGAAAAAATTGATCGACGCTGCTGACAGCAAAGGGCGTCCCATTCGAAAATATCAAACGCATGTCTTGCTAAAATCAATGAGCAAAATTTGACAAGGTTGTCCCATTCCAAAATATCAAATGCCTACGATTGTGGAATGGGCAGGGCTTGCCATCAGTTCGGACATTGACATGGCACCTCGTGCTAAATAAACCAGCTGTTCTTTTTGTGCAGTTCCACCAAAATCAACCAAATTCGCGCGTAGCTTGTATGATTTCGCCCTTATATGTTGCAACGCCTTGAACTTATCGGCACCTCCTTTCTTGTGGTGGAAATGAATGATTCGATGTATTCATGAACATTTTGTGCAGTTCCCATTGAAATCAAGCTGAGCACCCCTGTTTGCACAAATACAAAAAAGTGATTAGTATAAAGCAAACTGTACTATGAATTGACAGTTTCAACAGGCACATACATGGTCCATGTAGAGCACACTTTTAGAAAAATGGAACTCACCAGAAAGAATCCTAGAACAACATTGTACTCGCGCATCACAGCAAAAAATTGGAGATTTGTCAGTCCTTCTGAGCTGAAGTTAGTTTGGTCTTGTGGGGAGTAATGTAACCATCCTTCAGTTGCTCCTTCTGATGAGAAGATAGACATGGCTTCTTCATCCTGGCATAATCGGAACTAGTCACTTCACGTACTCCATATTCTTCTTCAGAGGAAGATGATCCTGTTGTGCAAAGACAAGAGGACTACTAAATGCTAGCATCCCTGTTTGCTCGAAAAAAAAGGAAAGGAAATATTTAAAACAGCACAGATGAAGCACTTCTCAAGGACAATACCACTTTTTCATGACAGTATCTAAACAGTAGCACAACACCAATAGAGATGACAAAGCTCAATCATATGGATGAAATCAGTGGGCGAGTACCAACCTTTGTCAGGAGGCTTATTGTGTAGAGCATACAGATGAAGCACTTCTCCGGAACCATCTGTTGCTATCTACGGTGGTGGCCATGCTTACTATATACTCCTCGATTAATTTAATGTTTCCAACATCTTCTTGTGCAGTTCCACTAAAATATATGGTATCTTCACAGAAGATCCCTGTTTGCACAAGTAGAGATAATTACATATTACATTAAGAGTGGCATCAAATCAGTGGCAAAACAATTGCTCGTTCCAGCCATAGCAATAAATTAAGATGCAAAACTATATCATTACTTGTGTCATCACAGTTCCAGTGCTTCATTACAGCACCGGGAGTTGATTTTTGTTTTTCTTCCGCTTGTTCTTCCCCTTCATCACTTGGTTCAATAACAGACAAGCTTCGCCTTCAATGTAAGATTTGGCATGTCAATTAGGGAGCACAAGTATAGTACTAAACTTAATTTTCTGATGAAAGTGTCAAAATACAGGCCAGCAGTTGTGAAATATCCTTATCTTACCTCAATGGGATATTACGGTACACATACAGATTGGAAGTCTTGTCTCCATTTGTGCAGTTCACTAAAATCAAGCAACATTATCGTACAAGTAGCAGAACATATGAAAGCACACTGCAGAATCATGTGAAAGAAGGCTAGTACTGACCTCTCATGATGCGGAATTCAAACAACTCACAAGAAGAAGATCTGAACCAAATTCACCTTAACGGATAGGAAGTAAGATCTCCTCTTGTGCAGTTCCACTAAGATCAAGCAATCAAGCAACGTTGTCGGTGTGACATTTTGGTTGAACTGCACAAAACACTCTTAAAACAAAAGTGTTTTGTGCAGTGCAACAAAAGGTCACAATGGCAACGAGGTGAAGTAGGTAACCCTGTTTACATAGAGGTGCAAAGGAAACAATTAGTGGTCAATAACGATGGACAACACAGAAGCCAATCTAAATGGGAAAGAAAGCAAGACAGTAGCATTTCTCAAACGGTGGCATTGATTAATATTAACATAGAGATTATATTAACAATAAAATTCGTTAAACATGTAATTTGCTTTTAACTATGGCATTGCATCAATTTTCCAGCGGCATTATTAGAGGGTGTTTGTTTACAGGGACATTTTGGTGTAGGGACTAAAAAAACTCCGTGTCAGTCCCATCTAAACCAAACAGGAGGGACTTTTAGGGACTAAAAGTGGGCATTTGGGACTAAAGAAAGAAGACCCCGAGGGAGTCTTTTTGGGACTTTTTCCAACAGTTGCCCCTGCCACGCATCGCACCTTGTCTCTATTAGTTCATTACTAGGGGTAACATGGTCTTTTAGCATGTCATTTAATAACCTCTAGTCCATGTTTAGTCCCTGGAACCAAGCAGGTAGGGACTAGGGAGTTTTTAACCAAACAGGGCCTTAGATTAACAACAGCTAATGAGTTGCACGGGACAATGGACGCACCAGCACCATGTGCATCTACCGATGTACTGTGGTCATGCATAGTCTGTTGCAACAAAGAACAAACAACCAAGGAGCATATTTGTGTTGGTCCCAGTTTTGTTATCTTTAGACACCTTTCCCTATGTGAGCGCAGCAAATCTAGTCCTGCTCAAACTCTACAGCCTTGTCCCTTCCTTTCCTTTTTGAACTAGTACTTTCGCCCCTTCCTTTCCTCTTTGAACCACGTCCTAGATTTATGCGATACAACTTTCCCCACTACTTTCCCCCATTCCTTTCCTCTTTGAACCACGTCCTAGATTCATGCTATACAACTTTCGCCCTTCATTTCCTCTTTGAACCACGTCCTAGATTCATGCTATATACAACTTTTCCCACTACTTTCCCCCACTCCTTTCCTCTTTGAACCACGTCCATGGTATACATGCAGCTAGAGCAATGCATGTGGAGTAAGTAAATTATACCTTAAGGTTCTTGGGGCGTGGTTCGGTGGGCGACGGGACGGCGGCGAAGAAGAAGGGGTCGGAGGCCCTCCCGCGCCACCGCTGGGTGGACGGTGACAGCGTTAAGCCTCCTTCCCTTCCCAGTGGACGGATCCTGCCGGCTCTTTGAGCAGCAGTGAGGGGAGAGAGAGGCCAAAGAAGTCTTGTTTAAATCTGGAGAGGGCGAGAGAGTGTGAAGAGAGCAACTACAAGCGTTGAGGCTCCAGCGGGAGAGGGCGAGAGAGTGTGAAGAGAGCAACTACAAGCGCTGAGGCTCCAGCGTGTATATATATACTGGAGAGAGAGTGTGAAGCGTGCAAACCCTAGAAAACATTTTGACCAGTCAAAGAATCCACCCGAGACCTCAAGTTTGATGAGCGAACAGGCTAACCAGCTACACAACCCTCCCGTTATGTTCAACGAGAGGGAAATAACCTTTTATACATTCCTGCATTCGTGTGACAAGCATGCCGTGTTTTTTTTGTGTGTGGGAGTCATTGGGATTTCAATCATAATCGTGTCATGTGGCTTTGGTGGTAAGACTATCCAAAGTGGTGCAGAAATAATGCAGCCTTAGTCACCTTACCTCTCTCCACGTAGTACGTTGGGTCCCACCAGTCAGAGGGTGAAACAAACAAATTAATAAGAAATATTAAAAGCGCCAGTGGTGTATCTTACCTCACACATCTCGCTACTGCTCGGGAACACTGTCCAATTGATCCCTCTGTTCGCTCACGTACTATTTTAAGTGAATCCTTACTATAACATGCACACAAATTTTGGGCACTTGTATTCGACTTAAGTCAGTGTGCCACCGTATCTCGTATACTTACTACTCCCTCCGTCTAGGTGTAATAAGTCACGTTAGAAGGTGCAACGGGACCAAGGTGCGTGCGTGTGCGTGTGTGTGTGTGTGTGTGTGTGTGTGTGTGTGTTTAACAGCATGTGTGTGTTAGAGAGAGCGACAGATCGACCTACTCCTACAGAGAGATGTTGTGTAGTGTAGTACGATTTTAGCCGCGAGAGTCGGTGCATCCTCTCGTTTCCGGGCGTGTCCGGTAGGGACATGTGGACAGCTGCCACGCCCGCTCCTGACCAGCCTGGCCCACCCAAAGCCCCTCCATCGCCCGCGCACGCTTCCCGCCCGAAACGGTCAGCGCCGCTCCAAAGAATCGGTGACGCATTCATGCCCGGGCAGAGCGGACGCGACCTCTCACTGGCGCAAGAGTGATGGTTGCTTCGTCCGTCCAACTTACTGCTGGGTCTATCTGATTTGACGGCTCATTGGTCTTTATTACTGAGGTGGTAGGACAGCTGGATGTCCCACGCTTTCGGCGAAAGGAGGTACTACTACTAGATTACAATTTTCTCCATTCTTACAGCGGAGGCGTGCAAGAGCAGTGAAAACACACAGGCTCAGTGATTACATGGCCCACCTCACACTATCACCGTGCGACACCTAACTCTTTACATAGTACTCCCTCCATTCCTAAATATTACTAGATAAGTCCCCGCGCGTTGCCGCGGAACATCGGTATATCTCTCTGCGCAAAATTATCGATTTCATCAAACTAAAAAAAACTCTATAACCGCATGACAAATGTGGTAGCCAAACTAAATAAACTCCCATCATCATTTAGATCATCCCAAGTAAGGAAAAAAGATCAGCCAACTCCTACTGCATAATGGGATTATATTTTTCTTTTTGACATGTTAATGGGACTTAAAAGCTCACTTACATGCATGCTACCGGTGCATGCTTGCATGCAGACATGTTGATGTGATTTAAAACCCACTCACATGCATGTGCCACGGTATTTCTGCATGCTTGCATGTGGCTTAGTGCAGAGCCTCTCAACGTCTAGATCAGACGGCTATTATGGACTGATTTACTTCATCTAACGGCTACATCAATTTTGATGATGTGGCTCAAGGAGAGGATAGAGAATTCCTAGTAGTGGGGCTAGCTATTACTAGTAGATAAGTCTTTGTAGAGATTCCACTACATACGGAACAAAATGAATGAATCTACACTTAAAATGCATCTATATACATCCGCATGTGGTTCATGGTGAAATCTCTACAAAGACTTATATTTAGGAACGGAGGAAGTACTAGTATAGTACGTACTGTAATTTATTAGCGAGATAAATTTGTACAATGCTATGAAGCTTCCAGCTTCTGTTACATGTATCTTGCGTCCAAGGTTGCCCGTTGCAACATTTCATCAAATACAAAGGAGACTAACATGCATGCTATTGCATCTCAATGATTGACAGATCATAGCAAATATGTACTCCCTCCGTTCCAAAATAAGTGTCTCAACTTTGTGCAAACTTTAGTACAATGTTGTACTACTACTAAAGTTGACACTTATTTTGGAACAGAGGCAGCTAAAGAAAAAATGATCCATGCAGTCCCTAGCCCTTGAACCGTGAACCCTGACCAGGCTTCAATTTGCTGGCAACGTTCGAGCTTCCTAATAAATGAAGTTTGCAACCTTTTGACCATCGGATCATTTTGTGCAGTTTCACCAAAATCGAGATGAGCATCCCTGTGGCAAAGAAATTGAAGAAGCGTGATTAGAATAAGATTACTGGGACTAGTTGATGAGACATAAACTCATCACAAATACAGTACATAGAAGCCAGTAGAGGTATGTGCGGGGCAAAGAAGTAGAGAAATATCCACAAGGAGTGATGTGGGCACCTGAAGCAGTGGTGCAAGCCGGCTGTAAAGGGAGTTGTACCTGAGGGACGTAGCTCAACCTTGAGGAGGGCGGCGGGAGGCGGCAACTGCCCACGTCGCGGCAGTGAGCAAGGGACGAAGGCAACCTCACCGGCTTTGTGAGATAGAACGGCGGGGACCCCTGATCGGGACGTGCCGATAGTGGGTTTTCGCCGTCGGCGACGGCCACCGCATCTACACTAAGCATCCACCCCTTCCCCAAGCGGACGTGATCCGCCGGGTGGTTAGAGATGTGGCCACAGTTGTTTTGTGCGAGAGAGTGTGAAGAGAGCAACCCCAGCAAGCAACCGTGTAGGCTGGCCCGTCCTGACTATGTATATAGTGGAGCGGTTTCCTTTTCTCTCCATATGAACCTATCATATTGCGTACGTGCCACTGAAGAAAAAAAACTTTATTTATAAATGACGCGGCACCTACTACTCGTTCTCCTATAACCTTGCGCTTGGCATCTCCAAAATATTAACCTTGCGATTGGCTCTTCGCCTCTTCGGGAAGTCGAGCAATAATGGTAGTGCAGTATATATCGTTCTGGCTATATGAGACCGAATGAATTGTTGCACGTCCACCACGTGGGCGAGGGTCGAGGGGCGAGGGAGAGTGCTACATACGGAGCAAAATGAGTGAATCTACACTCTAAAATACGTCTATATACATCAGTGTTTGGAGTATGTACTAGTAGTTTATATTGAAATCTACTAAAGGACATATATATTCCAAACAATATGATATAATCTCTATAACCAAAGTAGTAGGGACGAGGAGTAAACGGAGGGAGTAGTAAATTTTTCTCCTCGTCCTGCGAGCCACCGCGCGCATGGGCGAGGGAGCGGGCGTAAGGCGGAGCAAGCTTCACCTCATCCTGCGAGCCACCGCGCCCGTGGGTGGGGGAGACGGCATACTAAGCAAGCTTCTCCTCGTTCTGCGAGTTGACGGGACACATCAAAAGTACTCCAGTGTATAGAGCCTTGCCTCTAAGGTAGGCCCCACATGGTTTGCCTCTTTTTTTAACATAACACGTCAAGTCGCAATTTGTTTGTTCACCCGTGGTAGACGATCCTCCCTCCACCAAGTGGACAGCTAGTACACGTGCCAAATTACCACGTGGGCTGCCTTTTTCGTACAGAAATGAGCTCCACCGTGTACCCGCGCGGGTGTGGTTGGGAAAGAGACGGGAGTACATGCGCCGTGCATGCACCTCTTCTCTTCGTGCACGTCCCCCACGTACGTGGGTGTGTGTGAGAGATACAAACCGCGTTCGTGAGTGTTTTTTGTTTTCGGGTGGGGGTGGGGTGGGGGTTGATTTCGTGAATTATTTGTGGGAATATGTGTCGATGACATCTCAAACAAAATTTTGCATGCAATGTGTGTGAAATGGAGGCCTATCCATATCATACATAGAGGGTCGGGCAATCCACGAGAAGAGAGGATCAAGTGGGTGGGTGCGAGATCGATGAAGAGAGCCATCGAAATTGTGTGTGTGTGCAATTCAAAGATATAGGGCGACTGGCCTACCGGAACGTTAGAGGGCACATGTCAAGTTTGTGTGTGCCAGGGAGACATGACTAGAGCGCTCGATGTATCGGTGTGTGTGGGGGGGGGGAGGGGTAGGCAGAGGCCTAACTATAGAGGTAGAACGACTCGTATATGTGTTGAGAAGGAGAGACCCAGCTGTGTCTTGAGGGAGATCGGTCGACATCCATACATAACTGAAGGACGGGAAATATGATGGGGCAGAGAGAGAGAGGAGAGAGAGAGGGAGGGAGAGGGAGGGAGAGGGGTAGAGTGCTGGATGGGTGATGGAGTTGCTTCTCGAAGATGGTGGGAGAGGCCTACTAGACAAACTGAGGGTGGAACTGCAATGTTATCAATAAGAGTGGGGATGTGTTTCTGTGTGTGCCTGTGCGTGATAGATCTGTCGGGACGCATCCATGGATGATGAAGGGGAACCATGTGTTTGGTAAGCAAACCTAACTAGATCGGTAGATCAATTGTTGTTTGTCGGAGGAAGGGAGAGACACAACTAATGAGGTAGATCGATTGACGTGTGGGTAAAAACGAGTTATAAGGACCTAGCTAGCTATATGTATGGCGAGAGATCGGTCGGTGTACGTCCATTTGTTAGAGGCAAATAAGGCCCAGCGAGACGGATAGACAGAGAGAATGGAGCTAGGAGGTGGTGCGAGAGGCCCAACTACTAGCTAGATAGGGGGAGGAGTGTGCGGTTGTGAGATCGCTGAAAAGAAGGGCGAGAGTTTACACGTGTGTCTGACCGTATGAGAGACACGAGGCAAGGACACATAAAGGAGGAGATTGAAGGTGTGTGTGTATGTTGTAGGCAGGCATCGCTGGAGAGGTTTATCGACCGGTGTGTGTCGGAAAGGAGTTGTGGAGACTCTGGGAGAAAGACCTAAAGAGAAAAATCAATGTGCCCGGTGGATAGAATGCCGAGGGAGGGGGAGGGCGAGGAGGGCGTGTGCATGCACGAGAGAAAGTTAGTGGTAGCTACAAAGGTTAGAGGATTGTGTGGGTGTAAGAGACTAACAAAGATCATAATTTGATATGAAAGCGGATTCATATATTTGAATAGGAGATCATAGTGTTTTAAACATTGCATGCATGAATATAGCGGTGATACACGTGATGTGCACATGTTATACCATAATGTGATAATGCATGGCGTTTGCAACTCACAGCTAAATGCCGAACAATATAAACCATACTATACATCAAACAATCTCACATTTTATTTGAATTTGTGATAATGTGTGGCGTTTGCAGCTTACAACTAAATATCGAACAATCTAAACAATACTATATATCGAACATTCTCGCATTTTATTTGAATTTGTGGTAATGTGTGGTGTTTGCAACTCACATCTAAATACTTGTAGGCGTAGGGGGCGGGGAACCATACATAATGTGATAAACACATTATACATACGAGACATGGTTTAGATTATGAAGATCTAGCTAGAGCTAGAAATGTAATGTGATTTGAAATAAAAATAAAGTGGATTCAAAAAATCTAGTTCGAGTTCATATAGTACACATAGTTCATATGTAACTCGAGACTAATCATGTGGTGTGCTGTGAAGATAATACACAAACGATGGTTTAAATTGACAATAATGATGATTGTAGATCTTATTAAAACAGAGAAACGAATTCAAATGCTTTGACTTCACAACAATCATTACTGTAGATCTTATTCAAATAGAGAAACGAATTCAAATTTAGTTCATATTGAGGCGGTAGTATATACGTTTGGAATGCACTAAAACGTTCATTTGAGTAGTAGGTTGCATGCATTATACACGTAGCGAAATATTTTAATTGAACATAACATGAATTCAAAGTTTTGAATGACATTTGTAGTGCGCATTGATTTGGTACAGTACACGTTAGGCTTGTCCGGAAAATTCAACCCGCGCCTTGTTAGCCCGAAATATTTAAGATATATCTTTGTCTCGTTGTGCTCCGACAACTCCCTCCATCTCAACCCGCGCCTTGCTATTCCGAAATTACAACGCGCGCGAAAACTCCCACCTCCTGTGAAATCCCGACACGCGAAATGCCCGTGGTACCCCTGAACCGAAAGAACCGCCTCAAATCGGTGGGGGTACTTTCGTAACTTACCCCACATTTCGGACAAGCGCGTCTCTAAGCCATGGTTCCCCACTACCATCCCATCCGCCCACCCATTCGTACACCGAGGCCGCGAAAACCCGCGACGAAACCCCACACCCTGCTCCGTCCGCCACCCAGCCGGAGCCTCTTCCCCGACGACGTCGTCCACAGCAACACCTCGACGTCCCTCATCCACCGTACCGGATGAGGATCCGTCGTCGATCTCATCGTCCCGCCGGCTCAGCCACCCCATCCTCCACCTCAAAGGAGCTGCCCCGACGTTCCCCTCGTCTTTCGCACCACCTCCATTCCCACACCGCCGTCTTCACCTGCACCACCGGAAGAGCATCATCATCACTGTTTCCTCGGATGAAGCTGCGGCCTAATCGGCACCACCAAAGAGGTTGTACACTAATCGCCGCATTTTCTTCTTGATTCGATCTCACGGTGCTGCCGGCGCTCGGTCCCGAGCTGACACGGCGCGGCTCCATCCACGGCGGCGTCACCGGCCACTTCCTCCACGGCGTCGCTCCCTCGGCGGCGACGTCCACATCAGTAGGAGCTGCTGCTGCTTTAGCTCTCGCTCGCGCTGCTGCTCTGCTCTTGCTCTCGGTCCCCTGCCTGGTCTGCTCTTGCTATTGCTCTTGCTCGCGCTGTTGCTCTCGCTCTTGCTCTTGCTTGCGATGCTGCTCCGATTTAGCTACACTTCAGTCGACTGAATCGACTTTTGGGTCAGTCGATTTTCAGGGGGTGGGGGGCTCGCCGGGATGAAGGAAGAACCAGCCGCAGCGGGGAGGGGGGCTCGCCGGAGAGGTACCCCACTATCTATCTTAGGGTTCAGGATGAGGGCAGTGGTCGCCGGCGGTGGCGGGGCGTTGGCGGGGCGGTGGCGTGGGGATCGCCGGAGAAAAAGCTCGTCACGGGGGGCCTAGAGGGATGGCCGGGGCGGCGGCGGACCGGCGGTGGGGAGTGTTTTCGGGGCGGGCGGGGCGGCGCACCGCCGGCCGCGGGCGGCGGGGGGCTGCTGTTTGGCCGGTGGTGGCTAGCAGCTCAGGGGGGTGGAGGTTGAAGATGAACCGCAGGCCCTTGATTTCGTATCCAACGGCTGCAAAATCGACTGACTACAGATGAAAAAGTCAGTCGACCGACGTGTAGCCTCACCTTGCTAGTGCGTTCAGTTTCGACAGCAAAATTCAGTTTCGACAGCAAAATTCAGTTTCAACAGTTAAGTTCAGTTTCGACAGTTAAATTTAGTTTCGACAGTTAAGTTCAGTTTCGACAGTTAAGTTCAGAGATGAGCGGCTGATGTATTTTACATCTAGCACTTTGTGGTTATGTATTTTACGTCATGTATTGGAGATGCTATTAGAATTCCACTCGGGTTAACGTTGTTCGTTGTCTCTCTTGTCCTGCTTCAGCCTCGGCGTCGTACAA
This sequence comes from Aegilops tauschii subsp. strangulata, assembly GCF_002575655.3. Lineage (NCBI taxonomy): Eukaryota > Viridiplantae > Streptophyta > Magnoliopsida > Poales > Poaceae > Aegilops > Aegilops tauschii. The sequence goes on from NC_053041.3 coordinate 510,676,944, forward strand.
CTCACCGGAGCTGCTCCAACGACGAAACCCTCCATCACAGCGGAGCAGCACCTCGGGCTCCATCTCCAGACGCCTAAGATCTTCTTCCCCTCCTCCGACAGCAAAGTCAGCCGGAGCATCCTCACCGGCCAACCCAATCACGCTGAGATCGACATGGCTTCGCCAAAGAGGTTGTACACTTGTTGCATCTCTTTTTTACTCTACATGTTATATATATTGTCCACTGAGCACACGGATTTGTTCCTTTAGTGTCTCCTTGAAAGAAAAAACGTAGGAATTTTAATTTTCACTTGTCCTCCTTTTCAAATTCCTATTCATGAAGCACAAGACTAAGAGATAGTAGTAAATAGCATTATAACCGTACATTTTCTTGTGGTTTGACTTAATCTCACCATGCTTCTTTGCATCCTGTGATCTTCCAATTGTTGTGAATCAAACACCCAGATTGGCAGAAATCCTGTGTTTTTAAATTCTCTGTTTTGCACGTGCATTCCTATCCTATTCCTGTCTATTTCCTATCCCTGCATTGTTGGAATCCTCCAATTCAAACGAGCCCTTACAGAATTACTTCTCTTACAGATAGTTGGCAAAGAAAACCTTGCGTGGTTTGTCCCGCTCCTGCTGCGCCGTCGTCCACCCCAGCTCAGCTGCTCCAACGACAGAAGGGTCCAACACAGCAGGGATCTGGCCTCCAGACTGTCTTTCGCCGCCTCAGATCTTCTTCCCCGCCGCTGGCAGCCATGAAAACTGCATTACCATCATCAACCGAGCAGATGACCTCGAGGACTACATGGGTCCGCAAGAGAGGTCGCACTCTTTCGTGTCTGCTTACGTTATGCATCGCTTAATATTACATGCTACTTTATCATCCTGTTCACCGATTAGACTCTGAGTCAGCTCCAAACTAATGGTCAAACTTGAGTTTTTAAATGGTTGTGGGCTACATATCGGGGCCGCTATCAATAGTATCTATCTACTATCTGGTTAATCTCCGGTGTCTACTATGAGTTTCATGTTGGGTGGGAAACAAACAGTAAAGAAGCCATTATCTGTATTTTTTAACTGAAGCCATTATCCGCTTGCTATTATTGGTTTTGGGTCTATCCACAGGTTGCTACCATCACTCTGGATTTCTGCATGCACTCCTTACATAATCTCACTATGTTTTATTCCTATGCATGACAGTTATTGTAAACAATGGAACTGAACATGTAGAGCAAAAGAGACGAGCCTTGCGTGGCAATAAAATTTCATGCAGACGTCGCTCCATGGTAGGCGCAAAGGCAGCCCCCCCTCCACGCATTTCGGATTGTAAGCAAGAGGAAGATATCTGTTCTGAGGGGGATTCAGAAGGAGAAGATAACTCCTATTTACCCCCCTGAGGTCTTCGCTCTAACTTGGCATGCTGATGTTGGTTATATCATGCATATGGTGTCTTGCATTGCTTACTTTATACATCAAATATGTCATCTGCTTAGTTTAGACATCCTTTGTGCGAATGCCATCTGTTTAGTTTATTCATCGTTTATGTGAATTATGCAACGCCATCTTGTTTAGCCAGGCATCATATATGTGAATTTTGCAATGCCATCCTGCTTAGCCAGTCATCTTATATGTAAATTATATCAGGCCATCCTTTTTTTTCGTTACATATTACATTTGTCAACAATGTTAGTACATTCAACTGCTCTTCGTGTGCATCATCCATTTGACACGGTGATGGCAAATTCTGGAGTGAAAACAAGGTCTTCAGAGCAGACTATGCTATCTGACGAAGCGCATATCTCGCTGGTTATGGATAGCTCCTCAGAGGAGGATTCAGAGACAGATGACCAGTCTTATCCCCCCCCCCCCCCGAGGTGTATGCTCTAACTTGGCAGGGTTATGTTGCTCATATCGTGTGTATGGTGTCTCGCATTGCTATGTCATTTGATTAGTTTAGACATGCTTTGTGTGAATGCCACCTTTTCAGTGTCTAATTACCATATATGTGAATTATGCATTGCCATCTTGTTGCAAGACATTATATATGTGAATTATACAATGCTATCTTGTTGCAAAGGCATTATATATGTGAATTATGCACTGCCATGCTGTTTAGCCAATCATCATGTATGTGAATTATATCATGCTATCATTTTTTTGTATTACGTGTTCCATTTGTTGACAACGTTTGTATATTCAACTACTCTTCCTGTGCATCAGCCATTTGAAGCGGTGATGGAAGTATCTGGAGTGAAAACAAGGTATTCAGAGCAGACAATGCTACCTGCTGAAGCAGACATCTTGCTGGTTACAGAGAGCTCCTCAGAGGAGGATTCAGAGACTGATGACCAGTCATATTTCCCCCCTGAGGTCTATGCTCAAACTTGGCAGGGTTATATTACCCATGTCATGCATGTTGTCTTGCATTGCTTAGTTTTTACATCATATATGGATTGCCATCTGCTTACTTGCTTACTATATAAATCATATATTTGAATTATATCATGCCATCATGTTTACATAGTACATACACATCACCTATCTGAATTATGGCATGGCAGCCCATTTAATAAAGACATCATATAGTTATATCATCTCATCCTGTTTAGTGTTTACAGTCATCATATTTTGAATTATGGCATTCTATCCGTGAATGTATGTGAATTATGGCATGCCAACCTATTTAATAAACACATTATATAGTTATGTCATATCATCCTGTTTACATAGTCTCATATTTTGAACTATGTCTTTCCATCTTTTTTAGTTAGCCATCATAATGTGAAATTGTGTCATGCTATCCTGTTTAGTTAGCCATCATATATGTGAAATTGTGTCATGCTATCCTGTTTGGTTAGACAACATAAATATGAATTATTTCATGCCCTCTTTTATTCCCCACTATCCATTGCACCTGTCTATCATACAATGTCTATACTTTCAATTACTTTTCTTGTTTATCAGCCATTTGAATTGGAGAGCGTGATGGAAGTATCTAAGGGAGTAACAACACGGTCTTCAGAAAAGATAGTGCTACCAGTTGATGCAGATAGAACCACGGTTGTACTTGCCCAAGGACCAGATCCACCACACATAACCCAGACTCTCGGAGATTGTACCCCTACCCAGTTGGACAGAGAACCAGCTACACCCCTTCTAACCCCAACCCCGGCAGATAGTAACCCAGTTCCAGTTGACACAGCACCGTCTCCACCACAAAGCACCCAAACACGAGCAGTTAGTAAGGGAACTGCAGTGCCCAAAGCACGAGGACCACCACTCCGAATCCCAACTCAACGCTTAAAGGAGAAGAAGATTTGTTCTCAGGTCAGGTTCTGTAGCTATGGTTCATACTCCTTTGCTCTTGCATTACTGTATTTACTCATACCAACTATTTTCAAATTTGAAGGATGGAATTGAAACTCCAATGGCGCAACAGGTATGTTTTAAACCTGTTTCTTTAACTGGTTTGTTGTTGTAACCTGCTCTATGTTGATTTCAGTTTCAATTGAATAAACAGTTATGTTCTCATGTCATGCACATTACAAGTGTTGTTATTGCTCTATAGTTACCCACACTTATATTCTGTCTATTCTACTTTGTCTTGAACAAATATTATTTGAACTGTGTCTCTATCTTGATTTGGCAACAAAAACTAGAATGATATAGACCATAAAGTGACCATGGTACATAGATATATGTTTGTTTCATGCTGTTATCCTGTCCACTTTACTACTGAACTCATTTACCAAAATGAGTTTCATATACAACATGGTAAACATGTGATGTGTCTGCTTGTTTCTCTTTTAGAATGCGGACAAAATATTGGAGAACAGTACTGCGTTATCCAATGGTAAAGGAAGTAATGCAGATAAGGTTCAAGATAGTGAGACATCCCTGTTGGTCTCCAAGAAAGCTGATAAAAACTATCTTGACGACAGTGAGGGAACCCAAAAGTCCTGTCTTGATGTAGTGTTTGAGTTACTGGCCACTACTGCTGGCACAAGCTCTTCGAACTCGCTGCCTGAATCAGTTCGTCTTCTTGAGTCTCAACTTCAAGTTGAAAGACATCAATCGGATGTGCTGCGACAGGAAGCTGAAGGACCGAGGAAGTCCCTACAGAATTCAGATGCATATTTTCTGGTGCAACAGCAAGAACTGGAGGATTTAAGCGCCAAACAAGAGAAAGTTAATAAGCTTGCTAAGCATCTTGCCAACATTATGGGTACCCAGGATATTGTTTCTTGAGATCTTCTGAAGTGGTTTCAGTTCTGGATTTGTTTTGCTGCGGCGTTTATTTGCGCTGGTCGCCAACTTTGACAACCAGTGTATATGATATGCTGCTTTGTTCCCTATATTTTCACTGGTGGCGAACTTTGATGCCCAGTGGATGTAATATGTGTAATAGCCGTGATAGCCTAGCGTCAGTTGCTTGCTTATTTATTTCCTTGTTGTCTTGTTTATTTGTTTGCTTGTAGTCATTGCAGTTCTTTTTCCGCGGATAGCTAGTGGCTGCAATAACCTATTTTTTAAAACTAGGCCACAATAACCATGGGCTAATATTTACTGTAGTGACACTGGGCCTCCTACTGTCGTAGAAACAGTGGGCCTTCTACGGGCCGTAGAAACAATGGGCCTTCTATGGGCCGTAGAAACAATGGGCCTTCTGCGGGCCGTATCATCAATGGGCCTTATACGGGTCGTACGATCGATTGGCCAAACATGGGCGAAACAGACCGCATTATGGCCGTAAACGGGCTAGAGTTGGAATCGTCCGTTCATGGGCCGACCATAACGGGCCATCGTTAATAGGCCGTATTGATGACGTTATGAAAACGGCCCAACGTATTAACGGACCACAAACGGGCCGACTGTAACCACGGGCTGAATTTGGCCCACAAGCAGAAAATTACAGTAACGGGCCGTGAGTAAACGAATGCTGGAAATGAGCCCAAGAATAAATGGGCTCTGAGAAGGCCGAAAGATAACATGGGCTGGAAACGGCCCAACGGAATAACTGGCCGTTAATGGGTATAAAGTGATACATTGTTCATTACGGGCCAGTTTCACCACGGGCCGTTAATGGGTGTAAAGTGATACACTATTCATTACGGGCCAGTTCACCACGGGCCGTTAATAGGCCAAGAGTTACATAGGGCCTCATATGGGCCGAAAGACGTCATGGGCCATACATGGGCCAGAAGTGAAAACGGGCTGGAATCATATTGGATGGCCCAAATGACGCTACTGGGCCTAATTCGGATAGGGCGTAACGGGCCTTGGGTTAGCGGGCTGTAAATGGGCTATATGCGAACAGGCCGTTAATAGGCTTTCCATGGGCCGGCCCACCACCTTTTGACCAAGTCAAACGGGTCAGCCTTTTCACAGGAATGGGCCTCTGTTGGGCCGTGCCACATGTCGACGTATCATAGGCGCCTTCTGTCCGATAAGTGGATGACATATGTCCCAACGATGAGCCGACACGTGTTTCCTCCAGCCAATGATGATTTTACACGTGGAAAATCCCCATTGGTCGGGGCTGTTAACGGGTTATCGGATCCAAAACCCGACCCGATAGCTTAACGGCGTTCCGTTACGGTGGATGACACGTGTCGGTCACCCTTGACGAAAGCACTTCTGTGACGCGCGATTTATCGTCATGGAAGTGGACACTTCCGTGATGATAATTTTGGTAATGTCATGGAACACTTCTACGACAGCACAGGTATGACTATCTTGATTCTGTCATAAATTTGTCATGGATGTACATGCATGACAAAAAACGCGACCTACTGTGACAAACACGTATCATCACGGAAGTGTTTTTTTTTTAGTGCATGTATCAAGTTTCCGGTTAATACAATTCTAGCATGAATAATAAAATTTTATCATGATATAAGGAAATATAAAATAACAACTTTATTATTGCCTCTAGGGCATATTACCTTCATTAAACTTAACCCTTTGAATTGCTGCCACTTCTCCCAATCATCCGCGCTCATTTCCACACTCACATTTTGCGAGTGCACCTCTGCCATAGCGGAGGCATTTGCCCTGCCTGCTGGTCGCATACCACGTCCACGACTAGTACCACGTCCATCAAGCCCACGACCGACCTCTTCCGTGCCAATCCTAACCTCTTCCACGTCCTCCCCCAAATAATCCAAGGCAAGATGTTGTTACATGTCCTGGTTGGCCACACTCAAAGTAATTCCGATCAGAATAGTTCAACCCAGACCGCTTATAATTTGCATTTTCTATGACAAGAAGTGATGAAAGCCTCTGTGCTATGCCCTGTATAGATGGTCCTCCAACCTCCAGTTTCAAACGTGTCTCCTCACTCATGATCGCAGAGATTGCTTGCTCCAAAGTAGGAAGCTTGCCACTCCCATAAAGTGCGGCCCTCCTATTCTCAAACTTAGGATTAAGTTCATTCAGAAATTCCCTAACACCCCTCCTTTCCGTCCATTTATTGAATTTTTCAATGCATTTGCCACACTCCATTTCAATTGGATCGTAATAGTCCAAATCGCTCCAAAGCCATTTCAGCTCAGAAAGTTAGTCGACCACTGTCTTCTCGCCTTGGCTCTGGTCTTGTAACTCCTTCTGAATCTTGCAAGCAAGCATTTTATTTCCTATTCCTGAGAATGTCCCTTTCAATAACCTCCAGATTTCAGATGCTTCTTTAATCCTTTCAACTTGCTTGGCAATTTGAGGTGATATTGGACTCAGTAGCCAGGCCCTCACTAGTGCATTCATCATCTTCCACTTCTTACCATCTTTAGAACTCTCTTCCAGAGGTTTCTCCACTATGCTTATAATGTAACCTTCAAGCCTCCTAGAAACCAAAATTGTCTCTGCATGCTCTGCCCAGCTCGCATAGTTCTCGGCTCCTTCTAATTTTACAAGGGGAATTTGCAAAGGATGTACTTCCTCTTTGGTCTCCCCTTCTGATCTTGAGGTCCCTTGCTTGCTAATAGCATCAAACAACACAAGATACTTCTCATCCATTGCCTGCAAGACAACAGCTAGCTCCCCTGCAGTGACAGCTGCTGGAGCATTATTATTGCCTGCCATACCTTCAATTCCTTCACACTCAGCACACACGCATTCCCCTGTGATTCACTGTTGCAGCTTCTCAAGCTCACTCTCTCTCTAACCTCCTCCTTCTCCACAAACCCACAACTCAACTCTTCTGACTCAGAACACAAACACCTAACATGGTTAGCTCCAGCAATGAAGGGGAACTGATTTGCTGGTGAGGCTCTCCTTCCTGACCGACGCCGCACACCCTCGCTCTACCTAGCCACCTCCTTGTGCTTGAGTTGCTCCACCATTGCTGCCTCCGACCAAATCTCTGGCCGGAATGTTGCACCCCATCCCGCTGCTTTGAGATCACCTCTGGATGGGGCTTGGACTGGCCACCCCGATCTGCTTCAATACCATCTTGAATAACACAATCAGGATCTCCTCCAGGACTAGGGTTCAGATGTGGGGGTGCAGAGAAAAGGGGAAAACTCTGGAAGTTCTGTTCGGGGAGAGAAAATTGCTCATCCATTCCTAAGTACAGAGTATTTATAGGGTTGCATTTTTTACACATAAGACACCTAGCTATCCTATTATACAACACAAGGACCACCAACATTGGTGATACATGATATAGTACTTACTTGGTACTACTACTTGTTTGGTCGAATTTCTCATGCATTGTGATGACATTTCTCTTGTTGTTGTCGCTGCTTCTATGGGAACAATAAATGCAGATGAATGCTTGTTGACAAGGATGCAGGAGATGTCCCTGGACTATCACTTTAAGGTGGAGCAAGAAGTGGGCTCCTTGACCTATGCCTTCTTTGGATTCCATGGTAAACTTGCCTCATACTCTTGTTGTGGGGCATTCTCCATGTTTCCTTTTTATCATTTCCATGGTTTTGTCTGTAGTGACATATCTATATTCCTTGTCTTGTTTCCAGTTAACAATTGAACTTGTTGAACAGGAACTGGTGGTGTTTGGCGCATATCTGCTCTGAATGAGGCAGGTGGCTGGAAGGACCGAACCACGGTCGAAGACATGGACCTGGCAGTCCGAGCAAGCCTCAAGGGATGGTAGTTTGTATACCTTGGTGATCTAAAGGTAAATATGCACCATTAAACATTAGAGCATCATTCTACTGCTTACTGTATATATTAATATTCATGAAGGTCCAAACAAATGTAGAAGGAACCATATGCTAGAACTTACAATTGTTGTCTCCAGGTAAAAAATGAGCTGCCAAGTACGTTCAAAACATTTCGGTATCGGCAACACAGATGATCGTGCGGGCCCTCAAATCTATTCAGGAAAATGGTGATGGAGACGTCAGAAATAAGGTCATTTGTACCAGTATATTTGTGTGTGGGGGGGGGGGATTAGTACATACACACTTTACTTGCTAACCAACTATATACGATCTTGATGCAGAAAGTGACGCTTTGGAAGAAAATCCATGTCGTCTACAACTTCTTCTTGGTGCGCAAGGTTGTAGCGCATATTGTGACCTTTGTGTTCTACTGCCTTGTTATCCCGGCCACTATATTAGTTCCCGAGGTTGAGGTACCAAAGTGGGGTTGTGTCTATATTCCAACTATTATCACCCTTCTCAATGATGTTGGGACTCCAAGGTGCCAATCATCTAAATATCTATGCAATCTGTTTCAAATTTGATACACCTCCTCACTTCTGGGATAGCGACACATACGTATTAATATGTGAAATCATCAAATGGTGCAGGTCTATTCACTTAGTTGTCTTTTGGGTGCTATTTGAGAATGTCATGTCATTAGATAGAGCAAAGGCAACCTTCATCGGTCTATTGTAGGTGGGCACAGTGAATGAATGGGTGGTAACAGAAAAGCTTGGTGACACTCTAAATACTAAAATGCAAAGTAAAGCTTTGAAGAATTTGAGGACGAGGATAGGAGAAAGGTACACAATGATAATGTCCTTAATTCATGTTCATTTCTTGATTCCCCTATCTAGACTATAATATGGAATCAGGTTGCATCTTTGGGAGCTTGGTGTTGCAGCTTACCTCTTCCTCTGTGGATGCTATGACATTTCATTTGGGAAGAACCATTATTTTATCTTTCTCTTCATGCAATACATCGCTTTCTTCATCGTCGGCGTGGGCTATGTTGGGACATTTGTTGCACAATGATGGTATCCGTTCTGATTTCACCATGTATTCGATGCTTTCAAGCTTCATGGTCTATAATCCATAGAACATGGTTCCCGAAAAAAAAATCCATAGAAAAGATAAAATCAAGAAGCCTTCTCATGAGTGTAATGTTCTCTGAAAAATGCAGTGTTGTAAGAGCACTGCAACACAATACATAGGTATATGGGTGTGTTTTAGCTGCTAAGATTGTTGCCGTGAGACTGCGACGAGCATGAGATCGGCGGTGATCAAGCAGGCCTTTTAGAGTCTCTATGTCAGTGTAGCAAAAAGATACATTATGATTTTTTTCTAAGGTTCACCATTTGTCTAAACAGACAAGCAAGAAAAACATCCTCTTTTCATTGTTAAGGAAGAAAGTGAAGTGCCTGCTAGTGCCTTCATACCTGCGGCTCACACATTCACTTATCTATTTTACCCAACCCCTTTGTCAATGTTAAGTTCAATAGACAAATGCATTTGGAAATATTTCATTTGAGGCAATTGTTTTTCAAACAGAGCTAGTAGCACACAAGCCGTGCTTGCTGGAGACCAGCTGCTCTGTCTCATGTCGAGATCACCAGACACTGGGAGGGAGCGCCGACGAGCACACACATAAGTTTGGTGAACTAGTGCTGGGGTGTGAGCATCCCGTGTGTGTGTGTGCTCGCTGACACACCCTTTTGTTTTGATAATGAGATGAACATTGTGAAATTTATTGGATTATATTACTGAGCCTTGTGGACGTCTACATTTAGTGGTACAAATTTGAAGGACAAATAGCCTATAGACTTGGAGAGTTGGAGTACATGTACATATTTTATTATTACAATTCTAATCTATCACTAAATTGTAATCTTTGATGTGTAAACATCGTTCGTCCTTTCTCCTCTCCCCTCCCCTCATGTGCCCCTCCCACGAGCGATGGAGGGGAAACCCTAGTCATCGGCGTAGCTCGCTTTGTCCCCTCCCTCCCCTCGCATCGTCCTGCCGACGTGGATCCATGGGCACGAGATCCACTGTAGCTTGTATGCATGAGCCTCTCGTGTCTCTCAGGGCCCCGCAGGCAACATTATCGAGACCCTAAGGGAGAAAAACATCGAGCATGACGGATTTAGGATCTCCGCGAGGTTCGAGGCCCTCAGAGGTGAGGTTGGGGGGAGGGTAAATTACCCCATGATGCATCCCCATCTGCGCTGCTGCTCTGGGTCCTGCGCCTTGGCCTCCATCATCGCCCATCTAAGGATTTCTTCCGGTTTCTACTCCCATGGCATTGGCATCCTACTTCTCTCCTCGTCGTTCGCCTCCGCGAATTCCGCAAGCAGAACTATCTCGAACTTGAGCCTGCGACATATAATCTGCACATCTCGCTACAACTCTGCCCCCAACTCCGTTTGCACTTCCGCCCTAGCCATTGAAGGAAATATGCCCTAGAGGCAATAATAAAGTTGTTATTTATATTTCCTTATATCATGATAAATGTTTATTATTCATGCTAGAATTGTAATAACCGGAAACTTAGTACATGTGTGAATACATAGACAAAATAGAGTGTCCCTAGTATGCCTCTACTTGACTAGCTCGTTAATCAAAGATGATTAAGTTTCCTGACCATAGACATGTGTTGTCATTTGATGAACGGGATCACATCATTAGAGAATGATGTATGGACAAGACCCATCCGTTAGCTTAGCATTATGATCGTTTAGTTTTATTGCTATTGCTTTCTTCATGACTTATACATATTCCTCTGACTATGAGATTATGCAACTCCCGAATACCGGAGGAGCACTTTGTGTGCTGTCAAACGTCACAACATAACTGGATGATTATAAAGATGCTCTACAGGTGTCTTCGAAGGTGTTTGTTGAGTTGGCATAGATCAAGATTAGGATTTGTCACTCCGTGTATCGGAGAGGTATCTCTGGGCCCTCTCGGTAACGCACATCACTATAAGCCTTGCAAGCAATGTGACTAATGAGTTAGTTGCGGGATGATGCATTACAGAACGAGTAAAGAGACTTGTTGGTAACGAGATTGAACTAGGTATGATGATACCGACGATCGAATCTCGGGCAAGTAACATACTGATGACAAAGGGAATAACGTATGTTGTTATGCGGTTTGATCGATAAAGATCTTCATAGAATATGTAGGAACTAGTATGGGCATTCAGGTTCCGCTATTGGTTATTGACCGGAGATGTGTCTCGGTCATTTCTACATAGTTCTCGAGCCCGTAGGGTCCGTGCGCTTAACGTTCAATGACGATTTGTATTATGAGTTATGTGTTTTGGTGACCGAAGTTTGTTCGGAGTTCCGGATGAGATCACGGACATGACGAGGAGTCTCGAAATGGTCGAGAGGTAAAGATTCATATATTGGAAGGTTATATACAGACACCGGAATGGTTCCGAAGAGGTTCGGGGATTTATCGGAGTACCGGGAGGCTATCGGAACCCCTCGGGAAAGTTAATGGGACTAATGGGCCATAGTGGAGGAGAGGAGGCAGGCCACGGGAGGTGGCGCCCCCCCCCCCCTTGCCCAATCCGAATTGGACAAGGGGAGGGGGTGCGGCCCCCCTCTTTCCTTCTGCTTCTCCCTCCTTTCCCCTTTCCCCCTCTCCGTTGGAAGGAAAGGGGGGAATCCTACTAGGAACGGAGTCTTAGTAGGACTGCCCCCTCTTGGCGCGCCCCCCTTGGGCCGGCCTCCTCCTCCCCCCTCCTTTATATACGTGGGCAGGGGGCACCCCAAAGGCACAACAGTTGTTTCTTAGCCGTGTGTGGTGCCCCCCTCCACAGTTTACTCCTCCGGTCATAGCGTCGTAGTTCTTAGGCGAAGCCCTGCGCGGATCACATCACCAACACCGTCGCCACGCCGTCATGCTGACAGAAATCTCCGCCGACCCTCTAGTGGATCAAGAGTTCGAGGGACGTCATCGAGCTGAACGTGTGCTGAACACGAAGGTGCCATACGTTCGGTACTTGGATCGGTTGGATCGTGAAGACGTTCGACTACATCAACCGCGTTAACATAACGCTTCCGCTTTCGGTCTACGAGGGTACGTGGACACACTCTCTCTGTCTCGTTGCTATGCATCTCCTAGATAGATCTTGCGTGATCATAGGAAATTTTTTGAAATTGCATGCTACATTCCCCAACAGCCATAACAGATCTCGGCTCCCGGACGCAGGATTGCCACCAGTTGTTCAATTTTTTTTGGAAAATCTTTAATGCGCATTTAAGAATTGTAAATGTATTAAGGTAGCTACAAAAGCAGTTGGTGCATATTTTATTTTTTTGCATGGTAATACATGTCTCATTCATATCATAAACATCATAGTACAAGTTAGGTAATGACCGACATAACAAAACTGAAAAGATAGCAGAACATCTCTAAGCTTGACACCAACGTTCGTCACCTGCCTCCGGCACCACCATAGCAGCCATTGAAGAAAAGAATGATGGACCACCTCCTCACCCGGGCTCGACGCGGCTCCATCGTTGATATGTAGCTTTGCGGACATACAAGGTGGCCCACCAAAAGTGAAACCCTTGCCGTTGAACAAATCAGATTGGGGCAACACCCCGGACACGCCATCGAACTCCAGATCTGGCACCCCACCACAACTAAGACGCCAAAGGAGGAAACCATACCTGCCATCCACGATCCACGAACCCAGCATACGTTCCGTCTTTCAGATGTCGTCGATGCAGACCACAATTTGCATCCGCTCCTGGACTACCTCCCAAGCTCCGCGCCGACGCTGGAGCAAACACCGTCGCAACGGCGGAGTCCGAGGACAGGTCCACCACGAGGATGCCGCCGCCGCCACGCCATCCTTGCTTGAACAGTCTGGTTTCCAAATTCATCCCCAACCATAGGACAGATGGCCACGTTAGGGAAGGATCCGAAGAATCTTTATTCAGTGCCGTCATCGTGCGCCGTCATCGTCACCGCCGAAGTTAAGACGATAAACAATCTAAAAACCTAGACTACAAGGGACGAAAAACGGTCAACACGCGTTGACCCGACGACCCCCCTCACCGAGGTCGCCGGCGGAGGGGAGCCGCGGAACGACGGCGCTGGAAGATTGGCCTCTCTTGGCGGCGGCTAGGGTTCGAGGCGCCAGAGACGAGAGGAAAAAGATATGTTAGTATAATAGTTGGTGCATATACTCCACTCCTTTTGCATGCATGTGTACCATGCAGATGCGGCCTATATACACATACAGGGTTCCAAAAAGTTTGGCGAGCTGTAAGTTCGTAGTGGGTCAGTTCTCGCTCCTGATTTCCACGTACATGACTTCGAACTGTCCAAGTCAACTCATGGCGATCGTAGCTGGACCGGCCATGCTTGACTGACCTGCGCCAGCGTACGAGACCCTCGGGGAGTCGTGGCCTAGAAACTTGGTACGTGCATTTTGTTCCCCCACATGGCCACATCAACCCGTTCGCCACGCAGTGGCTGTGTACCTGGCCTTGTTTGTTTCTGTTTTAGTCCCGTGTGAGGTGTGTACCCCGGTCCCCGGACGTCGTGTACCACGGGTATGGAATGTCATGTATGTACATCCGTCCAAAGTTGTGGCTTGTCCGTGCAGTGGAATTCCAGTAAATAGTGCTTTCGGCGATGCTCTGTTCCGTGTACTGTAGTGCGTGAAACCGTTGGAGCAGCGACTCTTCTCAGGCAGCGAATCAACCCGTGGTTGAATGGTATCCTCTCTTCACGAGAGTTCAAATTCTGAACTTGATATTGATGTTCGTATTATTTCTAGATTTATTTCAGACTTCCGGTGATGTTCGTTTAATGGGAGAATACGTTCCTATCATGTCGACTGCGAGACGCCTAAAGGTGACTTCGTAAAATCTCAAGATGCTACGCTGACTCCGTTCATAAGGTGTGTATGCTCGTGTATGTGAGCGACTTTGATACTCTGTTAAAAAAGAAGACTCTCCTCGGGCAATTTTTAAAAATATTGTAAATGTATTTTTTAAAATATTCATCATGCATTCAAAAAATTGACAATGTGTATTTCAAAAAATGTTCGACGTGCATTTAAAAATTATTGGGTAAAAACATTCTTGCATTTCAAGAAACGCATTGAATTTTTTGAATGCAAGTTGAACAGATGCATTTCAAGATACCTTTTTTTTTGTTTTTAAATCCATGTAAAATAAACATTGACTTGGAGGAAAACAAAAATGAAAACCGGTAGTTGGGCATATAATTGAGCAAAAACATAACCAATTTCTAAAACCGCTAGTTGGGCATATAATTAGTTGAAAAAACAATCGGCGTGTTTCTCCTGCGGTTAGCTAATAATCCCTAATTTTCTGAAAAATAGAAAACTCACCCGACTATTTTTCGTTTGAGATTTGATTGGTTCGGAAACATATAAAAAAAATAAGAAACCCAATGTAATAATAAGCAAGTAACAAAAGGTGGCGCGCTGGCTAGGCCTACACGCGCGTGCCACAACCGTTCGGGTTCGAATCTGACAGACGCCACTGTACCAATTTGTCACCCTAGCCTCAATTGTGGTATCAACTTCTTGCAAGGCAATTAGGGAAAACTTTCCTCCCCTCGATCTTCATCGGCAAGCCCGTGGATTTGCCTCTCCTCGGTCCGTCGCTCCGGTGGCCGGTGGCAGGGAGGGGATTTCTGGTGGATCCGGCTAGTAGATAGGTAGGGTTTTAATCCTCGTATGGGTGACATTTGGAGGATGGTGGCGCTTCTTTTACCTGTCAGTCTTCCGGGCTCCGATCCTTCTCAAGTTCGTCCGTCGGGACGGATTAGACAGAGCTCCGGCGTAGATTCATGCCAGCTCCTCGGGACGGCGAGGTTAGGGTTTCTCGTCGTGCGTAAGCAACAGTGATATTTGGTCCTAGGTTCTTCAGATCGATTCAAGGATTCAACAGCGACGACTGTGACTCCAGGGCGCTTGGTCCTTAGGGGCACCGGGCACGTGTACGAAGACTTCCCGGCTATCATCGACAAGGTCAGGCCGGCTCCGGTATGGGAGCGGCGACAGCGACGCGTCGGCGGCTCGTTCCGGCGGCGGCGGTGGTCGTTCGGTGGTCCATGAACCTCGATGTAATTTTTATTATGTTTGAGGTGTTTTGTAATTTCGGTGAATTTTTATAATAGATCTGGTCTTTCTAAAAAAAAATATGGTACCAACATGTCCCGCCGTTAAAATCCCTCGAGCGCGGTTAGTACAGGCAGAGGATCTGCATCCCCGCCGATCTCCCACCACCGAACACTGGCACCCGCATTGTTCCGAGCTCAACGCACGAGCACCCGCCATTAACTATTCAAGCTTCACTTCGCTCTGCAATTTCTCTGTAAGATCGAGGCAGAGCGTACGCAGAAAAGCAAAGCGCGCGATTGTGTGCCGAGATGGCTGCGGCGCTGCTGCCGGGTACCCGGATAACGTTCTCTGGGGCGTGGCAGCAGGTCCGTGGCCCGGTGATCGTGCCGCTGCTGCGCGCGTCCGTGCTGCTCTGCGTCGCCATGTCCGCGATGCTGTTGGCGGAGAAGGTGTACATGGCGGTGGTCGTCCTCGCGCTGCGGCTGCTCGGCCGCCGCCCCGAGCTGCAGTACCGGTGGGAGCCCATGCGCGACGGCGACGACCCCGAGCTCGGCAGCGCCGCCTACCCCATGGTCCTTGTGCAGATTCCCATGTACAACGAGCGCGAGGTAGCACTGTGCATCCGCACGACGGTGCATTCCATATTCAGTGCATCCTTGGCTGACTTCGCTGTTCTCTGACAGACTGAGCTTGCGTATCCTCATTGATCTGCAGGTGTACCAGCTGTCGATCGGGGCGGCGTGCGGGCTCTCCTGGCCATCCGATCGGATCATCGTCCAGGTGCTCGACGACTCCACAGACCCTGTCGTCAAGGTAAATTAATTGGGGAACGATCACCTTTTGTCATAGGCAGTCTGGAGCTAGATCGAGGTCAAAGAGCAAGTAGAATGTGCATATATGTAGCACTCCACATGGCCGTGAACAGAGGGAGTAGTAGTACACATGCCGTACGTGAGTAATACTGTAGTATGAAGTTGACATCAACTTCACAAGCTCGCACGCGTTGTTGATGCACCCAGCATGCATTGACAGTAATCAAACCGTCAAACGTGAGAGATGAAAAAACGATGGTTTGTGAGTGTGCAGGAGTTGGTGCAGGTGGAGTGCCAGCGCTGGGCGAGGAAGGGCGTGAACATCAAGTATGAGACCCGGAACAACCGGCGCGGGTACAAGGCCGGCGCGCTCAAGGAAGCCATGAAGCACGGCTACGTCAAAGACTGCGACTTGGTGGCCATCTTCGACGCCGACTTCCAGCCGGAGCCCGACTTCCTGTCGCGCTCCGTCCCCTTCCTTGTCCACAACCCCGATATCGCCCTCGTGCAGGCCCGTTGGAAATTTGGTACGTACACTAAGCTAATAAATTGGTTCTGTTCACACTAACACGGCAAACATTGTTATTTGTGCCTCTCGAGCTCTGAGACGAAATTGCAATAACTGAAATCGTCTTACTTGACAAAATGTATATCGTGTGTATGTACTTAGTTATGTTCCAAATAGTTTAGAACTATTAGCATGGATTTTTCAATGTCAGATGCACCGTTGGAACACTTATGAGTTAAACTTATTTTATAGTTGGAAGTTTAGCTTGGCCGTAAAAGTGCTCGCACATATACTATTATGTAGTTCTGAAAAATCCTTTAGCCTTGTAACTATAATTTTCTGAATTACTTACACATAAGTGGTACTTCTTTAAAAGGAAACATGTATCAGTATCATTGGCTAGTTTAGCAATGGCATATTGATGATATGATGTTGTTTGGTGATACGTGATAGTACTTACTTGGTACTACTACTTTTTTGGTTGAATTTCTTCTGCATTGTGATGACATTTCTCTTGTTGCTGCCGCTGCTTCTGTGCGAACAGTGAATGCAGATGAATGCTTGATGACAAGAATGCAGGAGATGTCCTTGGACTACCACTTCAAGGTGGAGCAAGAAGTGGGCTCTTCGACCTATGCCTTTTTTGGATTCAATGGTAAACTTGGTCTCAACTTTGCTCTTGTGGAGCATTCTGTGTGTTTCCTTTTTATCATTTTCATGATTCTGTCTATATTTTTTCTGTAGCGATAGATATGTGTTCTTCCCTTGTTTCCAGTTAATAATATAACTTGTTGAATAGGAACCGCTGGTGTGTGGCGCATATCTGCTCTGAATGAGGCAGGTGGCTGGAAGGACCGAACCACAGTTGAAGACATGGACCTGGCTGTCCGAGCAAGTCTCAAGGGATGGAAATTTGTGTACCTTGGTGATCTCAAGGTAAATATGCACCATTAACCTATAAGATCATGCCACATTAGAGCATCATTCTACTGCTTACTTATATGTTAATTGTTGTGGAGGTTCAAATAAATGTAGAGCGAACCATGTGTCGAACTTGTAATTGTTGTTTTCAGGTAAAAAATGAGCTCCCTAGTACGTTCAAAGCATTTCGGTACCAGCAACATAGATGGTCATGCGGGCCGGCAAATTTGTTCAGGAAAATGGTGATGGAGATCATTAGAAATAAGGTCACTTACACCAGGTTATATTTTGGGGGACGTTAGTACATGCAGAATTTACTTGCTAACTAGTTATATAATGTCTTGATGCAGAAAGTGACACTTTGGAAGAAAATCCATGTGGTCTACAACTTCTTCTTTCTGCGCAAGGTTGTCGCACACATTGTGACCTTTGTGTTCTACTGCCTTGTTATCCCGGCCACGGTCTTAGTTCCCGAGGTTGAGGTACCAAAGTGGGGTTGCGTATATATTCCAGCTATTATCACCCTTCTCAGTGTTGTTGGGACTCCAAGGTGCCAATCATCTAAACATCTATGAAATTTGTTTAAAAGTTGATGAACCTATGCTTCCTAACTTTTCGACAATGAAAGATGCATATTAACATGAGAAATCGTCAAATGTTGCAGGTCTGTTCACTTAGTTATTTTTTGGGCACTATTTGAGAATGTTATGTCATTGCATAGAGCAAAGGCCACCTTCATCGGTCTATTGGAGGCACACACGGTGAATGAATGGGTGGTGACAGAAAAGCTTGGTGACACTGTGAAGACTAAAATGCCAAGTAAAGCTTTGAAAAAGCTGAGGATAGGGATAGGAGAAAGGTACACAATGATAATTTCCTTAATTCATGTGCATTTCTTGATTCTCCTATCTAAACTATTATATGAAATCAGGTTACATCTTTGGGAGCTTGGTGTTGCAGCCTACCTCTTCATTTGCGGATGCTATAGCATTTCATTTGGGAATAACCATTACTTCATCTTTCTCCTTATGCAATCCATCGCTTTCTTCATCGTCGGTGTGGGCTATGTTGGGACATTCGTCACACAATGATGGTATCCATTCTGAGTTTAACATGTCTTCGATGCTTTCAAGTTTCATGCTATATAATATAATCAATATGAAAGATAAGATCAAGAAGCCTTCTCTTGAGTGTAATGTCCTTTGACAAAAATGCAGTAGCAACACATCACATAGGTATATGGGTGTGTTTTAGCTGCTAGGAATGTGTCGTACGCATGAGATCGGTGATGATCAAGCAAGTTGTCTAGAGTATCTGCATCACTGTAGCAAAAAGAAATGATCTTTTTCCAAGGTTCGCCATTTTTCTAGACAGATAAGCAAGAAAAAGTATCTCCTTCCATTGTTAAGGAAGAAAGTAAAGTGCGCGGTGTTTCCTCACCTTTGGCCCACATCTTCAGTTATATCTTTTACCCTTTACCCCTGCTGAATGTTAAGTTCAATAAATAAATGCATTTGGGAATATTTCCTTTAAGGCAATTGTATTTCAAACAGAGTTAGTAGCATACAAGCATTGCTTGTTGGAGACTAGCTTCTCTATCTCTTGTTGAGTTCACTGGATAATAGGAGGGAGCACCGACGAGCACACACACATGGGGTGGACCGGTACTGGGCGTGAGCATCACGTGTATACTCGCTGGCACTCCCTTCTGTTTGATAATGAGATGACTATTATGAAATTTTTTGGATTATATTACTGAGCCTTGTGGGCAAGTACATGTGGTGGTACAAATTTGTAAGACAAGTGACCTATAGACTTGGAGTACAAGTAGATACTCTACCATTCTATAAATGGGGCTTGATATCTTCACTTCATCATGAATAAATGAGAACTAGCACACATCGCTATGGATGCTGCAACCACAAACATGTTTTCTGCAATTGCTACCGAAACAGAGCAACTGAAGCAAACCATCGTATGTACTACGAATAATAGGTAGCCCTACCCCATGCAGAGTTTGTGAGCCGTGTAATAGGCGACCATTTGCGCGATTTGTGAGGCACTTGAATAAGCCGCATGCACCTATTTTATCATTAGAATATAATCTATCACTAATTTGTAATTTCGCTGTGTACACGACATTTGTGTATTCTACCCTAGTTGATGTGGTAGCAATGATATGTATCCAATGTATCTATATTTTTTGATTGTTCTATGTTGTTATACTATCATTCTTGGATGTTTTACAATCATTTTATAGCAACTTTATATCATTTTTTGGGACCAACCTATTGATATAGTGCCCAGTGCTGTTTTTTTGCTTGTTTTTTTACTTCGCAGAAAATCAATACCAAACGGAGTCCAAACACAACGAAACTTTTTGGAGATTTTTTCTGGACCAGAAGACACAAGTTGGGCCAAGGAAGTACCACATGGGGGCTCCGAGGGGAGTACAACCCACCTGGGCGTGCCTGGGGGCCCAGGCGCGCCCTGGTGGGTTGTGCCCACCTCGGCTGCCTCCCGCACCGCCTCTTTGCTCTGTAAATACCCCGAAAATCCAAAAACCCTAGAGGAGTCGACAAAACACAACTCCAGCCGCCGCAAGTTTCGGAAACCATAGATCCAATCTAAACACCATCATGGAGGGGTTCATCATCCTCATTGGTGCCTCTCCGATGATACGTGAGTAGTTCATTGTAGACCTACGGGTCCGTAGTTAGTAGCTAGATGGTTTCCTCTCTCTCTCCCTCTTTTTATTCTCAATACAATGGTCTCTTGGAGATCTATTTGATGTAACTCTTTTTGCGGTGTGTTTGTTGGGATCTGATGAACTTTGAGTTTATGATTAGATCTATTTTATTCATGAAAGTTATTTGAGTTTTGATCTCTTATATGCATGATTACTTATAGCCTCGTATTTCTTCTTCGAGTCTTTGGTTTAGTTAGGCCGACTAGATTGATTTTTCTTGCCATGGGAAGAGGTGCTTTGTGATGGGTTCGATCTTACGGTGCTCAATCCTAGTGACAAAAGGGGAATGACACATATGTATCGTTGCTATTAAGGATAACAAGATGGGGTCTATTCCTACATGAATAGATCTTGTCTACATCATGTCATCGTTCTTATTGCATTACTCCGTTTCTCCATGAACTTAATACACTAGATGCATGCTGGATAGCGGTCGATGTGTGGAGTAATAGTAGTAGATGCAGGCAGGAGTCGGTCTACTAATCTTGGACGTGATGCCTATATAATGATCATTGTCTGGATATCGTCATAATTATTTGAAGTTCTATCAATTGCCCAACAGTAATTTGTTTACCCACCGTATGCTATTTTTCTCGAGAGAAGCCACTAGTGAAATCTACGGCTTCCGGGTCTAATTTCTCATCATACATTTTTAGATCTACATTGCTATTTGCCTTTTGTTTTATTTGCATCTTTTATTTTCAGATCTATATTATCAAAAACTCAAAAATACTTTGTTGCACTTTATTTTATTTCGCATTTTATCGAGATCTATTTATTCAATCTATCACAATTTTTATCCCTACAACTTGGAAATTTCTGGCACCGTTACCTGAAAGGGATTGACAACCCCTTTAACACGTCGGGTTGCAAGTATTTGTTCTTTGTGTGCAGGTACCGTTTACATAGTGTTGCTTGGTTCTCCTACTGGTTCGATAACCTTGGTCTCATCACTGAGGGAAATACCTACCGTAGCTATGCTGCATCATCCTTTCCTCTTTGGGGAAATACCGACATAGTTCAAGCCGCATCAAGCAACAAGGGAGATTAACTCTAAATCGGAAAAAAAGATGAAAAAGAGGTCTTGCGTAGTTTTCAACCAAGGACTGGACCACATGAGCTCAGGCGGTCGCGGCGAAGGCATTGCCATGCTCCTTACACTTGGTGATCACCTCCACGCCCTCGTCGTTGAAAGCGATCACCTTCATGGTGTCGGGGGACAGTAGCTTGAACGTCAGCATGTACCCGATCATGATCTGGTGAACGGCGGCGAAGGTGGCCCAACCCTGATCAAGGATAACCCTGCCGTCGATCACCCTCACCGTCACCCTCCATGCGCAGCCGGTGTTCGTCTTCAGCTTGAACTCTGTAGGGATGGCGGGCAAGTGCTTTGTGAAGTGCAGAGGCAATGGCAGACTCTCCAGCTTAGGAGCAAGGATAACCTTGCAGAAGTGGTTTGGTCCTGACTCCTGATGGAAATGGCCATAGTTCCTCTTCTTGGGGCTTGGGTGATCCAGCACTTGCACTTCTTCCATTGGAGGGACAACCTCCTTTCCCTTCTCCAATGGTGGCACGACATCCTTGCCCTTGTTCATCTCATTATAAACAACATGTAGTTCAATGGTCAGCATTCATTCATATCGGCCTAGCTCTCCTATATTAACCCACCCCACTAACCCAACACCACACTCAAACCCCCTCTGTTTCACCACCTCTCCCTCGCCATGAACTCCAACTCCAACCCCAACACTTTCCCCTAGGGCATTGGATGGAGGGCCTTCTTCCTTGGGTGCTCGCTCGGTGACCGCAAGAAGTTCGAGCAAACCATGGAAGTGTGCTCTAACTTCAGCAGCTTCGATGACATGCACAAGAAGGCCGATGTTGTGCTCAAGAAGGCTACACCGAACGAGATGAAGACACTGGTTCCCGACCCATCGAAGGGCGCGATGTCAGTGGAGATCCTGCGCTGGGCCATGAATCAGGCAGACTCCGGCGACGGTCGACAGCGGTCAAGATGGGCCTAGTACAGTCAGTACAAGGCGCCTCAAGACCAGCGTGCCGCGGCGTACTGGAGTAGTACGTTCGGGTCGCCGGAGTCCGACAACGACGATGTGCAGATGGTGGCCAGGGTGCCAGCGGTAGGCGACCGTGCAAGACCCATCGTTCTTGACGAAGACGATGAGGACGAAGACGATGAGGAATAAAAGAAGATGACTACACCCCCCGTTGCTCGACGCGACTCCAGGGTCGCCGCGGCTAGACAATCCAATCCCCGCCCCCGATGTAATCGAAAAATAACCTATGATCCATAGATGCATAATCGATTGATGTGCTCTAATCGAATCCTTCCCCCGATGTGTTCAATCCCCCCTAACTCTTCAATGGTGTGCTCTACCGAAGCTAGCCCGAGTCGAAAGCAGTGAATGTACAGAGAGGACGAGGTCTTACTGCCATGGCCGATGCACTCTGGTGGAGGTCTGCAGTCGCTTCGGTGGTTGCCGCCGCTGTCTTCAATCGATTTGTAGTAGAGCTCAGGTGGTCCCCGCCGGTGTGATCGGGGAAGAGGGGAGAGAGCGGTGAGGAGGGGGAGGTGAGGGTAATTTATGACGATGCGTTTGGAAACAACGCGACATCTCGGGACCGCACCCACGCGTGCAACCGCCCATGCCCACGTGCCTAGGGTTGCATCACTCGGGCCTGGATGAGGAAAAACGGCCGATTTGAGCGTTCCCAAGGATGCAGGCCCAGAGGTGCTTTAATCTTCGTGCTATGCAGGCCCAATAGTGAATGCGGGTAACCAAACGGGCCTTTTTCTTCCTGCGCGGGCCTGGCTGAGGCTAATGCGACCAACCAAACATGTCCTATGTGTGTGTGCGCGCGCGCGTGCTTTGGCACTGGTTCCTTCCATTGCTGGTGCGTCCGCATCCTTCATGTGTTTGGTTAATTAGTTCAACCTTGTGCAGATCTTGCATCTTTTCTTAATTTTTATACATCAACTTATGAGATTTGAGTAAGTTCTGTTGGAATATTAGGAAAATTCATGATTAAATAATTCATGACAAGAACAGAAAATAACATACAACAATCTAGCATACTAGATGAATAGGAAAACATGCAGAGCAGTATCGCACATGTAACAACAACTACAAATAGAGTCATGAATAGATCACGATGGAAGTAATGTTCGTTAGCTGCTGTAGGAGCGACATTGTTGATGACAGAATTGATGACAATCTGTTGCTGACGGAGTTGGAGACCACAATGAGTAGCGCCACCTGACTTGGACGGAAGATGACCCGTGATGACGAACTTGACCAGTCGCGCAGAGAGCTTCCCAAACCTAATTCGGCCTCTCCCGGTGCAGGATCACAAATACGAATGGTTCCGGAGACCTGCTCTCCCGCGGACCCTCTCCCGCACACCGATGCACACCGGTGTTCAGGATGGAGTGGACTACGATGGTGGCGCAAGTTGTGAGATGAGGCAAAACCCTAGGTGTTTTCGATGTATCTTTGGTCACGGCCGGTGACAATATGTATAATAGGACCAGAGGTGGTATCGTCTCATGATCACGATCTCTAACCAACTTAATTTTTAAGTCGTATACTTATCGAACAATAAATAATAAACTTGTCTGCCAAGACATAAAAAATTAAATGGCAAAAGGAGATCGCGCCCCTGCAAGAACAGGGACCGAATTTGGGCAGACCATTCATGCACATGAGATTAAGGTTCTCATTGTGTCCATCTTCGCCACTGGTGCTTTGGTGCCACTATAGTCTATCTCCCGTCTTTCTATAACCTTTTGCAATTAGCATTGCCTTCTTCTATCCACCTTGCCCTATGTAGTTTGTTTTA
Source organism: Aegilops tauschii subsp. strangulata (assembly GCF_002575655.3). Lineage (NCBI taxonomy): Eukaryota > Viridiplantae > Streptophyta > Magnoliopsida > Poales > Poaceae > Aegilops > Aegilops tauschii. The sequence continues at coordinate 510,701,062 of NC_053041.3, forward strand.
CGGTGAACATCCATTTGCATCCAACTACTCTTTTTCCTGCTGGGAGTGGAAGAAGATCCCACGTCTTGTTCTTCTAAAGTGCACCAAGCTCCTCCTTCATGGCCCATCTTAGTGATATGTAGGCTCTCAGCCCTTACCTGCATCATCCATCCTCCCTACAGAAAGAAAGTGATTTTATGCCCTCGTGAAGGAACATGTTTGGGCCGGCTGGAGCTCGACACGGAGCAAAATGTAGATGATCTTCGCAAATGGGCGAGGTAGGAGGACATGGTTGGAAGTTTTTTGACATGACAATAGTGCTGGATAGAGGGTTTATTTGACAAAGATTCACTGTTGTCAGAGAAGAGAATAGATTCTTTTATGTTTGTTCAAACGTTGCTTGCACATATTAAACCCAAATGTGACCAAAAAGTCTGACATATAAAGTATGGGGCGCACTACGCATCGGCTGGCTGATCTTTTGAAAAAATTGGCTGGGTCACGAGCCATCTGATGTGTGTGATGTCGACCGTGCAATCACTCATGTCCTTTGCCCAACCTTCATTGCAATATGACCCACGTTGCAAACCTCATCACACTACAACGCCTTCTGCAACAGTAGTCATTGGATGAAGTCCTCCGCGACATCCTATATGTTTCAGAAACATGACGTCCTCTACAATGCACGAGACATGACCATCGTCGTCGTTGTAGTCGCCACACAAAACATCCCTCGAGTTGCGAGCAGTCGCTGCTTTGCTTGCACCAGTGTGACAATATGCTCCCCTACAGCAGGCGGCGGAAGTGGTGCCATGCTCTGCACCAGCCGGTGCTTCGCTATAGGAACACGGCAGGCACTAGCCAGATCTGGCCAGCCAACGCGGCAGCGGCCGGTCGGGAGAGAGAGAGAGAGAGAGAGAGAGAGAGAGAGAGAGAGAGAGAGAGAGAGAGAGAGAGAGAGAGAGAGAGAGAGAGAGAGAGAAATGAGAGGAACAGGGAAGCGGCTTGTGATGGAATGGAAAGGATAAGGCGATAGTTCATAGAGCCACCCAACACATGGTTATGCTAAAAAAAACCATCTGATGGGTTTGCAATATACCCCGTGTTATGTTATATTTGACTGTCTGTGATATAATCCATGCTGCAAAAGTATATATGCGTAGTTAGGAGGGTGCTCTGTGCTGCATGATTAAAGACTGATCGGATGGTTGTGGGGTCGGCCGACACACGCGTCTCTTCAGCCGAATGAGGCTGAGCGTTTAGCACAAATGTCCGTGCGATGCAATGGGAGAAAACGTGGATGGAAACTGCTGCCTTCTATTTCAGCATGGCACCCTAGTTTAAAAATAGTAACTGGTTCAAAGTTATTCAGTCAAATACTAACGGGTAATTCCTATTCCTATAGAGAAAAAAATAACAGTTCAAACTCAGTTTAGTGATGCTTAGATTGGATGATGAACTATCAAACTCACCCCATCTCTCCTTCATATGGGCTTTGCTGAAGAGAAAGGGCGAGGAATGACTGTGCGTCGCAACAAGCGCTAAAGTTTCTCTCTCGCATCGTGTCTCTCCCTCAACCACTATGCGCTTCATCAATCCGTCGGTTTCACAAACTAATGCTTAAGTTGTACATCAAATTGGAAGATCGAATGCAAGCACCATGGAAGAGAAGTGAATGAAACGACACAAGAGCTAGCTAACTTTTGTTTTTACGGTGAAACCCATTGTAATTGGGCCAATGAACCCTGAGCTTTTCTCAATGTAATCTCATAAACAGTGTAACTATTATTTGGTACCAACAAAGGGAACCACCATCACCTCCCCTAAAGGAAGCAACAGTCTGCCCACAAATTTCCATACTTTTGCTTTTGCATGTTCCATTTCAATTATCTGCCTTGATACTTCATCAAGCAGCACATTCCTCGATACCACTTCCTGAAAGTTCGAACAATATCACGGGCACATGTAATACATCACTATTACTTTGTGAAAGTTTTTCTGCTGAACTATCCTTACTGTATGTTTTTTTTGAAAAATAGGACACTCGTCGTTGTACCAGAAAAGCACACCTACAACGGCAGAACTGCATCAACTATCAAATATACCACTCAGGTTCTATAGAAAACAGGAACACCAATAAAGAGTGAGGCATAGAAAAACATGTCAACTGTTATTTGGTAACCAACCAAAGGGCTGCTAAAACCCTTCAGGCATAGTTGAAGCCACCATCTCTTTTAACCCCTATCAAAGGGATTTGATGACCTTCAATGAAAATTACACGAACAACCTCACTTTCTTAGACGAAACTTTGCTTATTCAATAGGTGTGGAACTCGTGGAATGTAAGGATTATAACAGCTCTCCCCCTGAAACGTGAGTAATTAGCTATGTTTCTCATTTGAAAACATTAAACCAATAACCAGGGAAGAGACAGTCATCATATATGTAGAAGCATCTCAAGAAAAAAAGATGCACACCAATAAATAACTGAAGCTAATTTGTAAAATATTGGCAGCAAATGTAGAATATTGATATTTGGCACTTCATATGACAATGAGAAAATAAACCAGGATGAGTCACGTCAAATAATTTGACCGTATCATCTTCATTATGGTTCAAATGAGAGAGAAAATAGATAGCCATTAAGCAAAAATTCCTCGTCGGCAACCATTGCACATATTTCAGTTTTATAAAATACAATAGTTCATTTTGCATACAGAAACATGTCAACATTCTAGAAACAGATGTGTTCGTCTTCGTCTAAAGTTCAATTGACATAAAAAATTCAAATTGCAGCTGCATTCTGTAGATACACTGATCAGCAAATTATTAGAATTATAAGTCAAATTCCAGTAGAAAGTATGACTACCGCATCTTAAAAATGCCCATCTAATAGCTTGTAAACCTGGTCATATTGATGCCTGCTAATTCCGCATATCTTTTCCAAGAAATACAATATTTCTTCTCACATACATGCAGTGTACATATTGTTCAAAAGAAAATGAGAGAAGACCATGATCTCCCAGGCTCTGCATGTAAGAGGAGCAACAAACCTAATTGAACTACAACTTGTTGACTGAACAAGAGGTGAGTCATGGGCGATGTTGGCGTCTGCGCTCTCCCAGGTGAGGCGGTGAGGAGGCAACACGGCAGTGTGCCTGTCGAATGGTGACCATGGAGCTCCAAATTGGAGGAGGAGAGGGTGGTCTCCGGTCTTGCTCCGTCGGTTGGCAGCCATGGAGCCCCAATTTAGAGGACGAAAGGATGTTGGATTCTGCCATACTCATCGAGGAAGATAAATGCATGTCCAATAGGGGTAAACTATCTATGTTGGACTGGATTATAAGTGTTTCGGTTGCACCGAACTCAGGAACTGTCTAGCTGTCAAAATTTGTGATGTGAGCAAAACCATGGACAAATATAAAACTGAAAACCAACACGGTTTATTTTATACAGCTACGCTTTGGAAAAAATGCCACGTAAAGAGGGTCCAAAGTTGATGATAATAGGCAAACTAATCTCCCCTATTTGAAGTATGGTCATGGAAGCAACCTGCATTGGAAGGGCATGCCATTGTCCAGTAAGTATGACCCTTACAAAAATTGGTAACTGAACAATGCAAGGAATCTATGTGCAGTGCATATAGAAATCTGAATGATATATAAATGAAAAATAACCACTTGCTCAGTAGGTCTAGTGAGATACGATGTAGCACTTTGGCAGCCAAATTATCTTGCAAAATGCAAATACAGTACATAAATAATTGGATTTGCCACCTGAATAGCAAATTCAGGTTAGAACTTTATGTCGACAAAAACACATATGTTCCCGGCAGGTAATATGCAGTGAAGACTCCGCGTTGCAATCGTATCACACAGCTGCTACATTGCCATTACGAAAGGACAAAGCAGAGTAGAGCTAGCAGCAACTGAAAGGCTGAATACTAAAACTATCTAGCGTCTGCACCACGACTGGCTCTACCATGTGAACTATTTGCTAAAGAGTAATGTCTGAATGACTACCTACACGAACATGAGTTGCATCCTCATTTGATTTACTCCATGATCCCAATCCAATTTCTTCACTCCATCCCTACAGATAACAAACATATTGTAATGTATATGTTGGGACCTGAGAGCTAAGATCGAAGAACAACCGAAGCAAACAAAATTAAGGTTCCTCCAACAAAGAACTGAAGCACGACAACAGAGCAGATGCCAAAATCCAATACGTGAGCAATGGCCTCTCCGAGTAAAATAGCATGTGTGGCATGGGAGAGGGTGGGTATTGGAGGTACCTTGCTGGATACGGTCATGGCGACGAGCCGCTGGGTGCAGTGGCAGGTGTGCTTGAGGCGGAGATGTTGGTGATGTGGGGCCGAGGCCTGGGCCGTGGGCGACGCAGCAGATGTCGTCAAGGTAGGAGAGGTGAGAGGAGGAATACCAGGGAGGCGAGGCAGCGACCAGGAGAGTAGCAGCGGCACCGAATCCCTCTGTCTCCCGCGCCCGTCCGCCGTCGTCGAGCTCCGGCGAGCTCCTTCCTAGGTCGCCGCACCACCCCTCCTTTCCCCCATCTTCTCTCCCTCACCTCCATATCTCCTTTCTGCCTGGAGCCGCGGATTCCATTGACCCGCCCCGGGAAGCCGCGCTACTGTCTTCTTCGTCGTCACCGGCGACCCCCGCCTCGCCGCCTTCCTCCGGATTCGCCTCCCTAGCACCTGCCGCGCACGGATCCTTCCCCTGCAAGCTCCAGCCGTCGCCGCCATACTGCATTAAGCCGCCGCGCCGCCCCCAGCCGCTCGAGCAGCCGCGTTGACCCGATTTCAAAAGTTGTGCTCGAGCGTCGTCTACGTTCAACGTAAAGGATCGCAGGTTGAATACTAAAAAGTGTAGGGGCTTTTTGTAAGAACGAAACGTTTTCTCTGGATGCCACTAAAACAGGGATGCGGGTTGGTTTCCTGTAAACCGAGAGGCTTTTTTTGCAAAACAATCACGAGAGACGACCAGAAGCAATAGCTGGTTTATTAGTAGGTAAATATAAGCTAGGATTCATTGCCATAAAGAAAAGAAACTCGTACGAATTTGTTTTTCTGTTCAAACAGATGATCCTTTTTTTTAAATATCCCACCGAAACAAAAACGATATCTAGGTGCTTCACAGCAGCAACGCTAAAAAATTGGTTACAGCACTAACGCTGACCTGCGGCCCCCTGCACCTTCGCTGGGCCCGCTGCCTCCCCTCCAAATCTCCAATGATGGATCCGTTGTCCCGCCGTTAAAATCCGCCTCTAGCGCAGTTACAGCAGAGCACCGTCCCCGTCCCCGTCCCCGCGGCCGCCGCCTCCTCCCTCGCGCCCCTCTCCCTGCCTCCTTGTACGCCCCCGCCAACGTCTCACCACCGTACACCGGCACCCGCATTGCTCGAGCTCCACGCACGAGCGCCCGCCATTAACTATTCAAGCTTCACTTCGCTCTGTAATCTCTCTGTAAGATCGAGGCAGAGCTAGCGTACGCAGCAAAGCGAAGCGCGCGAGTGTGCTAAGTCTAACTAACTCTGGCCGGGCGCTGCTGCCGGGTGACGGGATGAGTACGCTACCAGGGGCGTGGCATGTCGCGGCGGCGTGGGAGCAGGTCCGCGGCCCGGTGATCGTGCCGCTGCTGCGCGCGTCCGTGCTGCTCTGCCTCGCCATGTCCGCGATGCTGTTCGCGGAGAAGGTGTACATGGCCGTGGTCGTCCTCGCGGTGCGGCTGCTGGGCCGCCGTCCCGAGCGGCAATACCAGTGGGAACCCATGGGCGACGACGACCCCGAGCTCGGCAGCGCTGCCTACCCCATGGTCCTCGTCCAGATCCCCATGTACAACGAGCGCGAGGTGAGCACTGTCCAGCCGCACGGCGGTGCATTGCGTAGACAGCGCACCCTTGCCAGCCTCGTCTGCTATGGACCTATGGTGTCGTCTGTAATTAGAACTGAACTTGCAGGTGTACCAGTTGTCGATCGGTGCGGCGTGCGGGCTCTCCTGGCCGTCCGATCGGATCGTCGTCCAGGTGCTCGATGACTCCACAGATCCCGTCATCAAGGTAAAATCATTGAGGCTATGATGTTCACGGGGCACGATCACGTCGTATACAACAGCTTCCCTGTCTATTTTGTCCTGACAAGCAATCTAATTGGGGAAATATCAGCAATTTAATACTCCTATAAGCTGCTTGCTTCCAACCCGGTGAGCTTGTCATCAGAGTATTACCATGGCAGGGTTAGGCATATTATTAGAGAGAGGGGCGCCTTGGAGCTTTGAACTTGGTTGACATCTTTGCTTGCATGTCCTCGGGCAGTGGCGTGGCACAATTACACTGTATGTGCCCGATGGAACTCTGATTTATTCATGTGAGTGTGCAGGAGCTGGTGCAGGTGGAGTGCCGGCGCTGGGCGAGGAAGGGCGTGAACATCAAGTACGAGATCCGGGACAACCGGCGCGGGTACAAGGCCGGCGCACTCAAGGAAGGCATGAAGCACGGCTACGTCAAGGACTGCGACTTGGTGGCCATCTTCGACGCCGACTTCCAGCCGGAGCCCGACTTCCTGTGGCGCGCCGTCCCCTTCCTCGTCCACAACCCCGACATCGCCCTCGTCCAGGCTTGCTGGAAATTCGGTACGTACACTTAGCACCATGCAGTGATCTCAGATTCAATTAGATTAGTACAGCACGAGGACAGGTTCAACAAAAGGGAGCAAGCTTTACAAGGGCCCGGAGAGAGCAAATCACACAATCAGCAATGATTTGCACCGCTTTTATTGTAACTATAGATTTCTGAATTGCTTACGCATAAGTGCCACTTCCTTTAAAAGGAAACATATGTCAGTATCGTTGGCTGGGCTACTGGACAGTGTGCTTTAGCAATGGCATATGATGTTTTTGCTAGATAGTACTCCCTCAATTACTTGTCTTTGTTAGATACATCCTTATCCGCAAAAATCAAATGTGTTAGATACATGATACATCCGGTATCTAGACAAATATAAGACAACTAATTTGGGACGGAGGTAATACTTGGTACTACTGCTTGTTTTGGTCGAAACTCTTCTGCATTCCGAATTTCCGATGACATTTCTCTTGTTGTTGCCGCTGCTTCTGTGGGAACAGTGAATGCAGATGAATGCTTGATGACAAGGATGCAGGAGATGTCCTTGGACTATCACTTTAAGGTGGAGCAAGAAGTGGGCTCCTCGACCTATGCCTTCTTTGGATTCAATGGTAAACCTGATCTCCACTTTTTTCTCTTGTGGGGTATTCTTTGTGTTTCTTTTTTTTTTTTGAATAGATACTAATTTTTTTAATAGAGTGTTCCTTTTTATCATTTCCCTTATTCCGTCTCCTTTTCTTCTATAGAAATATCTCTGTGTTCCTTCCTTCCCCTGTTTCCAGTTAATAGTAGGTCAATCTGCTTCCTAGACTTTGCAGAAACAAATAGCATGGCACCAAATCACATCCTCACAAAATTATAGGAAATTTTATAATTCTACCTTTTGCTTTCTCTGTCCAATGTAGAACGGATAGCTCTTTCAGAAAAATAATACTGCGAAACAAGAGGCAGAAGGGTAGTGCACTAGTACACGCACAGTCAAAACCCATCAGAGTTACAGTTGCACAAACGACTTTGATGTTGAGCAGTTCTAAATCCGAAAAAGATGGGGACAAAGCCTGAAGGTCGATTAGGATAACAAAATCGCAATCAGATCAGAGTTATCACTAGAAATATTTTGCTGGAGTTATGATCAGGAAAATAATTGTTGAACAGGAACCGCTGGTGTGTGGCGCATATCTACTCTGAACGAGGCAGGTGGCTGGAAGGACCGAACCACAGTTGAAGACATGGACCTGGCAGTCCGAGCCAGTCTCAAGGGATGGAAATTTGTGTATCTTGGTGATCTCAAGGTAAATATGCACCATTAACCTATAAGTTCATGCAAAACATTAGAGCATCATTCGATTGCTTAATGTATATGTGAATTTCTATGAAGGTCCAAATAAATGTAGAAGGAACCATGTGCTGAACTTATAATCATGGTTTCCAGGTAAAAAATGAGCTCCCAAGTACGTTCAAAGCATTTCGGTACCAGCAACATAGATGGTCGTGCGGGCCCGCAAATCTGTTCAGAAAAATGGTGATGGAGATCATCAGAAATAAGGTCACTTGCGCCAAGCTATATTTTGGAAGAAAAAAAATTGTACATGTAGAATCTACTTACTAACCAGCTATATATTGATCTTGATGCAGAAAGTGACTCTTTGGAAGAAAATCCATGTCGTCTACAGCTTCTTCTTGGTGCGCAAGGTTGTCGCGCACATTGTGACCTTTGTGTTCTATTGCCTTGTTATCCCGGCCACGGTCTTAGTTCCCGAGGTTGAGGTACCAAAGTGGGGTTGTGTCTATATTCCAACTATTATCACCCTTCTCAATGCTGTTGGGACTCCAAGGTGCCAATCATCTAAACATCTATGCAATTTGTTTAAAAGTTGATGAACCTACACCTACTCACTTCTGGGATAGAGACACATGCATATTAACATGAGAAATCATCAAATGGTGCAGGTCTGTTCACTTAGTTGTCTTTTGGGTACTATTTGAGAATGTCATGTCATTGCATAGAGCAAAGGCCACCTTCATCGGTCTATTGGAAGTGGGCACAGTGAACGAATGGGTGGTAACCGAAAAGCTTGGTGATACTCTGAAGGCTAAAATGCCAAGTAAAGCTTTGAGAAAACTGAGAATGAGGATAGGAGAAAGGTACACAATGATAATTTCCTTAATTCATGTGCATTTCTTGATTCTCCTATCTAAACTATAATACGGAATCAGGTTGCATCTTTGGGAGCTTGGTGTTGCAGCCTACCTCTTCCTTTGCGGGTGCTACGACATATCATTTGGGAACAATCGTTACTTCATCTTTCTCTTTATGCAATCCATTGCATTCTTCATCGTCGGTGTGGGCTATGTCGGGACATTTGTTGCACAATGATTATATCTGTCCCGAGTTCACCATGTCTTCGATGATTTCAAGTTTCATGGTATATAATCCATTTGAAAGATAAGATCAAGAAACCTTCTCTTGAGTGCAATATTCTCTGAAAAAGAATGCAACATTGTAGGAGTACTGCAGCACAACACATAGGTATATGGGTGTGTTTTAGCTGCTAGGAATGTGCTATGACATGCATGTGATTGGTGACGATCAAGCAGGCTGTTTTAGGTCTCTACGTCACTGTTTCAGAAAGATAGGATTCTGTTTTTAAGTTTCGCCATTTGTCTAAACAGAGATGCAAGAAAAAGTTCCTCCTTTCATTGTTAAGGAAAGTAAAGTGCCTGGTGCCTCCTCACCTTTGTCACGCATCTTCACTTATCTCTTTTATCCTTTACCCCTTGTGCATGTTAATTAAGTTAAAAAACAAATGCGTTTGGAAAATTTTCCTTTTAAGGCAACTGTATTTCAGACAGACCTACTAGAATACAAGCATTGTTTGTTGGAGACCAACTGCTCTATCTTTCGTCGAGTTTACCCGACAATAGGAGGGACCAGCAACGGGCACACATGTGGGGTGAACCAGTGCCAGGGTGTGAGCACCACGTGTGTTTTTGGCACTCCCTTCAGTTTGATGATGAGATGAATACTGTGAAATTTGTTGGATTATATTACTGAGCCTTGTGGACGAGTACATGTAGTAGTACAAATTTGAAGGACAAGTAGCCTGTAGATTTGGAGTACAAGTAGATATTTTATCATTTCAATTCTAATCTATCACTAATTTTTAATCTTAGATGGGTACACATCGTTTGTGTCTTTTACCCCCCGTTGTTGTGCTAGCAACAAGGACGATTAACACTGAATAAGCGAAAAGATGAAAAAAGAGGTCTCGTGTGGCTTTGAGCATCATCGTCGCATAGGTCACTATGTGTGTGTGCTTTGGCACTGGTTCCTTCCATGCGGTGCTTGGGCATCCTGCATGTGTTCATGTGTTTGGTTAATTAGTTCAACTTTGTGTAGATCCTGCATCTTATTCCCTAAAAGAAAAGATCTTGCATCTTTTTATACATCAATTTATTTGTCTAAGTTACTTTTTTTAAACATTTTTCTTCAATTTAAGAGCGCTGGAGATAAATAAGGTCCTCCTAAAATTTAACTACGTGATACAACCTATCTGATGATAAGCGAGGTAGGGAAGCAATATATAAAAAGAAATGAAAGAACTCGGATAAGAAATAACCAAGGCACATAGAGACGAAGATGAATCCTGATGTTCACTTTCTTGGAAGGAAGTCAGGCCAACTCCGGATGTCCATTTTGTCCGGATTCTGTCTGTTCGGGCGGTCAAAGGGGCGGCTTCCAGCTTATTCTGTGTTTGCATGGGTAGTGCGCCCAACCGGCAGACGTATTTGGTCTGTCTGGCTAGCGGCAGACAAATGTACATAATTTTTTCCATGCATATGTCTAACTAAAAAGAAAAATTGCATATAGTTACAACCAAATAAATCGCATAGTACCACGATAATAAATAGTTACAATCCAATAAAAATCTCAAAGTATACAACCAAATTTAAATGTCACAAATACATTGAAAGAAAAAGACACGATTCATCTACTAGTTACCAAGGTGAGTCCACATGTGCTCAACCAAGTCATTTTGGAGTTGAATATGTGTATGCCAATCACACATTTCATGATGAAATTGGGTGAACAATGCAAACATTAGCGGTTCTGGGTGCTCAGGCACAATATTTTCACCCTGAAATTGAAACCCCTGACCGAAGATGATGTCATCACGCTCGTCCTCTACGATCATGTTGTGCATGATCATACAAGAAGTCATCACCTCCCAGAGCATCTTGGTGCTTCATGTTCTAGCAGGGTGTCGAATGATAGCCCATCTAGATTGAAGCACACCAAAAGCACGATCCACATCCTTTCTAGCACTCTCTTGTGCTTGGGCAAATGTGTGCCTCTTCTCTCCTACCGGATTGGATATTGTCTTCACAAGAGTTGACCACTGAGGATAGATACCATCAGCTAGGTACTATCCCTTGTTTTAGTGGTGGCCATTGATCTCAGAGTTGACATTTGGGTTGTTGCCTTCTGCAAGCCATGCAAACACTGGAGAGTGTTGAAGCACATTGATGTCATTGTGAGAACCGGCCATGTCGAAAAATGTGGCAAATCCAAAAAACTTGTGAAGCCACAACTTCAAGTATGATAGTGCAATCTTTCATATGCCCCTTGTATTGCCCATGCCAAGCAAATGGACAACTCTTTCACTTCTAGTGCATACAATCTATGCTACCAACCATTCCTGAAAAGCCTCTATCTGCATTGATCGCCAACAACAGGCCTGTATCCACAATATTTGGCTCTCTCACGTACTTAGGGCCAAACACTACTACCACGGCCTTGTAGAACTTGTACAATGATGTGAGACATGTGGACTCAGACGTACTCATCCACAAGATCACCGAAAATTCCGTATGCAAGCATATGAATAGCCGCAGTGCATTTATGATATGAGGAGAAGTCAACCTTTCCAAGGGTATCCGCCTTGCACTCAAAGTAATCATCATATGCTACCACTCCCTCCTGAATACGAATGAACATATGTCTTGCCACCCGGAAGCGGCGCCGAAAAAGTTTGCGATTGAAGAGTGGGACATGCACTGAAAGTAATCGGTGAAGAGTAGGCAATGGCCGCTCTCTCTATTGCGGTTCAACACCGGAACATGGCCCGTAATTGACCCCTGAACCCCGGCTACTGCCTAGCAATGTGGTCATTGATGACCAAAATCGCAACCACAAGCTCCTGATCATCCGATGATTAATCGACTGCTAAACAAATGAAGTTTTTGAACAAATACTTATTTCCACTATGCATTGTACCTTGCGGGCAAAGCGTCGAACGCCTTGTGGTCTTGGTGGAGATGCGGCCGGTGAAGAGCACCTAGGCCGTGGAGCACGAGGCAGCGGGCCGGCCTGTCGAAGCGGAAACAAGGACGACACGAGACTGTGGATCGTGAGGCCGACGGTACTAGAGGAGATGGGCAGCGCTGGCGGCCGTGGTTTCTCGTGGACCGGCGGCGCCGAGAAGAGGCCACCAACACTGGCGAAAACTACCTCCAATGCGGCGGTGAGGTGGGGAGTGTGTGGATGAGGGCAACGACCTAGGAAGCGTCCGAGCGACCAGAAAGTGGGCGGCGAGGGGCGGAAGGTTGTCGGGCATGGAGGGGGAGGGGGAATAGCCTAGGTGACGCCGATAGGCGGGCCATAGGGAGGTCAAGAAGGGCGCCACGTGCGTCCGCTTTGTGTTCGCGCGGACACAAACCATGCCCAAATTTGGGCTGCAAATGGGTCGCTGGCAGATGAAAAACAGACGCCCTTCCGTTTGGGTCGCCGCGTTGGGCCGCGGTTTCTGTCGGTTTCGACCCAAACGGAAGCACGCAGATAAAATGGGGTTGTGCGTTGGAGTTGACCTTAGTCACCATTTGAGAGGTGAGGGGAATACCAAGTATCCCCTATGCCACAAAGGCCACCTTCTTCCCACTTAGCCTACTCACACAAAGTAGGATTTCAAAACCTTCACACAATCAGGATAATTTGCACATCAGACTCTCATTGGAAAATCATAGGCCCTAGAAGTCTCCAACCTCCAAAAATAACAAGTTCAGTAAAGAACGAGGAAGGGGGTCACGGTTACACAATGGGATTATCGATCTAGGGTTCCTCTTTGAATCCCCACAAAAAGATTCAAGTTTGTGTGGGTGGGAAGAGGGCCAAAACTTTTGGAAGCTTAACAGGGTGGGGGAGGGGGTGGGTGGGTTATATAATCACACTTTATATCCGATTGTTATGACACCACACACAACTAGATTTTTCTACATCATTTCCACTTCAAACTTTTATTTGTTTAATACATTGGAAGTCCCATGCTCAAATTTGAGATTATTCTGGGTTTAGTAAATATATATTTTCAACCATTTTTCTCACTTACGATATGTGTGGCGGGCAATAGAGTATGCCCGCCACTGCTAACTTTTAAAAAATTTAGATAATTTTGGCGCGGGTTACTGAAATATTGTTGTGGTGCACAAGCTTTTTGCTTACCACTGGTGCATGAAAAACTAGTGGCAGGCACATGTTTGTCGTCCGCCACTGCTGCTTTTATCCGTTGTCCACATAGCAGAGACAGGGAACCTTTTTTACCCTTGCTACTTTTTCAGAATAGCAGTGGTCACGTAAATTGAGTCCACGTATAAGACTTTTTCTAGTAGTGTGATTTAAATCGAGGCGGGTAATGGACCATTTGATTTCAATTGGGTGGAGTATTATTGTTGGCGGGAATGTCCATTTGTTATCAAACTTTTCACTTTTACACATACGCAGCCGAGGCGCGATGCCTCTCGTGAATGCGAATGCGCCGGCGACGCCGCCGCCCTGATCTCCTAGCTCGGGCCTCCTCTCACCTGCACCATCCTGATCTGGCAGCTCTCCACACCTTCTCTCAGTCCACGTGCTTCTCCTTGCGGGGTGGCGCCATGCCTGTCCATCCTCGACCTTGGCCCACATCCGCGTCAGCCGCTCCAACCATGCCGTGCACCGGCTCGCCGCCGCCCGCTGCTCTAGCTCTAGACACCGCTCTCGCCACTGCCATCCTCGCCTCCCGCCGCTCCGACCCAGCCGCCCATGGGCGGAGGGTTACTCGTACGCTCCTCGGGAAGGAGGCAACAACGTCTATGCTAACAACAGCGCCCTCCGCTCCCGCTCCTCCTGATGGCGTGGCCTTCATCCTACCACCGTCGTCCCTAGCAGCGCCCATCTCCGACTCATCCTTGGCAGTGCCCGTGTTTGACTCATCCCCGACAGCGACCCATCTTCCTCTGGAGCTCACCTCATCGCTGCTCTGATGCTCGCCCCGTCCTTGTGACGACCGTGAGCTTGGATAGGGGGTGGCCTGTATCCTGGGCCTCCCTCGCTGATGAGCATGTCGATGATGGGGACGAGAAGGAGTTGGCCACGTTGACGCCGCTGGCGCCAAAAGCTCTCTGCTGGCTGAGCCGTGTGTGATGCATGAGGAGGAGGCGAGTGGAGGATGGCAAGAGGTGTTGCCTCGGCGCGGTCGGCGCCGTCCCGCGTCTCCAACAGCTGCATTGCCCCCTCGTCCTATTCCGGCTTGCCTCTTTGGTAGGTGTTGCAGATGTCATGCTCTTGGGCACCAAGCGATGAAGGGAATGTACAATGGTGGCATATGGATACATATGCCCCATGACAAAAAGTAGTTTGAGGGACCTATATTTATTTCTTCTTCCCAATGCAAGCTATAACTAGTGGGCCTCATTAATAAATAGAAAATAAAGACTCTAATATACATGTATCTCTACTTTTCAATCCAACCTTTTCAGCTTTTGACAACGGACCACACCTTTTCTCTCCAAGCACCCGCCTTCTGCAGAGGATCCCGCTTCTCTATCCGAACCTACTTTACCTGATATCCGATCATACATGGCATGCGAGGCATCACCCTGGGGCTATGCATTGTACATGCCCTTGAAGAGATCCGTTGAGGTGCTCCTGCTGTTTGGAGAAGAAACACTGGGTGTGTGGATGTCGCGATGCTTGGCATCCATTCAGCTCACTAGCATGCCTTGCCATGCGACCACTGTCTCGCCTCGCCACCGAGCATTGCTGAGCTCCAACTCCTTGTGGGGGTCTAATGGAATCCCCTCTCTCCTCCAAGGTGCTTCATCACAGGTCTTAGGCATCGGCCATTTCTGCTCACGTTGACTTGGCAACCCCATCCGTTGTACTGATGCAGTCCACTCTAGCAGCCCGAGCTGCTGGTGCGCATTGGGAGCTTTCTGTTGGGGATTGCTGCAGAAATTAAAAAATTTCTACGCATCACCAAGATCAATCTATGGAGTTTACTAGCAACGAGAGGGGAGGAGTGCATCTACATACCCTTGTAGATCGCGAGCGGAAGAGTTCAAGAGAACGGGGTTGATGGAGTCGTACTCGTCGTGATCCAAATCACCGATGATCCTAGCGCCGAACGGACGGCACCTCCGCGTTCAACACACGTACGGAGCGGAGACGTCTCCTCCTTCTTGATCCAGCAAGGGGGAAGGAGAAGTTGATGGAGATCCAGCAGCACGACGGCGTGGTGGTGGAAGCAGCGGGATTCCAGCAGGGCTTCGCCAAGCGCTACTAGAGGAGGAAGAGGTGTCACGGGAGGGAGAGGGAGGCGCCAGGGCTTAGGGTACGGCTGCCCTCCCTCCCCTCCACTATATATAAGGGCTGGGGGCGCATGCCCCCTTTGGAGATCACATCTAGAGGGGGGCGGCGGCCCCTCGGGGGGCAACGGCCCCCTAGGGTTTCCAACCCTAGGCGCCTTGGGCCCTTGGGTGGGGCGCACCAGCCCACCAGGGGCTGGTTCCCATGCCACTTCAGCCCATGGGGCCCTCCGGGATAGGTGGCCCCACCCGGTGGACCCCCGGGACCCTTCCGGTGGTCCCGGTACAATACCGGTGACCCCCGAAACTCTCCCGGTGGCCGAAACTGGACTTCCTATATATAAATCTATACCTCCGGACCATTCCGGAACTCCTCGTGACATCCGGGATCTCATCCGGGACTCCGAACAACTTTCGGTTAACCGCATACTAATATCTCTACAACTCTAGCGTCACCGAACCTTAAGTGTGTAGACCCTACGGGTTCGGGAGACACGTAGACATGATCGAGACAACTCTCCGGTCAATAACCAACAGCGGGATCTGGATACCCATGTTGGCTCCCACATGCTCCACGATAATCTCATCGGATGAACCACGATGTCGAGGATTCAAGCAATCCCGTATACAATTCCCTTTGTCAATCGGTACGTTACTTGCCCGAGATTCGATCGTCGGTATCCCAATACCTCGTTCAATCTTGTTACCGGCAAGTCACTTTACTCGTTCCGTAATGCATGATCCCGTGACTAACTACTTAGTCACATTGAGCTCATTATGATGATGCATTACCGAGTGGGCCCAGAGATACCTCTCCGTCATACGGAGTGACAAATCCCAGTCTCGATCCGTGCCAACCCAACAGACACTTTCGGAGATACCTGTAGTGCACCTTTATAGCCACCCAGTTACGTTGTGACGTTTGGTACACCCAAAGCATTCCTACGGTATCCGGGAGTTGCACGATCTCATGGTCTAAGGAGATGATACTTGACATTAGAAAAGCTTTAGCAAACGAACTACACGATCTAGTGCTATGCTTAGGATTGGGTCTTGTCCATCACATCATTCTCCTAATGATGTGATCCCATTATCAATGACATCCAATGTCCATGGTCAGGAAACCGTAACCATCTATTGATCAACGAGCTAGTCAACTAGAGGCTCACTAGGGACATGTTATGGTCTATGTGTTCACACATGTATTACGATTTCCGGATAACACAATTATAGCATGAACAATAGACAATTATCATGAACAAGGAAATATAATAATAACCATTTTATTATTGCCTCTAGGGCATATTTCCAACAGTCTCCCACTTGCACTAGAGTCAATAATCTAGTTACATTGTGATGAATCGTACACCCATAGAGTTCTGGTGTTGATCATGTTTCGCCCGTGGAAGAGGTTTAGTCAACGGATCTGCGATATTCAAATCCGTATGCACTTTACAAATATCTATGTCTCCATTTTGAACATTTTCACGAATGGAGTTGAAGCGACGCTTGATGTGCCTGGTCTTCTTGTGAAACCTGGGCTCCTTGGCAAGGGCAATAGCTCCAGTGTTGTCACAGAAGAGAGTCATCGGCCCCGATGCATTGGGAATAACTCCTAGGTCAGCAATGAACTCCTTCATCCAGATTGCTTCATGTGCTGCCTCCGAGGCTGCCATGTACTCCGCTTCACATGTAGATCCCGCCACGACGCTTTGCTTGCAACTGCACCAGCTGACTGCCCCACCATTCAAAATATACACGTATCCGGTTTGTGACTTAGAGTCATCCAGATCTGTGTCGAAGCTAGCATCGACGTAACCCTTTACGACGGGCTCTTCGTCACCTCCATAAACGAGAAACATATCCTTAGTCCTTTTCAGGTACTTCAGGATGTTCTTGACCGCTGTCCAGTGTTCCATGCCGGGATTACTTTGGTACCTTCCTACCAAACTTACGGCAAGGTTTACATCAGGTCTGGTACACAGCATGGCATACATAATAGACCCTATGGCCGAGGCATAGGGGATGACACTCATCTTTTCTCTATCTTCTGCCGTGGTCGGGCATTGAGCCGTGCTCAATCTCACACCTTGCAATACAGGCAAGAACCCCTTCTTGGACTGATCCATATTGAACTTCCTCAATATCTTGTCAAGGTATGTGCTTTGTGAAAGACCTATGAGGCGTCTCGATCTATCTCTATAGATCTTGATGCCTAATATGTAAGCAGCTTCTCCAAGGTCCTTCATTGAAAAACACTTATTCAAGTAGGCCTTTATGCTTTCCAAGAATTCTATATCATTTCCCATCAATAGTATGTCATCCACATATAATATGAGAAATGCTACAGAGCTCCCACTCACTTTCTTGTAAACACAGGCTTCTCCATAAGTCTGTGTAAACCCAAACGCTTTGATCATTTCATCAAAGCGAATGTTCCAACTCCGAGATGCCTGCACCAGCCCATACATTGAGCGTTGGAGCTTGCATACCTTGCCAGCATTCTTAGGATCAACAAAACCTTCCGGCTGCATCATATACAATTCTTCCTTAAGGAGGCCGTTAAGGAATGCCGTTTTGACGTCCATTTGCCATATTTCATAATCGTAGAATGCGGCAATTGCTAACATGATTCGGACGGACTTCAGCTTCGCTACGGGTGAGAAGGTCTCATCGTAGTCAACTCCTTGAACTTGTCGATAACCCTTAGCGACAAGTTGAGCTTTATAGATGGTAACATTTCCATCCGCGTCTGACTTCTTCTTAAAGATCCATTTATTTTCTATCGCTCGCCGATCATCGGGCAAGTCTGTCAAAGTCCATACTTTGTTTTCATGCAAGGATCCTATCTCGGATTGCATGGCTTCAAGCTTGTTGGAATCTGGGCCCGCCATTGCTTCTAAATAGTTCGAAGGTTCACCGTTGTCCAACAACATGATTTCCATGACAGGGTTGCCGTACCACTCTGGTGCGGAACGTGTCCTTGTGGACCTACGAAGTTCAGTGGTAACTTGATCATGATCGTCATCATTAACTTCCTCTCTAGTCGGTGCAGTCACCACATAAATATTTTCTTGTGATGCGCTACTTTCTGGTTCGAGAGGGGTCATCTCATCAAGTTCCACTTTCCTCCCACTTACTTCTTTCGAGAGAAACTCTTTCTCCAGAAAGGACCCATTCTTAGCAACGAAGATCTTGCCTTCGGATCTGAGGTAGAAGGTATACCCGACGGTTTCCTTAGGGTATCCTATGAAGACGCATTTTTCCGACTTGGGTTCGAGCTTTTCAGGTTGAAGTTTCTTGACATAAGCATCGCATCCCCAAACTTTAAGAAACGACGGCTTAGGTTTCTTTCCAAACCATAATTCATACGGTGTCATCTCAACGGATTTCGACGGAGCCCTATTTAAAGTGAATGCGGCAGTCTCTAAAGCATAACCCCAAAATGATAGCGGTAGATCGGTAAGAGACATCATAGATCGCACCATATCCAATAGAGTGCGATTACGACGTTCAGACACACCATTACGCTGAGGTGTTCTAGGCGGCGTGAGTTGTGAAACAATTCCACATTTCCTCAAGTGTGTGCCAAATTCGTGACTCAAATATTCCCCTCCATGATCTGATCATAAGAACTTTATTTTCCTGTCACGTTGATTCTCAACCTCACTCTGAAATTCCTTGAACTTTTCAAAGGTCTCAGACTTGTGTTTCATTAAGTAGACATACCCATATCTACTTAAGTCATCAGTGAGGGTGAGAACATAATGATAGCCACCGCGAGCCTCAACGCTCATTGGACCGCACACATCAGTATGTATGATTTCCAATAAGTTGGTTGCTCGATCCATTGTTCCGGAGAACGGAGTCTTGGTCATTTTGCCCATGAGGCATGGTTCGCACGTGTCAAATGATTCATAATCAAGAGACTCCAAAAGTCCATCTGCATGGAGTTTCTTCATGCGTTTGACACCAATGTGACCAAGGCGGCAGTGCCACAAGTATGTGGGACTATCATTATCAACCTTACATTTCTTGGCATTCACACTATGAATATGTGTAACATCACGTTCGAGATTCATTAAGAATAAACCATTGACCTGCGGGGCATGACCATAAAACATATCTCTCATATAAATAGAACAACCATTATTCTCGGATTTAAATGAGTAGCCATCTCGCATCAAACGAGATCCAGATACAATGTTCATGCTCAAAGCTGGCACTAAATAACAATTATTGAGGTTTAAAACTAATCCCGTAGGTAAATGTAGAGGTAGCGTGCCGACGGCGATCACATCGACCTTGGAACCATTCCCGACGCGCATCGTCACCTCGTCCTTCGCCAGTCTTCGCTTATTCCGTAGCTCCTTTGGTATTGCCGGCCTTCTTATCCGCTAAGTACTTGGGGCAGTTCCGCTTCCAGTGACCGTTTCCCTTGCAATAAAAGCACTCAGTCTCAGGCTTGGGTCCATTCTTTGTCTTCTTCCCGGCAGCTTGCTTACCGGGCGCGGCAACTCCCTTGCCGTCTTTCTTAAAGTTCTTCTTACCCTTGCCTTTCTTGAACTTAGTGGTTTTATTCACCATCAACACTTGATGTTCCTTTTTGATCTCCACCTCCGCTGATTTAAGCATTGAATATACCTCAGGAATGGTCTTTTCCATCCCCTGCATATTGAAGTTCATCACAAAGCTCTTGTAGCTAGGTGGGAGCGACTGAAGGATTCTGTCAATGACCGCGTCATCCGGGAGATTAACTCCCAGCTGAGACAAGCGGTTGTGCAACCCAGACATTTTGAGTATGTGTTCGCTGACGGAACTATTCTCCTCCATCTTACAACTGTAGAACTTGTCGGAGACTTCATATCTCTCGACCCGGGCATGAGCTTGGAAAACCATTTTCAGCTCTTGGAACATCTCATATGCTCCGTGCTGCTCGAAACGCTTTTGGAGCCCCGGTTCTAAGCTGTAAAGCATGCCGCACTGAACCAGGGAGTAATCATCAACACGTGTTTGCCAAGCGTTCATAACGTCTTGGTTTGCTGGGACGGGTGCTTCACCTAGCGGTGCTTCAAGGACATATGCTTTCTTGGCAGCTATGAGGATGATCCTCAAGTTCCGGACCCAGTCCGTATAGTTGCTACCATCGTCTTTCAGCTTGGTTTTCTCTAGGAACGCGTTGAAGTTGAGGTTGACATTAGCGTGGGCCATTTGATCTACAAGACATATTGTAAAGTTTTTAGACTAAGTTCATGATAATTAAGTTCATCTAATCAAATTATTAATGAACTCCCACTCAGACAGACATCTCTCTAGTCATCTAAGTGATACATGATCCGAGTCAACTAGGCCGTGTCCGATCATCACGTGAGACGGACTAGTCATCATCGGTGTGTTGGAAATATGCCCTAGAGGCAATGATAAAATGGTTATTATTGTATTTCCTTGTTCATGATAATTGTCTGTTGTTCATGCTATAATTGTATTAACTGGAAACCGTAATACATGTGTGAATACATAGACCACAACATGTCCCTAGTGAGCCTCTAGTTGACTAGCTCGTTGATCAACAGATAGTCATGGTTTCCTGACTATGGACATTGGATGTCATTGATAACGGGATCACATCATTAGGAGAATGATGTGATGGACAAGACCCAATCCTAAGTATAGCACAAGATCGTGTAGTTCGTTTGCTAGAGCTTTTCCAAATGTCAAGTATCATTTCCTTAGACCATGAGATTGTGCAACTCCCGGAAACCGTAGGAATGCTTTGGGTGTACCAAACGTCACAACGTAACGGGGTGGCTATAAAGGTGCACTACAGGTATCTCCGAAAGTGTCTGTTGGGTTGGCACGAATCGAGACTGGGATTTGTCACTCCGTATGACGGAGAGGTATCTCTGGGCCCACTCGGTAATGCATCATCATAATGAGCTCAATGTGACCAAGTGTTTGGTCACGGGATCATGCATTACGGTACGAGTAAAGTGACTTGCCGGTAACGAGATTGAACAAGGTATTGGGATACCGACGATCGAATCTCGGGCAAGTAAACCGATTGACAAAGGGAATTGTATACGGGATTGATTGAATCCTCGGCATCGTGGTTCATCCGATGAGATCATCATGGAACATGTGGGAGCCAACATGGGTATCCAGATCCCGCTGTTGGTTATTGACCGGAGAGTCGTCTCGGTCATGTCTGCATGTCTCCCGAACCCGTAGGGTCTACACACTTAAGGTTCGGTGACGCTAGAGTTGTAGAGATATTAGTATGCGGTTAACCGAAAGTTGTTCGGAGTCCTGGATGAGATCCCAGACGTCACGAGGAGTTCCGGAATGGTCCGGAGGTAAAGATTTATATATGGGAAGTCCTATTTTGGCCACCGGAAAATGTTCGGGATTTTTCGGTATTGTACCGGGAAGGTTCTAGAAGGTTCCGAAGTGGGGCCCACCTGCATGGGGGGACCCACATGAACGTGGGTAGTGGGGGCAAGGCCCCACACCCCTGGTCAAGGCGCACCAAGATCCCACCTTAGAAGGAATAAGATCATATCCCGAAGGGATAAGATCAAGATCCCTAAAAAAGGGGGATAACAATCGGTGGGGAAGGGAAATGATGGGATTTCCTTCCCCCACCTTTGCCAACGCCCCAATGGACTTGGAGGGCAAGAAACCAGCCCCCTCCACCCCTATATATAGTGGGGAGGCGCATGGGAGCAGCACCCCAAGCCCTGGCGCCTCCCTCCCTCCCGTGACACCTCTTCCTCCCTGCTTGCGCTTGGCAAAGCCCTGCCGGGATCCCGCTACTTCCAGCACCACGCCGTCGTGCTGCTGGATCTCCATCAACTTCTCCTCCCCCCTTGCTGGATCAAGAAGGAGGAGACGTCCCCGCTCCATACATGTGTTGAACGCAGAGGTGTCGTCCGTTCGGCGCTAGGATCATCGGTGATTTGGATCACGATGAGTACGACTCCATCAACCCCGTTCTCTTGAACGCTTCCGCTCGTGATCTACAAGGGTATGTAGATGCACTCCTCCCCTCTCATTGCTAGCATCTCCTAGATTGATCTTGGTGACACGTAGGAAAATTTTGAATTTCTACTACGTTCCCCATCACGGTGAACATCTTCATGTTGATCGTATCTGCTATACGACTCATGTTCGTGTTGGGGAACGTAGTAATTTCAAAAAAATTCCTACGCACATGCAAGATCATGGTGATGCTTAGCAACAAGAGGGGAGAGTGTTGTCCACGTACCCTCGTAGACCGAAAGCGGAAGCGTTATCACAACGCGGTTGATGTAGTCGTACGTCTTCATGATTCGACCGATCAAGTACCGAACGCACGGCACCTCCGAGTTCAGCACACGTTCAGCTCGATGACGTCCCTCGAACTCCGATCCAGCCGAGTGTTGAGGGAGAGTTTCGTCAGCACAACGGCGTGGTGACAATGATGATGTTCTACCGACGCAGGGCTTCGCCTAAGCTCCGCAACGATATTATCGAGGTGTAATATGGTGGAGGGGGGCACCGCACACGGCTAAAATATCGTATATCAATTGTGTGTAGAGGTGCCCCCCTGCCCCTGTATATAAAGGAGCAAGGGGGAGGCCGGCTGCCTTTGGGCGCGCCAAGGAGAGGGGGGGGAGTCCTCCTCCTAGTAGGAGTAGGACACCCCTTTCCTAGTCCAACTAGGAAGAGAGGGGGGAAGGAAAGAGAGGGAGAGGGAGAGGGAAAGAGGGGCTGCGCCCCCCTCCCCTAGTCCAATTCGGACTCCTCATGGGAGGGGGCGCGCCACCTCCTGGCTGCTGCCCTCTCTCTCCCCTCAAGGCCCACTAAGGCCCAATACTTCCCCGGGGGGTTCCGGTAACCCCTCCGGCACTCCGGTTTTATCCGAAACTTCTCCGGAACACTTCCGGTGTCCGAATATAGTCGTCCAATATATCAATCTTTATGTCTCGACCATTTCGAGACTCCTCGTCATGTCCGTGATCACATCCGGGACTCCGAACAACCTTCGGTACATCAAAACATATAAACTCATAATATAACCGTCATCGTAACTTTAAGCGTGCGGACCCTATGGGTTCGAGAACTATGTAGACATGACCGAGACACCTCTCCGGTCAATAACCAATAGCGGAACCTGGATGATCATATTGGTTCCTACATATTCTACGAAGATCTTTATCGGCCAGACCGCATAACAACATACGTTGTTCCCTTTGTCATCGGTATGTTACTTGCCCGAGATTCGATCGTCGGTATCTCGATACCTAGTTCAATCTCGTTACCAGCAAGTCTCTTTACTCGTTCCGTAATACATCATCCCGCAACTAACTCATTAGTCACAAAGCTTGCAAGGCTTATAGTGATGTGCATTACTGAGTGGGCCCAGAGATACCTCTCCGACAATCGGAGTGACAAATCCTAATCTCGAAATACGCCAACCCAACAAGTACCTTTGGAGACACCTGTAGAGCACCTTTATAATCACCCATTTACGTTGTGACGTTTGGTAGCACACAAAGTGTTCCTCCGGTAAACGGGAGTTGCATAATCTCATAGTCATAGGAACATGTATAAGTCATGAAGAAAGCAATAGCAACATACTAAACGATCGGGTGCTAAGCTAACGGAATGGGTCAAGTCAATCACGTCATTCTCCTAATGAGGTGATCCCGTTAATCAAATGACAACTCATGTCTATGGCTAGGAAACATAACCATCTTTGATTAACGAGCTAGTCAAGTAGAGGCATACTAGTGACACACTGTTTGTCTATGTATTCACACATGTATTATGTTTCCGGTTAATACAATTCTAGCATGAATAATAAACATTTATCATGATATAAGGAAATAAATAATACTTTATTATTGCCTCTAGGGCATATTTCCTTCAGTCTCCCACTTGCACTAGAGTCAATAATCTAGATTACACAGTAATGATTCTTACACCCATGGAGTCTTGGTGCTGATCATGTTTTGCTCATGGAAGAGGCTTAGTCAACGGGTCTGCAACATTCAGATCCGTATGTATCTTGCAAATTTCTATGTCTCCCACCTGGACTAAATCCCGGATGGAATTGAAGCGTCTTTTGATGTGCTTGGTTCTCTTGTGAAATCTGGATTCCTTTGCTAAGGCAATTGCACCATATTGTCACAAAAGATTTTCATTGGTCCCGATGCACTAGGTATGACACCTAGATCGGATATGAACTCCTTCATCCAGACTCCTTCATTTGCTGCTTTTGAAGCAGCTATGTACTCCGCTTCACACGTAGATCCCGCCACGACACTTTGCTTAGAACTGCACCAACTGATAGCTCCACCATTCAATGTAAATACGTATCCGGTTTGCGATTTAGAATCGTCCGGATCAGTGTCAAAGCTTGCATCAACGTAACCACTTACGATGAGCTCTTTGTCACCTCCATAAACGAGAAACATATCCTTAGTCCTTTTCAGGTATTTCAGGATGTTCTTGACCACTGTCCAGTGATCCACTCCTGGATTACTTTGGTACCTCCCTGCTAAACTTATAGCAAGGCACACATCAGGTCTGGTACACAGCATTGCATACATGATAGAGCCTATGGCTGAAGCATAGGGAACATCTTTCATCTTCTCTCTATCTTCTGCAGTGGTTGGGCATTGAGTCTTACTCAATCTCACACCTTGTAGTACAGGCAAGAAACCTTTCTTTGCTTGATCCATTTTGAACTTCTTCAAAACTTTGTCAAGGTATGTGCTTTGTGAAAGTCCAATTAAGCGTCTTGATCTATCTCTATAGATCTTAATGCCTAATATATATGCAGCTTCACCGAGGTCTTTCATTGAAAAACTCTTATTCAAGTATCCCTTTATGCTATCCAGAAATTCTATATCATTTCCAATCAGCAATATGTCATCCACATATAATATCAGAAATGCTACTGAGCTCCCACTCACTTTCTTGTAAATACAGGCTTCTCCAAAAGTCTGTATAAAACCAAATGCTTTGATCACACTATCAAAGCGTTTATTCCAACTCCGAGAGGCTTGCACCAGTCCATAAATGGATCGCTGGAGCTTGCACACTTTGTTAGCTCCCTTTGGATCGACAAAACCTTCCGGTTGCATCATATACAACTCTTCTTCCAGAAATCCATTCAGGAATGCAGTTTTGACATCCATTTGCCAAATTTCATAATCATAAAATGCGGTAATTGCTAACATGATTCGGACAGACTTAAGCATCGCTACGGGTGAGAAGGTCTCATCATAGTCAATCCCTTGAACTTGTCGAAAACCTTTCGCAACAAGTCGAGGTTTATAGACAGTAACATTACCATCAGCGTCAGTCTTCTTCTTGAAGATCCATTTATTTTCAATGGCTTGCCGACCATCGGGCAAGTCAACCAAAGTCCATACTTTGTTCTCATACATGGATCCCATCTCGGATTTCATGGCTTCAAGCCATTTTGCAGAATCTGGGCTCACCATCGCTTCTTCATAGTTCGTAGGTTCGTCATGGTCTAGTAACATAACCTCCAGAACAGGATTACCGTACCACTCTAGTGCGGATCTTGATCTAGTTGACCTACGAGGTTCAGTAATAACTTGATCTGAAGTTTCATGATCATTATCATTAACTTCCTCACTAATTGGTGTAGGTGTCGCAGAAACTGATTTCTGTGATGATCTACTTTCCAATAAGGGAGCAGGTACAGTTACCTCATCAAGTTCTACTTTCCTCCCACTCACTTCTTTCAAGAGAAACTCCTTCTCTAGAAAGGATCCATTCTTAGCAACGAATATCTTGCCTTCGGATCTGTGATAGAAGGTGTACCCAACAGTCTCCTTTGGGTATCCTCTGAAGACACATTTCTCCGATTTAGGTTCGAGCTTATCAGGTTGAAGTTTCTTCACATAAGCATCGCAACCCCAAACTTTAAGATACGACAACTTTGGTTTCTTGCCAAACCATAGTTCATAAGGTGTCGTCTCAACGGATTTCGATGGTGTCCTATTTAGAGTGAATGCAGCCGTCTCTAAAGCATAACCCCAAAACGATAGCGGTAAATCAGTAAGAGACATCATAGATCGCACCATATCTAATAAAGTATGATTACGACGTTCGGACACACCATTACGCTGTGGTGTTCTGGGTGGCGTGAGTTGCGAAACTATTCTGCATTGTTTCAAATGTAGGCCAAACTCGTAACTCAAATATTCTCCTCCACGATCTGATCGTAGAAACTTTATTTTCTTGTTACGATGATTTTCAACTTCACTCTGAAATTCTTTGAACTTTTCAAATGTTTCAGACTTATGTTTCATTAAGTAGATATACCCATATCTGCTCAAATCATCTGTGAAGGTGAGAAAATAACGATATCCGCCACGAGCCTCAATATTCATCGGACCACATACATCTGTATGTATGATTTCCAATAAATCTGTTGCTCTCTCCATAGTTCCGGAGAACGGTGTTTTAGTCATCTTGCCCATGAGGCACGGTTCGCAAGTACCAAGTGATTCATAATCAAGTGATTCCAAAAGTCCATCAGTATGGAGTTTCTTCATGCGCTTTACACCGATATGACGTAAACGGCAGTGCCACAAATAAGTTGCACTGTCATTATCAACTTTGCATCTTTTGGCTTCAACATTATGAATATGTGTGTCACTACTATCGAGATTCATTAAAAATAGACCACTCTTCAAGGGTGCATGACCATAAAAGATATTATTCATATAAATAGAACAACCATTATTCTCTGATTTAAATGAATAACCGTCTCGCATCAAACAAGATCCAGATATAATGTTCATGCTCAACGCTGTCACCAAATAACAATTATTTAGGTCTAATACTAATCCCGAAGGTAGATGTAGAGGTAGCGTGCCAACGGCGATCACATCGACTTTGGAACCATTTCCCACGCGCATCGTCACCTCGTCCTTAGCCAATCTTCGCTCAATCCGTAGCCCCTGTTTCGAGTTGCAAATATTAGCAACAGAACTAGTATCAAATACCCAGGTGCTACTGCGAGCATTAGTAAGGTACACATCAATAACATGTATATCACATATACCTTTGTTAACCTTGCCATCCTTCTTATCCGCCAAATATTTGGGGCAGTTCCGCTTCCAGTGACCAGTCTGCTTACAGTAGAAGCACTCAGGCTTAGGTCCAGACTTGGATTTCTTCTCCTGAACAGCAACTTGCTTGCTGTTCTTCTTGAAGTTCCCCTTCTTCTTCCCTTTGCCCTTTTTCTTGAAACTAGTGGTTTTACTGACCATCAACACTTGATGCTCCTTTTTGATTTCTACCTCCGCTGCCTTTAGCATTGCGAAGAGCTCGGGAATTGTCTTATTCATCCCTTGCATGTTATAGTTCATCACGAAGCTCTTGTAGCTTGGTGGCAGTGATTGAAAAATTCTGTCAATGACGCTATCATCCGGATGATTAACTCCCAGTTGAATCAAGTGATTATTATACCCAGACATTTTGAGTATATGCTCACTAACAGAACTATTCTCTTCCATCTTGCAGCTATAGAACTTATTGGAGACTTCATATCTCTCAATCCGGGCATTTGCTTGAATTTTTAACTTCAACTCCTGGAACATCTCATATGCTCCATGACGTTCAAAACGTCGTTGAAGACCCGGTTCTAAGCCGTAAAGCATGGCACACTGAACTATTGAGTAGTCATCAGCTTTGCTCTGCTAGACGTTCATAACTTCTGGTGTTGCTCTTGCAGGAGGCCTGGCACCTAGCGGTGCTTCCAGGACGTAATTCTTCTGTGCAGCAATGAGGATAATCCTCAAGTTACGGACCCAGTCCGTGTAATTGCTACCATCATCTTTCAACTTTGCTTTCTCAAGGAACGCATTAAAATTCAACGGAACAGCAGCACGGGCCATTTATCTACAATTAACATAGACAAGCAAGATACTATCAGGTACTAAGTTCATGATAAATTCAAGTTCAATTAATCATATTACTTAAGAACACCCACTTAGATAGACATCCCTCTCATCATCTAAGTGATTACGTGATCCAAATCAACTAAACCATGTCTGATCATCACGTGAGATGGAGTAGTTTCAATGGTGAACATCACTATGTTGATCATATCTACTATATGATTCAGGCTCGACCTTTCGGTCTCCGTGTCCCGAGGCCATATCTGCATATGCTAGGCTCGTCAAGTTTAACCTGAGTATTCCGCGTGTGCAACTGTTTTACACCCGTTGTATTTGAACGTAGAGCCTATCACACCCGATCATCACGTGGTGTCTCAGCACGAAGAACTTTTGCAACGGTGCATACTCAGGGAGAACACTTTTATCTTGAAATTTTAGTGAGAGATCATCTTATAATGCTACCGTCAATCAAAGCAAGATAAGATGCATAAAAGATTAACATCACATGCAATCAATATAAGTGATATGATATGGCCATCATCATCTTGTGCTTGTGATCTCCATCTCCGAAGCACCGTCATGATCACCATCTTCACCGACGCGACACCTTGATCTCCATCGTAGTATCGTTGTCGTCTCGCCAACTTATTGCTTTTACGACTATCGCTACCGCTTAGTGATAAAGTAAAACAATTACATGGTGATTGCATTGCATACAATAAAGCGACAACCATATGGCTCCTGCCAGTTGCCGATAACTCGGTTACAAAACATGATCATCTCATACAATAAAATATAGCATCATGTCTTGACCATATCACATCACAACATGCCCTGCAAAAACAAGTTAGACGTCCTCTACTTTGTTGTTGCAAGTTTTACGTGGCTGCTACGGGCTTAGCAAGAACCGTTCTTACCTACGCATCAAAACCACAACGATAGTTTGTCAAGTTGGTGTTGTTTTAACCTTCGCAAGGACCGGGCGTAGCCACACTCGGTTCAACTAAAGTGAGAGAGACAGACACCCGCCAGTCACCTTTAAGCAACGAGTGCTTCCAATGGTGAAACCAGTCTCACGTAAGCGTACGCGTAATGTCGGTCCGGGCCGCTTCATCTCACAATACCGCTGAACCAAAGTATGACATGCTGGTAAGCAGTATGACTTATATCGCCCACAACTCACTTGTGTTCTACTCGTGCATAGCATCAACGCATAAAACCAGGCTCGGATGCCACTGTTGGGGAACGTAGTAATTTCAAAAAATTTCCTACGCACACACAAGATCATGGTGATGCTTAGCAACGAGAGGGGAGAGTGTTGTCCACGTACCCTCGTAGACCGAAAGCGGAAGCGTTATCACAACGTGGTTGATGTAGTCGTACGTCTTCACGATTCGACCGATCAAGTACCGAACGCACGGCACCTCCGAGTTCAGCACACGTTCAGCTCGATGACGTCCCTCGAACTTCGATCCAGCCGAGTGTTGAGGGAGAGTTTCGTCAGCACGACGGAGTGGTGACGATGATGATGTTCTACCGACGCAGGGCTTCGCCTAAGCTCCGCAACGATATTATCGAGGTGTAATATGGTGGAGGGGGGCACCGCACACGGCTAAAATATAGTATATTAATTGTGTGTAGAGGTGCCCCCCTGCCCCTGTATATAAAGGAGCAAGGGGGAGGCCGGCTGCCTTTGGGTGCGCCAAGGAGAGGGGGGAGTCCTCCTCCTAGTAGGAGTAGGACTCCCCTTTCCTAGTCCAACTAGGAAGAGAGGGGGGGAAGGAAAGAGAGGGAGAGGGAGAGGGAAAGAGGGGCTGCGCCCCCCTCCCCTAGTCCAATTCGGACTCCTCATGGGAGGGGGCGCGCCACCTCCTGGCTGCTGCCCTCTCTCTCCCCTCAAGGCCCACTAAGGCCCAATACTTCCCCGGGGGGTTCCGGTAACCCCTCCGGCACTCCGGTTTTATCCGAAACTTCTCCGGAACACTTCCGGTGTCCGAATATAGTCGTCCAATATATCAATCTTTATGTCTCGACCATTTCGAGACTCCTCGTCATGTCCGTGATCACATCCGGGACTCCGAACAACCTTCGGTACATCAAAACATATAAACTCATAATATAACCGTCATCGTAACTTTAAGCGTGCGGACCCTACGGGTTCGAGAACTATGTAGACATGACCGAGACACCTCTCCGGTCAATAACCAATAGCGGAACCTGGATGATCATATTGGTTCCTACATATTCTACGAAGATCTTTATCGGCCAGACCGCATAACAACATACGTTGTTCCCTTTGTCATCGGTATGTTACTTGCCCGAGATTCGATCGTCGGTATCTCGATACCTAGTTCAATCTCGTTACCAGCAAGTCTCTTTACTCGTTCCGTAATACATCATCCCGCAACTAACTCATTAGTCACAATGCTTGCAAGGCTTATAGTGATGTGCATTACTGAGTGGGCCCAGAGATACCTCTCCGACAATCGGAGTGACAAATCCTAATCTCGAAATACGCCAACCCAACAAGTACCTTTGGAGACACCTGTAGAGCACCTTTATAATCACCCATTTACGTTGTGACGTTTGGTAGCACACAAAGTGTTCCTCCGGTAAACGGGAGTTGCATAATCTCATAGTCATAGGAACACGTATAAGTCATGAAGAAAGCAATAGCAACATACTAAACGATCGGGTGCTAAGCTAACAGAATGGGTCAAGTCAATCACGTCATTCTCCTAATGAGGTGATCCCGTTAATCAAATGACAACTCATGTATATGGCTAGGAAACATAACCATCTTTGATTAACGAGCTAGTCAAGTAGAGGCATACTAGTGACACACTGTTTGTCTATGTATTCACAGATGTATTATGTTTCCGGTTAATACAATTCTAGCATGAATAATAAACATTTGTCATGATATAAGGAAATAAATAATACTTTATTATTGCCTCTAGGGCATATTTCCTTCAGTTCGACCTTTCGGTCTCTTGTGTTCCGAGGCCATGTCTGTACATGCTAGGCTCGTCAAGTCGACCTAAGTGTATTTCGTGTGTAAATCTGGCTTACACCCGTTGTATGCGAACGTTAGAACCTATCACACCCGATCATCACGTGGTGCTTCGGAACAACAAACCTTCGCAACGGTGCACAGTTAGGGGGAACACTTTCTTGAAATTTTAGCGAGGGATCATCTTATTTATGCTACCGTCGTTCTAAGCAAATAAGATTTAAAACATGATAAACATCACATGCAATCAAATAGTGACATGATATGGCCAATGTCATTTTGCTCCTTTTGATCTCCATCTTCGGGGCGCCATGATCATCATCGTCACCGGCATGACACCATGATCTCCATCATCGTGTCTTCATGAAGTTGTCTCGCCAACTATTACTTCTACTACTATGGCTAACAGTTAGCAATAAAGTAAAATAATTACATGACGTTTCAGTTGACACGCAGGTCATAAATAAATTAAGACAACTCCTATGGCTCCTGCCGGTTGTCATACTCATCGACATGCAAGTCGTGATTCCTATTACAAGAACATGATCAATCTCATACATCACATATATCATTCATCACATTCTTCTGGCCATATCACATCACATGACACATGCTGCAAAAACAAGTTAGACGTCCTCTAATTGTTGTTGCAAACTTTTACGTGGCTGCTATAGGTTTCTAGCAAGAACGTTTCTTACCTACGCCAAAACCACAATGTGATATGCCCATTTCTATTTACCCTTCATAAGGACCCTTTTCATTGAATCCGATCCGACTAAAGTGGGAGAGACAGACACCCGCTAGCCACCTTATGCAACTAGTGCATGTCAGTCGGTGGAACCTGTCTCACGTAAGCGTACGTGTAAGGTCGGTCCGGGCCGCTTCATCCCACGATGCCGCCGAATCAAGATAAGACTAGTAACGGCAAGTAAATTGACAAAATCGACGCCCACAACAACTTGTGTTCTACTCGTGCATAGAAACTACACATAGACCTAGCTCATGATGCCACTGCTGGGGATCGTTGCAGAAATTAAAAAAATTCTACGCATCACCAAGATCAATCTATGGAGTTTACTAGCAACGAGAGGGGAGTAGTGCATCTACATACCCTTGTAGATCACGAGCGGAAGTGTTCAAGAGAACGGGGTTGATGGAGTCGTACTCGTCGTGATCCAAATCACCGATGATCCTAGCGCCGAACGGACGGCACCTCCGCGTTCAACACACGTACGGAGCGGAGACGTCTCCTCCTTCTTGATCCAGCAAGGGGAAGGAGAAGTTGATGGAGATCCAGCAGCACGACGGCGTGGTGGTGGAAGCAGCGGGATTCCAGCAGGGCTTCGCCAAGCGCTACTGGAGGAGGGAGAGGTGTCACGGGAGGGAGAGGGAGGCGCCAGGGCTTAGGGTACGGCTGCCCTCCCTCCCCTCCACTATATATAGGGGCTAGGGGGGCGCATGCCCCCTTTGGTGATCCCATCTAGAGGGGGGCGGCGGCCCTCGGGGCGGCGGCCCCTCAGGGGGCAACGTCCCCCTTAGGGTTTCCAACCAGGGGGGCGCATGCCCCCTCGGGGGGCAACGGCCCCCTAGGGTTTCCAACCCTAGGCACCTTGGGCCCTTGGGTGGGGTGCACCAGCCCACCAGGGGCAGGTTCCCACGCCACTTCAGCCCATGGGGCCCTCCGGGATAGGTGGCCCCACCCAGTGGACCCCCGGGACCCTTCCGGTGGTCCCGGTACAATACTGGTGACCCCCGAAACTCTCCCGGTGGCCGAAACTGGACTTCCATATATAAATCTTTACCTCCGGACCATTCCGGAACTCCTCGTGACGTCCGGGATCTCATCCGGGACTCCGAACAACTTTCGGTTAACCGCATACTAATATCTCTACAACTCTAGCGTCACCGAACCTTAAGTGTGTAGACCCTACGGGTTCGGGAGACACGTAGACATGACCGAGACAACTCTCCGGTCAATAACCAACAGCGGGATCTGGATACCCATGTTGGCTCCCACATGCTCCATGATAATTTCATCGGATGAACCATGATGTCGAGGATTCAAGCAATCCCGTATACAATTCCCTTTGTCAATCGGTGCGTTACTTGCCCGAGATTTGATCGTCGGTATCCCAATACCTCGTTCAATCTCATTACCGGCAAGTCACTTTACTCGTTCCGTAATGCATGATCCCGTGACTAACTACTTAGTCACATTGATCTCATTATGATGATGCATTACCGAGTGGGCCCAGAGATACCTCTCCATCATACGGAGTGACAAATCCCAGTCTCGATCCGTGCCAACCCAACAGACACTTTCGGAGATACCTATAGTGCACCTTTATAGCCACCCAGTTACGTTGTGACGTTTGGTACACCCAAAGCATTCCTATGGTATCCGAGAGTTGCACGATCTCATGGTCTAAGGAGATGATACTTGACATTAGAAAAGCTTTAGCAAATGAACTACACGATCTAGTGCTATGCTTAGGATTGGGTCTTGTCCATCACATCATTCTCCTAATGATGTGATCCCGTTATCAATGACATCCAATGTCCATGGTCAGGAAACCGTAACCATCTATTGTTCAACGAGCTAGTCAACAAGAGGCTCAGGGACATGTTATGGTCTATGTGTTCACACATGTATTACGATTTCCGGATAACACAATTATAGCATGAACAATAGACAATTATCATGAACAAGGAAATATAATAATAACCATTTTATTATTGCCTCTAGGGCATATTTCCAACACTTTCTGGAGCAGGCAGAGGCTGCTCTAGAAAAGCTCTCTCTTGTGCTAGCTGTGTTGTAGTCCGTTCCTATGCCACATCCTCCTAGTGAGGTCGATGTTGGTGGTGAAGGAAATATGCCCTAGAGGCAATAATAGAGTTGTTATTTATATTTTCCTATATCATGATAAATTTTTATTATTCATGCTATAATTGTATTAATCGGAAACTTAGTACATGTGTGAATACATAGACAAACAGAGTGTCACTAGTATGCCTCTACTTGACTAGCTCATTAATCAAAGATGGTTAAGTTTCCTAGCCATAGACATGAGTTGTCATTTGATGAACGGGATCACACCATTAGAGAATGATGTGATTGACTTGACCCATTCCGTTAGCTTAGCACTTGATCGTTTAGTATGTTGCTATTGCTTTCTTCATGACTTATACATGTTCCTATGACTATGAGATTATGCAACTCCCGAATACCGGAGGAACACTTTGTGTGCTATCAAACATCACAATGTAACTGGGTGATTATAAAGATGCTCTACAGGTGTCTGCAATGGTGTTTGTTGAGTTGGCATAGATCGAAATTAGGATTTGTCACTCTGATTGTCGGAGAGGTATCTCTGGGCCCTCTCGGTAATGCACATCACTATAAGGCTTGCAAACAATGTGACTAATGAGTTAGTTACGGGATGATGCATTACGGAACGAGTAAAGAGACTTACCGGTAACGAAATTGAACTAGGTATTGAGATACCGACGATCGAATCTCGGGCAAGTAAATACCGATGACAAAGGGAACAACGTATGTTGTTATGCGGTTTGACCGATAAAGATCTTCGTAGAATATGTGGGAACCAATATGAGCATCCAGGTTCCGCTATTGGTTATTGACTGGAGACGTGTCTCGGTCATGTCCGCATAGTTCTCGAACCCGTAGGGTCCGCACGCTTAACGTTCGATGACGATCGGTATTATGAGTTTATGTGTTTTGATGTACCGAAGGTAGTTCGGAGTCCCGGATGTGATCACGGATATGACGAGGAGTCTCGAAATGGTCAAGACATAAAGATTGATATATTGGACGGCTATATTCGGACACCGGAAGTGTTCCGGGTGATTTTGGATAAAACCGGAGTGCCAGAGGGTTACCGGAACCCCCCCGGGGAACTAATGGGCCTAGATGGCCTTAGTGGAGAGAGAGGGGGCGGCCAGGGTAGGCCGCGCGCCCCCTCCCCTTTGAGTCCGAATTGGACTAGGAGGGGGGCGGCGCCCCCCTTTTCCTTCCCCTCTCCCACTCCTTCCTCCCCCTCCTAGTAGGACTAGGAAAGGAGGAATCCTACTCCTACTAGGAGGAGGATTCCTCCCCTCCTTGGCGCGCCATAGGGCCGGCCGGCCTCCCCCCTTGCTCCTTTATATACGGGGGCAGGGGCACCCTAGAACACATAAGTTGACATTGCTTAGCCGCGTGCGGTGCCCCCCTCCACAGATCTCCACCTCGGTCATATCATTGTAGTGCTTAGGCAAAGCCCTGCGTCGGTAACTTCATCAACACCGTCACCACGTCGTCGTGCTGATGGAACTCTCCCTCGGCCTCAGCTGGATCAAGAGTTCGAGGGACGTCACCGAGCTGAATGTGTGTAGATCGCGGAGGTGCCATACTTTCGGTACTAGGATCGGTTGGATCGCGAAGACGTTCGACTACATCAACCGCGTCACTTGACGCTTCCGCTTACGGTCTACGAGGGTACGTGGACAACACTCTCCCGCTCGTTGCTATGCATCACATAGATCTTGCGTGTTCGTAGGATTTTTTTTGAAATTACTGCGTTCCCCAACAGTGGCATCCGAGCCAGGTCTATGCGTAGATGTTATATGCACGAGTAGAACACAAAGTGTTGTGTCCGATAATAGTCATACTGCTTACCAACATGTCATACTTTGATTCGGCGGTATTGTTGGATGAAGCGGCCCAGACCGACATTACGCGTACGCTTACGCGAGACTGGTTCTACCAACGTGCTTTGCACACAGGTGGCTGGCGGGTGTCAATTTCTCCAAATCTAGTTGAATCGAGTGTGGCTACGCCCGGTCCTTGTTGATGGTTAAAACAACACACTTGACGAAAAATCGTTGTGGTTTTGATGCGTAGGTAAGAACGGTTCTTGCTCAGCCCATAGCAGCCACGTAAAACTTGCAACAACGAAGTAGAGGACGTCTAACTTGTTTTTGCAGGTCATGTTGTGATGTGATATGGTCAAGACATGATGCTAAATTTTATTGTATGAGATGATCATGTTTTGTAACAGAGTTATCGGCAACTGGAAGGAGCCATATGGTTGTTGCTTTATTGTATGCAATGCAATCGCCCTGTAATTATTTTTACTTTATAACTAAGAGGTAGCGATAGTCGTAGAAACAATAGTGGCGAGACGACAACGATGCTATGATGGATATCAAGGTGTCGCGCCGGTGACGATGGTGATCATGACGGTGCTTTGGAGATGATGTTCAAAGGCACAAGATGATGATGGCCATATCATATCACTTATATTGATTGCATGTGATGTTTATCCTTTATGCATCTTATTTTGCTTTGATTGACGGTAGCATTATAAGATGATCTCTCACGAAATTTCAAGGTACAAGTGTTCTGCCTGAGTATGCACCGTTGCGAAAGTTCGTCGTGCTGAGACACCACGTGATGATCGGGTGTGATAAGCTCTACGTTCACATACAATGGGTGCAAGCCAGTTTTGCACACGCAGAATACTCGGGTTAAACTTGACGAGCGTAGCATATGCAGATATGGCCTCGGAACACTAAGACCTAAAGGCCGAGCGTGAATCATATAGTAGATATGATCAACATAGTGATGTTCACCATTGAAAACTACTCCATCTCATGTCGGACATGGTTTAGTTGATTTGGATCACGTGATCACTTAGATGATTAGAGAGATGTCTATCTAAGTAGGAGTTCTTAAGTAATATGATTAATTGAACTTTAATTTATCATGAACTTAGTACCTGATAGTATTTTGCATATCTATGTTGTTGTAGATCAATGGCCCGTGCTACTGTTCCTTTGAATTTTAATGCGTTCCTAGAGAAAGCTAAGTTGAAAGATGATGGTAGAAACTACACGGACTAGGTCCGTAGCTTGAGGATTATCCTCATTGCTGCACAGAAGAATTACGTCCTGGAAGCACCGCTAGGTGCAAGACCCACTGCAGGAGCAACGCCTGACGTTGTGAACGTCTGGCAGAGCAAAGCTGATGACTACTCGATAGTTCAGTGTGCCATGCTTTACGGCTTAGAACCGGACTTCAACGACATTTTGAACGTCATGGAGCATATGAGATGTTCCAGGAGTTGAAGTTAATATTTCAAGCAAATGCCCGGATTGATAGATATGAAGTCTCCAATAAGTTCTACAGCTGCAAAATGGAGGAGAATAGTTCTGTCAGTGAGCATATACTCAAAATTTCTGGGTATAACAATCACTTGATTCAACTGGGAGTTAATCTTCCTGATGATAGTGTCATTGACAGAATTCTTCAATCACTGCCACCAAGCTACAAGAGCTTCGTGATGAACTATAATATGCAAGGGATGGATAAGACAATTCCCGAGCTCTTTGCGATGCTAAAGGCTGCGTAGGTAGAAATCAAGAAGGAGCATCAAGTGTTGATGGTCAACAAGACCACCAGTTTCAAGAAAAAGAGTAAAGGGAAGAAGGGGAACTTCAAGAAGAACGGCAAGCAAGTTGCTGCTCAAGTGAAGAAGCCCAAGTCTGGACCTAAGCCTGAGACTGAGTGCTTCTATTGCAAAGGGACTGGTCACTGGAAGCGGAACTCCCCCAAGTATTTGGCGGATAAGAAGGATGGCAAGGTGAACAAAGGTATATGTGATATACATGTTATTGATGTGTACCTTACTAATGCTCGTAGTAGTGCCTGGGTATTTGATACTGGTTATGTTGCTAATATTTGCATCTCGAAATAGGGACTACGGATTAAGCGAAGATTGGCTAAGGACGAGGTGACGATGCGCGTGGGAAATGGTTCCAAAGTCGATGTGATCGCAGTCGGCACGCTACCTCTACATCTACCTTCGGGATTAGTTTTAGACCTAAATAATTGTTATTTGGTGCCAGCGTTGAGCATGAACATTATATCTGGATCCTGTTTGATGCGAGACGGATATTCATTTAAATTTGAGAATAATGGTTGTTCTATTTATATGAGTAATTTCTTTTATGGTCATGCATCCTTGACGAGTGGTCTATTTTTGTTGAATCTCGATAGTAGTGACACACATATTCATAATATTGAAGCCAAAATATGCAGAGTTGATAATGATAGTGCAACTTATTTGTGGCACTGACGTTTGGGTCATATTGGTGTAAAGCGCATGAAGAAACTCCATTCTGATGGACTTTTGGAATCACTTGATTATGAATCACTTGGTACTTGCGAACCATGCCTCATGGGCAAGATGACTAAAACGTCATTCTCCTGAACAATGGAGCGAGCAACAATTTGTTGGAAATCATACATACTGATGTATGTGGTCCGATGAATATTAAGGCTCGCGGCGGGTATCGTTATTTTCTCACCTTCACGGATGATTTGAGCAGATATGGGTATATCTACTTGATGAAACATAAGTCTGAAACATTTGAAAAGTTAAAAGAATTTCAGAATGAAGTGGAAAATCATCATAACAAGAAAATAAAGTTTCTACGATCTGATCGTGAAGGAGAATATTTGAGTTACGAGTTTGGTCTTCATTTGAAACAATGGGGAATAGTTTCGCAACTCACGCCACCCGGAACACCACGGCGTAATGGTGTGTCCGAACGTCGTAACCGCACTTTATTAGATATGGTGCGATCTATGATGTCTCCTACACATTTACCGCTATCGCTTTGGGGTTATGCTTTAGAGACGGCTGCATTCACGTTAAATAGGGCACCATCTAAATCCATTGAGACAACACATTATGAACTGTGGTTTGGCAAGAAACCCAAGTTGTAGTTTCTTAAAGTTTGGGGCTGCGATGCTTATGTGAAAAAGCTTCAACCTGATAAGCTCGAACCCAAATCGGAGAAATGTGTCTTCATAGGATACCCAAAGGAGACTGGTGGGTACACCTTCTATCACAGATCCGAAGGCAAGACATTCGTTGCTAAGAGTGGATACTTTCTAGAGAAGGAGTTTCTCTTGAAAGAAGTGAGTGGGAGGAAAGTAGAACTTGATGAGGTAACTATACCTGCTCCCTTATTGGAAAGTAGTTCATCACAGAAATCAGTTCCTGTGACTCCTACACCAATTAGTGAGGAAGCTAATGATGATGATCATATAACTTCAGATCAAGTTACTACTGAACCTCGTAGGTCAACCAGAGTAAGATCCGCACTAGAGTGGTACGGTAATCCGGTTCTGGAGGTCATGTTACTTGAGCATGACGAACCTACGAAACTATGAGGAAGCGATGATGAGCCCAGATTCCACGAAATGGCTTGAGGCCATGAAATCTAAGATGGGATCCATGTATGAGAACAAAGTGTGAACTTTGGTTGACTTGCCCGTTGATCGGCAAGCCATCGAGAATAAATGGATCTTCAAGAAGAAGACTGACACTGACGGTAATGTTACTGTCTACAAAGCTCGACTTGTTGCGGAAGGTTTTCGACAAGTTCAAGGAGTTGACTACGATGAGACCTCCTCACCCGTAGCGATGCTTAAGTCCGTCCGAATCATGTTAGCAATTGCTGCATTTTATGATTATGAAATTTGGCAAATGGATGTAAAGACTGCATTCCTAAATGGATTTCTGGAAGAAGAGTTGTATATGATGCAACCCGAAGGTTTTATCAATCCAAAGGATGCTAACAAAGTGTGCAAGCTCCACCGATCCATTTATGGACTGGTGCAAGCATCTCAGAGTTGGAATAAACGTTTTGATAGTGTGATCAAAGCATATGGTTTTATACAGACTTTTGGAGAAGCCTGTATTTACAAGAAAGTGAGTGGGAGCTCTGTAGAATTTCTAATGTTATATGTGGATGACATATTGTTGATTGGAAATGATATAGAACTTCTGGATAGCATAAAAGGATACTTGAACACGAGTTTTTCAATGAAAGACCTCAGTGAAGCTGCTTATATATTGGGCATCAAGATCTATAGAGATAGATCAAGACGCTTAATTGGACTTTCACAAAGCACATACCTTGATAATGTTTTGAAGAAGTTCAAAATGGATCAAGCAAAGAAAGGGTTCTTGCCTGTGTTACAAGGTGTGAAGTTGAGTCAGACTCAGTGCCCGACCACTGCAGAAGATAGAGAGAAAACGAAAGCCATTCCCTATGCTTCAGCCATAGGTTCTATCATGTATGCAATGCTGTGTACCAGACCTGATGTGTGCCTTGCTATTAGTTTAGCAGGGAGGTACCAAAGTAATCCAGGAGTGGATCACTGGACAGCGGTCAAGAACATCCTGAAATACCTGGAAAAAACTAAGGTTAGGTTTCTCGTTTATGGAGGTGACAAAGAGCTCGTCGTAAATGGTTACGTCGATGCAAGCTTTGACACTGATCCGGATGACTCTAAGTCACAAACCGAATACGTATTTATATTGAATGGTGGAGCTGTCAGTTGGTGCATTTCTAAGCAAAGCGTCATGGCGGGATCTGTGAAGCGGAGTACATAGCTGCTTCAGAAGCAGCAAATGATGGAGTCTGGATGAAGGAGTTCATATCCGATCTAGGTGTCATACCTAGTGCATCGGGTCCAATGAAAATCTTTTGTGACAATACTGGTGCAACTGCCTTGGCAAAGGAATCCAGATTTCACAAGAGAACCAAGCACATCAAGATACGTTTCAATTCCATCCGCAATCAAGTCAAGGAGGGAGACATAGAGATTTGCAAGATACATACGGATCTGAATGTTGTAGACCCGTTGACTAAGCCTCTCTCACGAGCAAAACATGATCAGCACCAAGACTCCATGGGTGTTAGAATCATTACTGTGTAATCTAGATTATTGACTCTAGTGCAAGTCGGAGACTGAAGGAAATATGCCCTAGAGGCAATAATAAAGTTGTTATTTATATTTCCTTATATCATGATAAATGTTTATTATTCATGCTATAGTTGTATTAACTGGAAACTTAGTACATGTGTGAATACATAGACAAACAGAATTTCACTAGTATGCCTCTACTTGACTAGCTTGTTAATCAAAGATGGTTAAGTTTCCTAGCCATAGACATGAGTTGTCATTTGATGAACGGGATCACATCATTTGAGAATGATGTGATTGACTTGACCCATTCTGTTAGCTTAGCACTTGATCGTTTAGTATGTTGCTATTGCTTTCTTCATGACATATACATGTTCCTATGACTATGAGATTATGCAACTCCCGAATACCGGAGGAACACTTTGTGTGCTATCAAACGTCACAACGTAACTGGGTGATTATAAAGATGCTCTACAGGTGTCTCCAATGGTGTTTGTTGAGTTGGCATAGATCGAGATTAGGATTTGTCACTCCGATTGTCGGAGAGGTATCTCTGGGCCCTCTCGGTAATGAACATCACTATAAGCCTTGCAAGCAATGTGACTAATGAGTTAGTTACGGGATGATGCATTACGGAACGAGTAAAGAGACTTACTGGTAACGAGATTGAACTAGTTATTGAGATACCGACGATCGAATCTCGGGCAAGTAACATACCGATGACAAAGGGAACAATGTATGTTGTTATGCGGTTTGACCGAGAAAGATCTTCGTAGAATATGTGGGAACCAATATGAGCATCCAGGTTCCGCTATTAGTTATTGACCGGAGACGTGTCTCGGTCATGTT
Source organism: Aegilops tauschii subsp. strangulata (assembly GCF_002575655.3). Classification (NCBI taxonomy): domain Eukaryota; kingdom Viridiplantae; phylum Streptophyta; class Magnoliopsida; order Poales; family Poaceae; genus Aegilops; species Aegilops tauschii. The sequence continues at coordinate 510,742,875 of NC_053041.3, forward strand.
TGCATAGATCTCGAACCCGTAGGATCCGCACGCTTAACGTTCAATGACGATCGGTATTATGAGTTTATGTGTTTTGATGTACCGAAGGTAGTTCGGAGTCCCGGATGTGATCACGGACATGACGAGGAGTCTCGAAATGGTCGAGACATAAAGATTGATATATTGGACGGCTATATTCGGACACCGGAAGTGTTCCGGGTGATTTTGGATAAAACCGGAGTGCCGGAGGGTTACCGGAACCCCCCAGGAAACTAATGGGCCTAGATGGGCCTCAGTGGAGGGAGAGAGGGGCGGCCAGGGCAGGCCGCGTGCCCCCTCCCCTTTGAGTCCGAATTGGACTAGGAGTGGGGGCGACGCCCCCCTTTTCCTTCCTCTCTCCCACTCCTTCCTTCCCCCTCCTAGTAGGACTAGGAAAGGAGGAATCCTGCTCCTACTAGGAGGAGGATTCCTCCCCTCCTTGGCGCGCCATAGGGCCGGCCGGCCTCTCCCCTTGCTCCTTTATATACGGGGGCAGGAGGGCACCCTAGAACACACAAGTTGACATTGTTTAGCCGTGTGCGGTGGCCCCCTCCACAGATCTCCACCTCGGTCATATCGTTGTAGTGCTTAGGCGAAGCCCTGCGTTAACTTCATCGACACCGTCACCATGCCGCCGTGCTGACGGAACTCTCCCTCGGCCTCAGCTCGATCAAGAGTTCGAGGGACGTCACCGAGCTGAATGTGTGCAGATCGCGGAGGTGCCGTACTTTCGGTACTAGGATCGGTTGGATCGCGAAGACGTTCGACTACATCAACCACGTCACTTGACGCTTCCGCTTACGGTCTACGAGGGTACGTGGACAACACTCTCCCGCTCGTTGCTATGCATCACATACATCTTGCGTGGTTGTAGGAATTTTTTTGAAATTACTGCGTTCCCAATAGGTGGCTCAGTGGAGAACAGGGTTGCGGAGCTCTATGGTTGTTTGTCCCCTAGAGCGGTGGACAACTCGCCATCGTCGTCTGCCTTGCCCACTGTGTTGTTTTCCGCTGAGGGAGGGGCCATTGCCGTGGTTGTGCCTCCGGTGCTGCAGGTAATGCCCGAGCTTAAGTGCTATGTGTGAGCTCTAATTCGTCTCTATCAGTGGAGCATACGATGGTTGGCACGCATGCAACCACGTGTGAGGGACATGATTCAACCTTTTCATGTAAACTGCGTGAGGTGAACTCGTGTGGGCGCTCAAATGTGGCTTCGGCACCCGTTCCACCCTCGCCGACGGATAATTCCAATGCTCTTTTTGAAAAAAGAGCTTTGTGACTTGCTCGTCAACATGGAGGCTGTTAGCCCTCAGACCGATATAGTGAAGGAGAAGTCACTAAGGTGCAAAGGCAAGAAGAGTGGCGCCATAGGTAAGGCGACCGCTGCTGCTTAATGTTTGATTTTCGGCCCCTTGCTCGTCCTGACGGTTTGGGTCGTCATTATGATTATGGTGTGGTCCACTATCTTTTGTTGAGATGTTCCTGTTCTGTATTGGGAAGGTTTTATCCCATTTTTCGTAAATAACAAGGCAATTCTCTTCTTTTTAATTAATCGACGAAGCAATACTTTTGCCTCCGTTTCGAGGAAAAAAAATATCAAATTTTGGATTTGGCGTGTGGATTGCTAGAGGGAGTAGAAATAGACAAATGAATAAAATCAAAATAACACTTTTTGAAAGGTGCCCTCGAATTTGGACAAGAACACGGATAGACCAAGGAAATTAAATCATGCATATACACAATTAGTGTGAATACAGAGGAAACACAAGAGAGGCTAATATAATGAAAATATCATGCATGTCAATCAACTTGCAGTACAAATCTCCTCCACTTCGTGATAACATGCGTTAAAAACAAGAAAGATCCGTCGACCAGGCAGCCTTCAATTCCAGCAGACTCCACCATAAAGGTCTCCCGTCTAATATATAATCCCTCAAAATCGTCGATCGAGTCGGATCGTCGTCACACCAACCGATCCTTCTTGGAGAATAGCAGCCGCGCGCGGAGGTCGGCGGGGTCAACGACGTCGACGTGGTTTTCCGGCATCCAGCACCCCGTCTTTGGGTCCCTCATCCAGAAGAACTCCTTCGGGGCCGCCTCCTCTGCCGCCGCCGCCAGCCTGCTCGCCGCCCCGGCTGCTGAAGGCTCCTGCCGCGTCACGGCCGCCGCCGCTGCAGCGTACGAACGGACGCCACGCTTATTTGCGGCTGCGAGCTGGCCGGCAATCCTGGACGACGAGATGAAAACGCGAGCCGCCATCGACGCAAGTCACGCAACAGAAGCGGACGTGTTTGTTAGGGTTTTATATGAGCCATGTGGGCAGGCGGCGCGCGTGGATTTATAGGCTCCAGAGTCACGCGCCTGCAGATCACGAAGAATTACTTGGAACACAAGCAGGAGTCCTTCTAGCCGTTTTGACCCTTTTTTTTTTTTTTGAGGTGAAGCCGTTTTGACCTTGTTGAACGAGAGAGTTCGGGTGTGCATTGTGTGCTTTCGGGCCTCCATCGGTATATACATATATCCTATTTTCTGTTATAGGCTTTCAACACGTAGACAGCTTCTGGCCCATTTGTTTGGGAGCAACTAACCCGGGAGCGCGCTCCTTCCGAGGAAGCCACTAGTTAACAAGCGCTTTTTTGAGAGCCTCGCAACAATCAGCGCCACTTGGCGGGTGCTCAGCCATTTGCCACGTGTCGCGCTTTGGCCGCTTCCTTCAGATTTTATTTTTTTATTTTTCCGCACGCGTTTTTGGCTATTTAAACGGTTTTTTCGGGGTTTTTCGACGTTTTGGTTTTTCACCGGTCTTCCTTAGCTTTTGGACCAAAACAAATTTCGAGAGTCACGGTCGTGCCTCTCGAAAACGAAAAAAACGTGTTTTCCGTTTTTTTCCTTTCGCGAGAGTCACGGTTTTGCTTCCGCGAGAGGCACGGGTGTGTTTTCGCGAGTCACGGCCGTGCCTCCTCGGAAACGAAAAAACATGTTTTCTCTTCTTTTTTCCTTTCGTGAGAGTCACGGTTTTGCTTTTGCGAGAGACACGATTGTGATTTCGTGAGAGGCATGGGCGTGCCTCTTTCGGAAAGGGAAAAAAATCCATGCTCCCGGTTCGGTTTTTTCGTTTAGTTTTTTTCGGCCGGTTTTTTCTGTGAAAAAAAGTTTGTCAAAACCTATCAACATGGAATCTAGTTTTCAAGATCTCGACGCGAGGAATCCAACGATAAAAACGGTTTGAGATTTGGACGCACGGTTTGAGAGATAAAATGTTTTGAATAAACAGATCTACGAAAAAAAGGAAAACTACCAGGTTGCAACAAGTGGCAGCATGTGCGCCGCTTGTCGCGACCTGGGGAGTTGGAGTGATCTTTACAACAAGTACCCCTCAACTAGTGATTTCTTCCTTCAGGAGCCTCGGGTGCTCCTGTGCGCCGCATTTTGCGACTCGGACACAAGATCTCAATCAACAGAGCAGGCAGTACTACCAGCTGAGCTACAAAGGCTATCGAGCATAGAGCAGCGTAAACCTTTAAGATGCAACATCCAACACTAGATCCGACATACTTTAAGATCTTTAAACGCAATTGCTACCCTGAGTGTTTTATGACACACAAAACTTTTCAACTTTGTAAAAAAAATTACGAACAGAAACATTTTCAAAAATAGGAATATTTTGTGAATTTCTAAACAAATTTTGTAACAGGAACATTTTTTGAAATTCCTAAGCATATCTTAATTTGTGAAAAAAGTTCGAAAAATGAAATTTATTGAATTTATGTACAAATTTGGAAAACTGGAACATTTTCTAAAATTCCCAGATATTTTTGAATATGTGCAATTGAAAAACGTGAAAGTTTTCTGAATTTGCGAAGAAATTTTGAAAATAGAAACAATTTTTTTCAATAATTTTGACAATGGGAATATTTTTTAAATTTTTTGAGCATTTTCTAATTTGTGAAAAAAATGAAAACACGAACACTATTTAAAATTGTGAACAAATTTTGAAAAGTGAATATTTTATGGAATTTTCAACAAATTTTGAAAACGGGAACATATTTATTAAACCAAATTTTTTTCTTTGTGAACAAACTTTAAAAAGACAACACTTTTTGAAATTTTAAACAATTTTTGGAAATAAGTGAACAATTTTTAAAATTATAATTTTTCTGAAATTTTGGAACAAAACTTTAAAAACAGGAACATTTTCCGAAAAATTGAACAAAATCTAAAATTTTCAATTTTAATTTTTTTTTTGAAACATTCGTTGAAAATAGAAAATTTTGAAAAAGAAAAGATAAAGAAGAAAGAAAGAAAAAAAGACAGAAAATAGAAAGGGAAAAACCGAAAAAATAAAGAAAAGTAAAAAATAAAAACAAAAAAGAAAAAACCGGTTCAGAAACCTTCTAGAAAGTTCCCAAAACTGGAAAAAAAACCCAGGTAGGAACATTCATAGAAGGTTCCCAAAATCGGTCGGGTTGGAACGCTTAACATGCTGGCCGTCCGCGAGCGCTCGGTCGATAGGGTGTGCGGAACCCCGACTCTTTGCCGCAGAGAGGGGCAAATAGGATTTTTAGGGAGCCTCTGCCCAAATTACCTCGGGTGGGCTGAGATAAGCGGCGCGCTCTCAGCCGATGCCACATGTCGCGCTCTGGATGCTTCATTCGATTTTTTTTTCGCATGTGTTTTTGGCTTTTTAGATGTTTTTTTTTGTTTTTCATTGGTCTTTCTTAGCTTTCGGTTTTTTTTTTTAAAACTACATTTTTTCGTCCGTGAGAGGCACGGTTTTGCTTTCGCGAGAGGCACAGCCGTACCTCTCGAAAATAGAAAAAAATGTTTTCTTTTTTCCTTCCGTAAGAGGCACGGATTTGCTTTCATGAGAGGCACAGACATGCCTCTCGAAGATGAAAAAAATATGTTTTTCCTTCGGCGGGAGACACGGTTTTGCTTCCACGAGAGGCACGGCCGTGCGTGTCGAAAACGAAAAAAAATGTGTTTTTTCCTTCCACGAGAGGCACGGCCGTGCCTCTTGGAAACGGAAAAAACATGTTTTTTCCTTCCGCGAGATGCACAGGTTTAGTTCTTTTGGAGACACGGATTTGCTTCCATGATAGGCACAGTTGTGTGTGCCTCCTTCGAAAAGGAAAAAAAAGTGTGCTCCCGGTTCGATTTTTTTCTTCCAGTTTATTCACGAAACAAAAGTTTGTCAAAATCTATCAACATAGGATTTAGTTTTAAGATCTAGACGCGAGAAATTCAATGATTAAAAGGGTTCGCGATTTGAACCCACGGTTTAAGAGATAATGAATAAAAGGATCTGCGAAAAAAGAGAAGCTCCCAGGTCGCGACAAGTGACACACTACATGTGCGCCACTTGTCGCAACCCGGGAGGTGGGAGTGACCTTTGCAAAGAGGTGCTCCTTAATTAATGATTTCGAAAATCCGGCGAAATCACTAGTTAAGAAGTACGCTTTGCAAAGGACACTCCCATCACCCGAGGTTGCGACAAACGTCACACTGTATATGCACTACTTGTTTCCTTTTTTATAATTCATTTATTGAGAACTTTTTATCTCTCAAAATGCGCATCCAGATTTCAAACCGTTTTGACCATTGGGTTCCTCACGTCGAGATTTTCAAAACTAGAACCCATGTGGATAGATTTGAATGAATTTAAAAAAAATGGATGAAAGGACCTGAAGTAGAAGCACGTTTTTTCACTTTCCAAGAGACACGACCATTCCCTCTCACGGAAGAAAATCCATGCCTCCACGAGAAGTAACTCCGAGCCTCTCGCGAAAGAAAAAGAACACATTTTTTCCTTTTCCAAGAGGAACGATCGTGCCTCTCGTGGAATCAAATCCGTGCCTCCACGAGAAGTGAATCTGTGGCTCTCACAGAAGGAAAAAAGGAAACATGTTCTTTTTCCTTTTTCGAAGGCACGACCATACCTCTCACGGACGGAAAAAAATGTGTTTTCTTTATTTTTCCGAGAGACACGGCCTCTCGTGGAAGCAAATTCGTGTCTCCACAAGAAGTAAATCAGTGCCTCTCGTAGAAGGAAAAACATTTTTTTTCCTTTTTCAAGAGGCACGGCTGTGCCTCTCGCCAAAGCAAATCCATGCCTCGACGAGAAGTAAATCTGTGCCTCCCGCGGAAGGAAGAAAAAAGAAAACATATTTTCTCCTTTTCCGAGAGCACAGCCGTGCTTCTCGTAATTAAATTTGTGCCTCTCGCGGAAGGAAAAAAAGGGGACGACCATGCCTCTCGCAGAAGCAAATCCGTGCCTCCACGAGAAGTAAAACATGCCTATCACAGAAGAAAAGAAAAACATGTTTTCCCCTTCGGCAAAAGGCACGGCCATGCCTCACACGTAAGCAACTCTGTGCCTCCATGAGAAGACAAAAAGAAGACCTGTTTTTTCACGCAAATTTTTTTTTGAATTTTTTTATTTAGTCCTAAAGCTAAGAAAAACTGGGGTAAACCGAAAGCCGAAACAAACCCCAAAAAAGACCTGAAAGCCGAAACAAACCCCAAAAAAGACCTAAAAGCCGAAAATGCGTACTGAAAAATAAAATAAAATCCGGAGGAAGCACCCAGAGCGTGGCACGTGGTTGCGGTTGAGAGCGCCGCCAAGTGGAGGGCTCCCAGCCCAGCCCAAGTGACCCTTGGGAGGGCCCCCGAATGAGTACTCCTTAATTAGTTGCTCTCGGAATGAGGGCAATTCCAACGTGGGCCATCAAAACAAACCTCACCAAATGTCTGCGTACACGTTCGACTATAGTGTAGAGGTTATCCAACCGCATGCATCAATTGTCTGTGTCATTTAAAACGGATCTTTCAAAAAATGAATAAAATTCATGCTAAATTGATGATATATGTTAAATTTTGATATATTAAAATCATAATTGATGAAATTTAACAAAGTTTCAACTAAATCAAACGAACTAACTAAATATAAACTAAACTACGTGAGGTACTAGAGGATATGACCTCATAGGTATGGCATCCAAGGCTGTCGGCCCCTCCGTTGTCATCGTCGCCATCATTGTCATCGGAGCTGTTGTTGTCCTTACAGTAGCAGAAGGCCCGCCAAGGGTTGTGGCAGCCTTGATCGACCAACGCAGTGCGCTCGCGACGTAGCCACTCCGCTGGCTCTGCTTAGGGCAAACAAGTTGGGTCGATGCCGACGGGCCTGAAGAACGCAGTCGGCGGCTCCAGGAGCTAGAGGACCCCTCAACCCCGAGATGGTGCGGATGCAAAGAACTACTTCGAGTTGTCTGACTTGCCCATTGCGGCGGCCGAAATTGGAGTTATGTGGATTTGGGGATAGGAGAGGTGGAGGTGTATGTTTTGCATCCGCGGACGGTCGGCTTAAATAGCCGGGGCAGTCTGAGACTTTGCTTCAACACGACCAGTGGCCTGAGTAGGCTTCTCGCTCGACACGCAGGTGTGCATGTCTTGTAGGAGATTGGCCTGTCAGCAGGCATGAATGTGTGTAGCGAAACGACCTGGCGTCTCATCTGATCGCGTCCGCTTTGACCGGGACAAGGTTTTTTTTTCACAGGTCCCTGTTGTCAAAGGCCTGTGGCGGACGTCTAGAGCCCGCAAACCTCCCCTACATTTGGTTTTGATTTGTAAGATTTCAAAATTTTGAACTTGTCCAAACAAATTTGGTGGCCGACATCTTATGGTAGAAAATGATAATATTTTCTTGTCAGGACATTTAGTAGCGATTTTGTGATCCGCATTGGAGTTGCCCTAACTGAACAAAATATGCCCTAGAGGCAATAATAAAGTTGTTATTTATATTTCCTTATATCATGATAAATGTTTATTATTCATGCTAGAATTGTATTAACCGGAAACTTAGTACATGTGTGAATACATAGACAAACAGTGTCCCTAGTATGCCTCTACTAGACTAGCTTGTTAATCAAAGATGGTTAAGTTTCCTAGCCATAGACATGTGTTGTCATTTGATGAACGGGATCACATCATTAGAGAATGATGTGATGGACAAGACCCATCCGTTAGCTTAGCACTATGATCGTTTAGTTTATTGCTATTTCTTTCTTCATGACTTATACATGTTCCTATGACTATGAGATTATGCAACTCCCGAATACCGGAGGAACACTTAGTGTGCTATCAAACGTGACAACGTAACTGGGTGATTATAAAGATGCTCTACAAGTGTCTCCGATGGTGTTTGTTGAGTTGGTATAGATCGAGATTAGGATTTGTCACTCCGATTGTCGGAGAGGTATCTCTGGGCCCTCTCGGTAATGCACATCACTATAAGCCTTGCAAGCAATGTGAATAATGAGTTAGTTGCGGGATGATGCATTACGGAACGAGTAAAGAGACTTACCGGTAACGAGATTGAACTAGGTATGGTGATACCGACGATCGAATCTCGGGCAAGTAACATACCGATGACAAAGGGAACAACGTATGTTGTTATGCGGTTTGACCGATAAAGATCTTCGTAGAATATGTAGGAGCCAATATGAGCATCCAGGTTCCGCTATTGGTTATTGACCGGAGATGTGTCTCGGTCATGTCTACATAGTTCTCGAACCCGTAGGGTCCGCACGCTTAACGTTCAATGACGATTCGTATTATGAGTTTATGTGATTTGATGTATCAAAGATTGTTCGGAGTCCCGGATGAGATCATGGACATGACGATGAGTCTCGAAATGGTCGAGACATAAAGATTGATATATTGGAAGGTTATATTCGGATACCGGAATGGTTCCGAAGCGTATCGGGTATTTTCCGGAGTACCGGGGGGTTACCGGAACCCCCTGGGGGGTTAATGGGCCTTCATGGGCCCTAGTGGAAGAGAGGAGGCAGCAGTCAGGTGGAGGCGCGCCCCCCCAAGCCCAAACCGAATTGGACTAGGGGTTGGGGGGCGGGCCCCCTTTCCGTTCTCTCCTCCTCCTCTTCCCCCCTTCTCCTTGTAGGAATAGGAAAGGGGGGGCCGAATCCTACTTGGAGTAGGACACCCCCCCCTTGGGCGTGCCACCCTTGGCCGGCCTCCTCCTCCCTCCCTCCTTTATATACGTGAGGAGGGGGGCACCCTAGAACACACAAGTTGATCTTTTAGCCGTGTGCGGTGCCCCCCTCCACAGAAACACACCTCGATCATATCGTCGTTGTGCTTAGGCGAAGCCCTGCACCAGTAACTTCATCATCACCGTCACCACGTCGTCGTGCTGACGAAACTCTCCCTCGGCCTCAACTGGATCAAGAGTTCAAGGGACGTCACTGAGCTGAACGTGTGAAGATCGCGGAGGTGCTGTTCGTTCGGTACTTGGATCGGTTGGATCGCGAAGACGTTCGACTACATCAACCGCGTTACTAAACGCTTCCTCTTTCGGTCTACTAGGGTACGTGGACACACTCTCCCCGCTCGTTGCTATGCTTCTCCTAGATAGATCTTGCGTGATCGTAGATAATTTTTTAAATACTACATTCCCCAACAGTGGCAATCGAGCCAGGTCTATGCGTAGATGTTATATGCACGAGTAGAACACAAAGAGTTATGGGCGATAATAGTCATACTGCTTACCAGCATGTCATACTTTGATTCGGCGATATTGTTGGATGAAGCGGCCCAGACCGACATTACATGACCGCGTTCATGAGACTGGTTCTACCGCCGTGCTTCGCACATAGGTGGCTAGTGGGTGTGTGTTTCTCCAACTTTAGTTGAATCGAGTGTGACTACGCCCGGTCCTTGTTGAAGGTTAAAACAACACACTTGACGAAAAAGCGTTGTGGTTTTGATGCGTAGGTAAGAGCGGTTCTTGATAAGCCCGTAGCAGCCACGTAAAACTTGCAACAACAAAGTAGAGGACGTCTAACTTGTTTTTGCAGGGCTTGCTGTGATGTGATATGGTCAAGACGTGATGATATATAAATTGTTGTATGAGATGATCATGTTTTGTGACAATTATCGACAACTGGCAGGATCCATATGGTTGTCACTTTATTGTATGAAATGCAATCGCCATGTAATTGCCTTACTTTATCACTAAGCGGCAGCGATAGTCGTGGAAGCAATAGTTGGCGAGACGACAACGATGCTTCGATGGAGATCAAGGTGTCAAGTCGACAATGATGGTGATCATGATGATGCTTTGGAGATGGAGATCAAAGGCACAAGATGATGATGGCCATATCATATCACTTATTTGATTGCATGTGATGTTTATCTTTTTAAGCACCTTATTTTGCTTATTACGTCGGTAGCATTATAAGATGGTCTCACACTAAATTTCAAGGTATAAGTGTTCTCCCTAAGTATGCACCGTTGCGACAGTTCGTCGTGCCGAGACACCACGTGATGATCAGGTGTGATAACCTCTACGTTCACATACAGCGGGTGCAAGCCAGTTTTGCACACGCAGAATACTCGGGTTAAACTTGACGAGCCTAGCATATGCAGATATGACCTCGGAACACTGAGACCGAAAGGTTGAGCGTGAATCATATAGTAGATATGATCAACATAGTGATGTTCACCATTGAAAACTACTCCATCTCACGTGAAGATCTGACATCGTTTAGTTGATATGGATAACGTGATCACTTAGATGATTAGAGGGATGTCTATCTAAGTGGGAGTTCTTAAGTAATATGATTAACTGAACTTTAATTCATCATGAACTTAGTCCTGATAGTATTTGCATAACTATGTTGTAGATCAATAGCTCGCGATGTAGCTCCCCTTTTATTTTTTGATATGTTCCTAGAGAAAAACTATGTTGAAAGATGATAGTAGCAATGATGCGGACTAGCTCCGTGATCTGAGGATTATCCTCATTGCTGCACAGAAGAATTATGTCCTGAATCCACCGGTAGGTGACGGACCTATAGCAGGAGCAGATGCAGATGTTATGAACGTTTGGCAAGCTCGGTATGGTAACTACTTGATAGTTTAGTGCACCATGCTTTACGGCTTAGAACCGGGACTTCAAAAACGTTTTGAACGCCACAGAGCATATAAGATGTTCCGAGAGCTGAAATTGGTATTTCAAACTAATGCCCGAGTCGAGAGGTATGAGACCTCTGACAAGTACTTTGCCTACAAGATGGAGGAGAATAGCTCAACCAGTGAGAGTGTGCTCAGATTGTCTGAGTACTACAATCGCTTGAATCGAGTGGGAGTTAATCTTCCAGATAAAATAGTTATTGACAGAGTTCTGTAGTCACTATCACCAAGTTACTGGAACTTCGTGATGAACTATAATATGCAAGGGATGACGAAAACGATTCCCGAGCTCTTTGTGATGCTGAAATCGACGAAGGTAAAAATCAAGAAAAGCATCAAATGTTGATGGTTGAGAAGACCACTAGTTTCAAGTAAAAGGGCAAGGGAAATAAAGGGAACTTCAAGAAGAATGGCAAGCAAGTTGCCACTCCCATGAAGAATCCAAAAGCTAGACCCAAGCCTGAAACTGAGTGCTTCTACTGCGAAGGAAATGGTCACTGGAAGCAGAACTGCCCCAAATACTTGGCGGATAAGAAGGATGGCAAAGTGAACAAAAGTATATATGATATACATGTTATTGATGTGTACTTTACTAGTGTTCATAGTAGCCCCTGGGTATTTGATACTGGTTCAGTTGCTATGATTAGTAACTCGAAACAGGAGTTACAAAATGAACAAAGACTAGTTGAGGGCAAGGTGACAATGTGTGTTGGAAGTGATTCCAAGGTTGATAAGATCACCATCGCACACTACCTTTACCTTCGGGATGTGTTGAACCTAAAATAAATGTTATTTGGTGTTTGCGTTGAGCATAATATGATTAGATCATGTTTATTGCAATACGATTATTCATTTAAGTCAAAGAATATTTGTTATTCTATTTACATGAATAAAACCTTCTGTGGTCATACACCCAAGGTGAATGGTTTATTGAATCTCGATCATAGTGATACACATATTCATAATATTGATGCCAAAAGATGCAAAGTTGATAATGATAGTGCAACATATTTGTGGCAGCCGTTTAGGTCATATTGGTGTAAAGCGCATGAAGAAACTCCATGCTGATGGGATTTTGGAATCACTTGATTATGAATCACTTGATGCTTGCGAACCATGCCTCATGGGCAAGATGACTAAGACTCCGTTCTCCGGAACAATGGAGCGAGCAACTGACTTATTGGAAATAATACATACTGATGTATGCGATCCGATGAGTGTTGAGGCTCGCATCGGGTATCGTTATTTTCTGGCCTTCATAGATGATTTGAGCAGATGTGGGTATAAATACTTGATGAAACATAAGTCTGAAACATTTGAACAGTTCAAAGAATTTCAGAGTGAAGTGGAAAATCATCATAACAAGAAAATAAAGTTTCTACGATCTAATCGCGGAGACGAATATTTGAGTTACGATTTTGGTCTTCATTTGGAACGATGTGGAATAGTTTCACAACTCACGCCACCTGGAACACCACAGCGTAATGGTGTGTCCGAACGTCATAACCGTACTTTATTAGATAGGGTGCGATCTATGATGTCTCTTACCGATTTATCACTATCGTTTTGGGGTTATGCATTAGTGACAGCTGCATTCACGTTAAATAGGGCACCATCTAAATCCGTTGAGACGACACCATATGAACTGTGGTTTGGCAAGAAACCTAAGTTGTCGTTTCTTAAAGTTTGGGGCTGCGATGCTTATGTGAAAAAGCTTCAACCTGATAAGCTCAAACCCAAATCGGAGAAATGCGTCTTCATAGGATACCCAAAGGAGACTGTTGGGTACACCTTCTATCACAGATCCGAAAGCAAGATATTCGTTGCTTAGAATGGATCCTTTCTAGAGAAGGAGTTTCTCTCGAAAGAAGTGAGTGGGAGGAAAGTAGAACTTGATGAGGTAATTGTACCTTCTCTCGAGTTGGAATGTAGTTCATCATAGAAATCAGTTCCGGTGATGCGTACACCAATTAGTGAGGAAGCTAATGATGATGATCATGAAACTTCAGATCAAGTTACTACCGAACCTCGTAGGTCAACCAGAGTAAAGATCCGCACCAGAGTGGTACAGTAATCCTGTTCTGGAGGTCATGTTACTTGACCATGATGAACCTACGAACTATGAGTAAGCGATGATGATCCCAGATTCCGCGAAATGGCTTGAGGCCATAAAATCTGAGATGGGATCCATGTATGAGAACAAAGTGTGGACTTTGGTTGACTTGCCCGATGATCGGCAAGCCATAGAGAATAAAATGGATCTTCAAGAGGAAGACGGACGCTGATAGTAGTGTTACTATCTATAAAGCTCGACTTGTTGCAAAAGGTTTTCGACAAGTTCAAGATGTTGACTACGATAAGATTTTCTTACTCGTATCGATGCTTAAAGTCTGTCCGAATCATGTTAGCAATTGCCACATTTCATGAAATCTAGCAAATGGATGTCAAAAACTACATTCCTTAATGGATTTCTTAAAGAAGAGTTGTATATGATGCAACAAGAAGGTTTTGTCAATCCTAAAGGTGCTAGAAAAGTGTGCAAGCTCCATCGATCCATCTATGGACTGGTGCAAGCATCTCGGAGTTGGAATATACGCTTTGATAAGGTGATCAAAGCATATGGTTTTATACAGACTTGCGGTGAAGCCTATATTTACAAGAAAGTGAGTGGGAGCACTACAACATTTCTGATAAATATATGTGAATGACATATTGTTGATTGGAAATAATGTAGAATTTTTCTGGAAAGCATAAAGGAGTGTTTGAAAGGAGTTTTTCAAAGAAAGACCTCGGTGAAGCTCCTTACATATTGAGCATCAAGATCTATAGAGATAGAACAAGACGCTTGATAAGTTTTTTCAATACATACCTTGACAAGATTTTGAAGTCATTCAAAATGGAACAGTCAAAGAAGGAGTTCTTCCCTGTGTTGCAAGGTGTGAAGTCGAGTAAAGACTCAAAACCCGATCACGGCAGAAAAAAGAAAGAGAATGAAAATTCATTCCCTATGCCTCAGTCATAGGTTCCATGAAGCATGCTATGCTGTGTACCAGACCTATTGTGAACCTCACCATGAGTTTTGCAAGAGGGTACAATAGTGATCCAGGAGTGGATCACTGGACAGCGGTCAAAATTATCCCTAGTCGAATAAGGAAATATTTCTCGGTTATGGAGGTGATAAAGAGTTCGTCGTAAAGAGTTACGTCGATGCACGCTTTGACAACGATCTAGATGACTCTGAGTCTCGAGCTGGATACACATTGAAAGTGGGAGCATTTAGCTAGAGTAGTTCTGTGCAGAGCATTGTAGACATAGAAATTTGCAAAATACATACGGATCTGAATGTGGTAGACCCATTGACTAAACCTCTCTCACAAGCAAAACATGATCACACCTTAGTACTCTTTGGGTGTTAATCACATGGCGATGTGGACTAGATTATTGACTCTAGTAAACCCTTTGGGTATTGGTCACATGGCGATGTGAACTATAGAGTGTTAAATCACATGATGATGTGAACTATTGGTGTTAAATCACATGGTGATGTGAAATTGATTATTAACTCTAGTGCAAGTGGGAGACTAAAGGAAATATGCCCTAGAGGCAATAATAAAGTTGTTATTTATATTTCCTTATATCATGATAAATGTTTATTATTCATGCTAGAATTGTATTAACCAGAACTATGACCGTTTAGTTTATTGCTATTGCTTTCTTCACGACTTATACATGTTCCTATGACTATGAGATTATGCAACTCCTGAATACCGGAGGAACACTTAGTGTGCTATCAAACGTCACAACGTAACTGGGTGATTATAAAGATGCTCTACAGGTGTCTCCGATGGTGTTTGTTGAGTTGGCATAGATCGAGATTAGGATTTGTCACTCCGATTATCGGAGAGGTATCTCTGGGCCCTCTCGGTAATGCACATCACTATAAGCCTTGCAAGCAATGTGACTAATGAGTTAGTTGATGGATGATGCATTACGGAACGAGTAAAGAGACTTACCAGTAACGAGATTGAACTAGGTATCGTGATACCGACGATCGAATCTCGGGCAAGTAACATACCGATGACAAAGGGAACAACGTATGTTGTTATGCGGTTTGACCGATAAAGATCTTCGTAGAATATGTAGGAGCCAATATGAGCATCCAGGTTCCGCTATTGGTTATTGACCGGAGATGTGTCTCGGTGATGTCTACATAGTTCTGGAACCCATAGGGTCCGCATGCTTAACGTTCGATGACGATTCATATTATGAGTTTATGTGATTTGATGTACCGAAGGTTGTTCGGAGTCCCGGATGAGATCACGGACATGACGATGAGTCTCGAAATGGTCGAGACATAAAGATTTATATATTGGAAGGTTATATTCGGACACCGGAATGGTTTCGAAGTGTATCAGGTATTTTCCGGAGTACCGGGGGGTTGCCGGAACCCCTTGGGGGGTTAATGGGCCTTCATGGGCCCTAGTGGAAGAGAGGAGGCAGCAGCCAGGTGGAGGCGCGCGCCCCCCAAGCCCAAACCGAATTGGACTAGGGGTTGGGGGGTGGCCCCCTTTCCTTTCTCTCCTCCTCCTTCCCCCTTCTCCTTGTAGGAATAGGAAAGGGGGGGCGAATCCTACTTGGCGTAGGACTCCCCCCCTTGGGCGTGCCACCCTTGGTCGGCCTCCTCCTCCCTCCCTGCTTTATATACATGGGGAGGGGGCACCCTAGAACACACAATTTGATCTTTTAGCCGTGTGCAGTGCCCCCCTCCACAGAAACACACCTCGGTCATATAGTCGTAGTGCTTAGGCGAAGCCCTGCGCCAGTAACTTCATCATCACCGTCACCACGCCATCGTGCTGACGAAACTCTTCCTCGGCCTCAACTAGATCAAGAGTTCGAGGGACGTCACCGAGCTGAACGTGTGCAGATCGCGGAGGTGCCGTGCATTCGGTACTTAGATCGGTTGGATCGCGAAGACGTTCGACTACATCAACCGCGTTAATAAACGCTTTCGCTTTCGGTCTACGAGGGTACGTGGACACACTCTCCTCGCTCGTTGCAATGCTTCCCCTAGATAGATATTGCATGATCGTACGAAATTCTTTGAAATACTACGTTCCCCAACACTAACACCATGCTTGGTACCTATCACAAGGCACTACTAAAGATCCGAACAACACTAACCGAATATCATAACACCCCGCATGTAACTTTCCATAATTGTAACTCCAACTCTTGCCATTTTCGGCTATGTGTTATGATATTCCCTCCGTGGTCGGGTTTTGTCTTTCGTTTTGCATTTTGTCCATGTCATGCATTTCATATCATGTCATCATGTGCATTGCATTTGCATACGTGTTCGTCTCATGCATCCGAGCATTTTCCCCGTTGTCCGTTTTGCAATCCAGCGCTCCCATCTCCTCCGGTGCACCCCTCTTGTTTTCTTTCGTGAGCGGGTGTCAAACTTTCTCGAAATGGACCGAGGCTTGTCAAGTGGCCCTAGTATACCACCGGGAGACCACCGGTCAAGTTTCGTTCCATTTGGAGGTTGTTTGGTACTCCAACAGTTAACCGGGTAACCGCAAAGTCTATTTGTGTGTTGCAGAAAAACCCTTCTCTAAACCAGCCCAAAACCCACCAAACTCTCTTCCATGCTGTAGGTCATTCGATCACGATCGTGTGGGCGAAAACCGCACCTCATTTGGACTCTCCTAGCCCCCTCTACCTATAAATAGGCATCTCTCCCGAAAAACGTTCGCAGATGAAACCCTAACTTCGTCCCCGCCGCACCGCCGGACGAAAACGTCCACCGACGGACACGTCCGTCTTCCACCGCCGCCGCCACGTGTCGTCTCCGGGTTCGCCGCCGCCCGCGCCCGTACGCCGTGGCCCGCCAGGCCCGCCGCCGGCCCCGCGAGCCCGCGCACCCGAGGCCGCCGTCCTTCCCCGCCGCGCCGCCGTTCCTCGCCCGCGCCGCCGCAGCCTCTCCGCCGGCCGGCGCCGACGTTCGCCGCCCGCGGCCTCGCCGCCATCTCCGCCGCCATCGTCGCCGCGCCGCCGCGCCGGCGAGCTCGCCCCCCCTCCGGCCGGCGCCGCCTCCCTGTCTCTCCCTCCGGCCGAGCCCGGCTGCCCCGTAACTCCGGCGGGTCGCGCCACTGTCGGGAGCCCCGAACTGCGTTGACTTTCCCGAACCCCCAAATTTCTTCAAAGTCATTTCGTTCTACAGCATGTACCCCTGTTCATCATTGCATAACTCTCTGTATATAGCTCCGTTTCACGCGTGTAATATGTCAAATTGTTCGCCTCGTGATGCTCTAAATTTTGTTCAATTGCACCATGATCATTAGAGGCCATCTTGATGCCAAAATCTCTGGTGCAAGAGTGCTAGTTGCTGTTATCTACTGGTTCTTAGCAGAACTTGGAGATTTGTTATTTTTGTATCATTTAATCTGTGCATCTTATGGGCATGAGCTCTACATGTGTTTTGTTGTATGTCATGCCATATTTCCAGTGGTGTATGCCATGTATTTTTGTGATCTCTGTGGTGACTATAACAAGCATGCAAACTAGGCTCCGTAATGTTTCTGATTTCAGAGACTTAGAAATTTCTCCAAGTCTTTGTCTGCTATTATTTTGTTGCCATATAAACTTGATGCTACAGAGAGTTCCATGCATATTTTGGAGATGTTCAGTAAGGATGATTTGTAGATATTGTTGTAATTGATCCATTCCTGCCCTTTTTGCAATTATGCAATGCCATAGAATGACTCAATCTTGCTCTACTTTTGCTATGAAATATTTCTGGCAGATTCTTAACATGATATTCAATTTTGCCAAGCTTATTGTAGTAGATCCATACATACTATGCTTTTGTTCTTACCATGAATAGCTTCATAAACATGCCATCTTGCTGTAGGTATGCTTGTTTAGTCATGCATTGCCCTGTGGTGAGTGCATCAAGCTCACCAAGAGGCCTTCATATTATTATTTCTGCCATGCTCTGTTTTCTGCCAAGTCTGAAACCTGTTAACGAAACTTGCTATGTTTACAAGGTTTCCATCATATCTTCTGGTCCTTTTTGGCTTATGGTCAGTAAGGGGTTTCTGTCATATGCATATAGTAGAATACTGCCATGCCTTGTTTGTCCATGTTAAGTTCCTGTAGCATGTTGATTTCATGCTCTGAACATTGCTACCTGATGCTGTTTCCGGCATGTCCAGTAATTTCACCAAGTCTGTGAACCTGTTATCTTTTGCACTTTTGCCATGCTTGTTTGAGCTTGATATGTTGTGATCTAGCCATAGCTCAGTGTTCATCTTTTGTCAAGCATCTCCTGTAGATTACTTCCATGTGCTTTGTTGCTATGTTGGAGTGTTGTAGCATTGTTACTTGTTGCATTTTAAGTGCTATCATGCTGTTAATCGCAGATTCGTGTCATTCTTGTTTTGCTCGCCATTTGCAAACCGTGCATCCGTTTCCGGTGATCTATATATCGATTTCGACCGAAATCATCTCATCTTTCCAGTGGCATGCTTGGTTTGCCAAGTTACTGCCTTGTTCATCATTTTCCTCCCGGGGCATGCATACGCACCGCATATCATATCTTGCATATCATACATGTGTTGCATCATGTTGCTCGTGCATTTCTCGTGATTGATTGTGGTTCCGTTGCTTGTGTTCTTGTCTTGGGTAGAGCCAGGAGACGAGTTCGTGAACGAGGAACCTGTTGAGTACGCTTACGAGGATCAAGCTTTCGACAACTCTGAGAACCTTGCAGGCAAGATGACCACCCCTCGAAATCACTTCTATCTTTGCTTTGCTAGTTGTTCGCTCTATTGCCATGCTGCGCTACCTATCACTTGCTATATCATGCCTCCCATATTGCCATGTCAGCCTCTAATCATCCTTTCCTAGCAAACCGTTGTTTGGCTAAGTTACCGCTTTTGCTCAGCCCCTCTTATAGCGTTGCTAGTTGCAGGTGAAGTTGAAGTTGGTTCCATGTTGGGACATGGATATGTTGGGATATCACAATATCTCTTATTTATATTAATGCACCTATATATATTTGGTAAAGGGTGGAAGGCTCGACCTTATGCCTGGTGTTTTGTTCCACTCTTGCCGCCCTAGTTTCTGTCATACCGGTATTATGTTCCTTGAGTTTGCGTTCCTTACGCGGTTGGATGATTTATGGGACCCCCTTGACAGTTCGCCTTGAATAAAACTCCTCCAGCAAGGCCCAACTTTGGTTTTACCATTTGCCACCTAAGCCTTTTCCCCCGGGTTTTCGCGAGCCTGAGGGTCATCTTTATTTAAACCCCCGGGCCAGTGCTCCTCTGAGTATTGGTCCAACCTGTCAGTCGCCGGTGGCCACCAGGGGCAACTCTGGTCTGGCCTACCGGAAGCTTGGACAATCCGGTGTGCCCTGAGAACGAGATATGTGCAGCTCCTATCGGGATTTGTCGGCACATTCGGGTGGCTTTGCTGGTCTTGTTTTACCATTGTCGAAATGTCTTGTAAACCGGGATTCCGAGACTGATCGGGTCTTTCCGGGAGAAGGTTTATCCTTCGTTGACCGTGAGAGCTTATGATGGGCTAAGTTGGGACACCCCTGCAGGGTATTATCTTTCGAAAGCCGTGCCCGCGGTTATGAGGCAGATGGGAATTTGTTAATGTCCGGTTGTAGAGAACTTGTCACTTGACCCAATTAAAATACATCAACTGTGTGTGTAGCCGTGATGGTCTCTTCTCGGCGGAGCCCGGGAAGTGAACACGGTTTGAGTTATGAATGACATAAGTAGGAGTTCAGGATCACTTCTTGGTCATTTCTAGATGACGACCGTTCCGTTGCTTCTCTTCTCGCTCTCTTTTGCGTATGTTAGCCATAATATATGCTTATCGCCTGCTGCAGCTCCACCTCTTTACACCATCCTTTCCTATAAGCTTAAATAGTCTTGATCTCGCGGGTGTGAGATTGCTGAGTCCTCGTGACTCACAGATTCTACCAAAACAGTTGCAGGTGCCGACGATGCCAGTGCAGATGATGGGATCGATCTCAAGTGGGAGTTCGATGAGGAACGTGGTCGTTACTATGTGTCTTTTCCTGATGATCAGTAGTGGAGCCCAGTTGGGACGATCGGGGATCTAGCATTTGGGGTTATCTTATTTTCTTTTGGATCTTGACCGTAGACGGTCTATGTGTGTATTTTGGATGATGTATGGATTATATTTATGTATTGTGTGAAGTGGCGATTGTAAGCCAACTCTTTATCCCATTCTCGTTCATTACATGGGATTGTGTGAAGATGACCCTTCTTGCGACAAAACCACAAAGCGGTTATGCCTCTAAGTCGTGCCTCGACACGTGGGAGATATAGCCGCATCGTGGGCGTTACAAGTTGGTAATCAGAGCCATCCCCGACTTTGGAGCCCCTGCTTGATCGAATCGCTGGCGTTGTTGAGTCTTGAACAAAAATGTTTTGAGTCTTAGGATTATATATATCGGAGAGTAGGATTCTTTTTACTCCTCAGTCCCTTCGTCGCTCTGGTGAGGTCTCCTGACGTAGAAGTTTTGACTATTCTCTCCTCGAATTTCACTAAAAAAAATTTAGGATCACGCGGGTATCTTGGAATCGTTCCGATGGTTTTGTGACGAGAACATTGTTCTTGGTGCCTCCTGACATTTAGGGGTTGTGGCAGTGTCCCGGGGAGTTGAGCTCCGAGGTGTTGTCGTCACAATTTTATCGTTGCAGTTCTGGAATACCTGAGTTTCGCCGACATCGAAATATCTTTTATGCAGTTGTTGGTGAGATCACCTCGACGCCACCCAGTACTGGGGCGGGAGTTCGGGAGTATTGCCATAACTCGTATAACGGATGTTTTTCGAAGGTTGAGGTAAACGATTTTCGAAGGTATCTTGGTTATGTGTTGACGGATGGATACAGCTGGATCTAGGGATTGCTAGTTTGGGTGATATATTTTGTGTCCCCTGTATCCCCAACACCAGATTGCATAACCAGAAAGTTTCGGGAGTTTATAAGTGGGAATTCAAGTAGCCTTAGAATATCTTTCCGACAGACGCATGATATGAGATTGGGGTTCGACGTCTAGTGGTCCGCCTGTACACGGTTGGTTTTACAGTGGTCTCGTAGTGTCTTAAAGAGTCCTTGGCTATGCCGACTCGGGGACGCTTCGTATGTCATGTGCACAGCCTTGTACATGATGGTGCTGTACGATCGAGCCCGTGTGGGCCCCACCACGAAAACTTCGGACGAAACCTCTATCATATGTTTGTTCCGGCTTATTCTACAAGCCAATACTTTGTTTTGTTTTGAATTGTGGTATTCGAGTTGTCTCGAAGTCATATGTTGATTCCATATCTTTTTCAAGTGGCTTCTCAACTTATGGAAGTGTGATGATTTACTATGGAATTCATTCGTTCATCTTCGTTCGAATGTTTATTGTGAAGACTATATGTTGCAATTTCTATCCGTTGATTCTACTTGTCTATTTGTCTATCAAGATGCTAACGGATGTCACCCTCTTCAGGATGGCTCCGCCAATGCGTCAGAATCCGGATCGCAATGAAGGGAGTCAAGCGAACCCTCCGCCACCACCTCCGCCTCCGGAGGCATGGCAAGCTATCATGGCAGCCACCAACGCCAATGCTCAGATGATTCTGCAACTCTTGCAAGAACGCACCCAAGGGCAAGGCAATCAAGGTCAAGGCAACAATCAGCCTCACTTCGCTACCCTCAACCAGTTTCTCGCAAATCAGCCCAAGTCTTTCAGCTACTGTGCCGAGGCCATGGATGCCGATGATTGGCTCGTGGACATCAACAAGCATTTTGAATGTAGTAATGTCAGGCCTGAGGACTATGTCAAGTTCGCTTCTTTTCAGCTCAAGGACCAAGCTGCTGATTGGTTTCAGCAATACAAAGATTCCAGAGGAGGTCGTGTGATCACTTGGACTGACTTCTGTCGGGACTTCAAAGCGCACCACATTCCACAAAGTGTTGTTGAGAGCAAGCGTGAGGAGTTCCGCAATCTCAAGCAAGGCAACATGTCTGTGTATCAATTCAACATCCAGTTTCAGAAACTTGCTCGCTTCACTAAACAAGACGTTCCTAATGAAAAGAGCATGATCTATCACTTCAGAGGTGGCCTTAGAGAGGATCTGCAGTTAGCTCTCGTTCTTGTTGAGCCTACTCAGTTTGATCAATTCTAGAATATGGCACTGAAGCAAGAGGCTGCTCAGCTCAAGTGTGAGGCTTCTAAGAAGAGAGTCAGAGACGCAGTTCAGTCTTCTTCTTCCTCACTTGTGGCAGCTAAGCAACAGAAGTTCTGGTTGCCTCCTCCTCCTCCGTTTCGTCAGCCTTACCAGCAGAAGAGCAAAGGTGGCCATGGTTCTTCCAACTCTTCCAAGTCTGGCTATCAGAACAAGTCTCAGAATCAAGCTCCAAAGTCCAATGCTCCTTATCATTGTCCACTCTCAGAGGTGACTTGCAACAAGTGTCAGCAGAAAGGTCACTATGCTAACAAGTGCTTCAACCAAAGGCGCCTTCCGCCTCCTCCTCCTGTCAGATCTTCCAGCAATGCAGTGGTCAAGCATAATTCCAAGTTTGCAAAGGTGAACATGATGAATGCAGCTCAAGCGGAGGAATCTACTGATGTGATAATGGGTAATCTCTCAGTTAATGATATTCCTGCAAAAGTCTTATTTGATACTGGTGCATCGCATTCTTTCTTGTCATACCCATTTGCATCGAAGCACAATGTTGACACAGAGATTTTATCCAAAGTTATGCAAGTTGTTTCTCCGGGAAAGCTTTTGACTTCTAGTTTGGTTGCTCCCGATGTTTCCATCAAGATGGGAAACTATAAATTTCTGTCTTCTCCAGTTGTTCTTGGTGACTCGGATATTGATCTAATTCTCGGGATGGACTGGCTTTCTAAGCACAAGGCTCAACTTGATTGTGCTGCAGGGAAATTCAATTGACACATTCTTCTGAGGATGTCATTATTTATGCCGCTCGTGATGAAACCATTCGGTTATTTTCTCTCAATGAGAAGGGCGAATTGAATGCCATCTCTCAAATTCCAGTCGTTTGTGAGTACCAAGATGTCTTTCCAGAAGAGCTTCCGGGTATGCCTCCTCACCGGCCAGTTGAGTTCGTTATCGATCTTGAGCCTGGCACTGAACCCATTTGCAAGCGTCCATACAAGCTTGGACCCAACGAGCTGAAGGAATTGAAGAAACAGCTCGATGAACAAGAGCGTCTGGGTTTGATCAGATCGAGTTCTTCTCCATGGGGTTGTGGTGTTCTTTTTGTAAAGAAGAAGGATGGCACGGACCGACTTTGTGTCGACTACCGTCCATTGAACAAGAAGACAATCAAGAACAAGTATCCACTTCCCAACATCAATGAGCTATTCGAGCAACTCAAAGGTGCTAAAGTATTCTCCAAGCTTGACCTTCGTATGGGTTATCATCAGATTCGCATTCGTGAAGAAGATATTCCCAAGACAGCATTCAGAACAAGTTTTGGTTCTTATGAATATACTGTCGTGTCTTTCGGCCTTGTCAATGCTCCTCCAGTATTCTCTCGGATGATGAATTTCATCTTCAACCCGTATACCAATGAATTCGTCCTGGTGTATCTCGATGATATCTTGGTCTTCTCCAAGAATAAGAAGGATCATGCCAAACATTTGCGATTGGTGCTCGACAAGCTCAGAGAGTATCAATTCTATGCGAAGTTTTCAAAATGTGAGTTTTGGCTTGATGAAGTTCTTTTCCTTGGTCACATCATCTCTACCAAGGGCATCGCTGTTAATCCCGAGAAGGTGTCCGCAATTGTGAATTGGGAACCTCCTCAGAATGTCAAGCAGCTCCGCAGTTTTCTTGGTCTTGCAATCTATTGCCGAAGATTCGTTGAGAAATTCTCTAAGATTGCAAAGCCTCTTTCCAACCTCCTCCAGAAGCATGTGAAGTATGTCTGGTCTCCTGAGTGTGACGTTGCTTTCAACACTCTCAAAGAGAAACTAGTCACAGCTCCTGTCTTAACTCCTCCTGATGAATCCAAGCCATTTGAAGTTTTCTGTGATGCTTCTCTCCAAGGTCTCGGTGCTGTGTTAATGCAAGAGAAAAAAGTTGTGGCCTATACCTCCCGTCAGTTGAAGCCCAATGAGAAGAACTACCCCACTCACGATCTTGAGTTGGCGGCAGTTGTCCATGCATTAATAATGTGGAGACATCTCTTGTTGGGAAGACAAGTGGACATTTTCACCGATCACAAGAGTCTCAAGTACATCTTCACTCAGCCCAACCTCAACCTCAGGCAGACTCGATGGGTGGAAATGATTCAAGAGTACAATCCGAGTATTGAATATACTTCAGGCAAGGCCAATGTCATTGCAGATACTTTAAGCAGGAAGGCTTATTGCAACAGCTTAATTCTCAAGCCATTCCAACCGGATCTTTCTGAAGCTTTCCACAAGCTGAATCTCCAAGTTGTTCCTCAAGGCTTTCTTGCCAACCTCATAGTCTCTCCTACTTTGGAAGATCAAATTCGTGAGGCACAACTTCTTGATGCCATGGTGAAGAAGGTGAAACGTGGTATCGACAAGGGTCTTTCCAAATACAAGTGCTATCGCATTGATGACAGAGACACTTTATTCTTCGAGGACCGGATTGTGGTTCCTAAAGGTGATCTAAGGAAAGTCATTATGAATGAGGCGCACAATTCTCTCCTTTCCATTCATCCTGGAAGTACGAAGATGTATCATGACCTCAAGCAGTCGTATTGGTGGACTCGAATGAAGCGAGAAATCGCTCAATTCGTGAATGAATGTGATGTTTGCCGAAGAGTGAAAGCAGAACACCAACGACCAGCTGGTCTCCTCCAACCTCTTGCTATCCCAGAATGGAAGTTTGATTATATCGAAATGGACTTCGTGACTGGTTTTCCAAAATCCAAGCGCGGAAATGATGCTATCTTCGTTGTCATCGACAAGCTTTCTGAAGTGGCTCATTTCCTTCCAATCAAAGAATCCATCACAGCAGCTCAGTTGGCAGAGCTTTACACCTCCAGAATTGTCTCCTTGCACGGCTCCACAATTGATTTCTTCAGATCGTGGAAGCATCTTCACCTCTAAGTTCTGGGACTCCTTCCAGAAGGCCATGGGTACCAACATTCGCTTCAGCACAGCTTTCCATCCTCAAACTAGTGGCCAAGTCAAGCGAGTCAATCAAATTCTTGAAGATATGCTCAGGGCTTGTGTCATTTCCTTTGGCATGAAATGGGAAGATTGTCTTCCATATGCCGAATTCTCCTACAACAACAGCTTCCAAGCGAGTTCGGGCAAGGCCCCATTCGAGATTCTCTATGGCAGGAAGTGTCGTACTCCTCTCAATTGGTCAGAGTATGGTGAACGCCAACTTCTTGGCAATGACTTAATCACTGAAGCTGAAGAAATGTGTAAAGTCATCCGTGATAATCTCAAAGCCGCGCAATCGCGTCAGAAGAGTTACTATGATAGTAAGCACCATGATGTGGCTTTCGAGATCGGAGACCATGTCTACCTCCGCGTCTCTCCAATGAAAGGCACTCGTCGCTTCGGTATCAAAGGGAAGCTTGCCCATAGATATGTAGGTCCTTTCAAGATCATTGGCAAAAGAGGCGACCTCGCCCATCAACTTGAGCTTCCTTCCAACTTCGCGAACGTGCACGATGTTGGGGAACGTAGTAATTTCAAAAATTTCCTACGCACACGCAATATCATGGTGATGCATAGCAACGAGAGGGGAGAGTGTTGTCCACGTACCCTCATAGACCGACAGCGGAAGCGTTATCACAACGCGGTTGATGTAGTCGTACGTCTTCACGATCCGACCGATCAAGTACCGAACGGACGGCACCTCCGAGTTCTACACACGTTCAGCTCGATGACGTCCCTCGAACTCCGATCCAGCCGAGTGTTGAGGGAGAGTTTCGTCAGCACGACGGCGTGGTGACGATGATGATGTTCTACCGACGCAGGGCTTCGCCTAAGCTCCACAACGGTATTATCGAGGTGTAATATGGTGGAGGGGGGCACCGCACACGGCTAAGAGATCTCAAGGATCAATTGTTGTGTCTCTGGGGTGTCCCCTGCCCCCGTATATAAAGGAGCAAGGGAGGAGGAGGCCGGCCCTAGGAGGGGGCGCACCAAGTGTGGAGTCCTACTAGGACTTCCTAGTTCTAGTAGGATTCCACCTCCCATATGGAATAGGAAAAGAGGAAGGGAAAAAGAGAAGGAAGGAAGGGGGCGCCCCCCTTCCCTAGTCCAATTCGGACCAGACCAAGGGGAGGGGTGCGGCCACCCTTGAGGCCCTTTTTCTTCTTTCCCGTATGGCCCAATAAGGCCCAATACGTATTCCCGTAACTCTCCGGTACTCCGAAAAATACCCGAATCACTCGGAACCTTTCCGAAGTCCGAATATAGTCGTCCAATATATCGATCTTTACGTCTCAACCATTTCGAGACTCCTCGTCATGTCCCCGATCTCATCCGGGACTCCGAACTCCTTCGGTACATCAACATACATAAACTCATAATAAAACTGTCATCGTAACTTTAAGCGTGCGGACCCTACGGGTTCGAGAACTATGTAGACATGACCGAGACACGTCTCCGGTCAATAACCAATAGCGGGACCTGGATGCCCATATTGGCTCCCACATATTCTGCGAAGATCTTTATCGGTCAGACCGCATAACAACATACGTTGTTCCCTTTGTCATCAGTATGTTACTTGCCCGAGATTCGATCGTCGGTATCTCGATACCTAGTTCAATCTCGTTACCGGAAAGTCTCTTTACTCGTTCCGTAACACATCATCCCGCAACTAACTTATTAGTCGCAATGCTTGCAAGGCTTATAGTGATGTGCATTACCGAGTGGACCCAGAGATACCTCTCCGACAATCGGAGTGACAAATCCTAATCTCGAAATACGCCAACCCAACAAGTACCTTTGGAGACACCTGTAAAGCACCTTTATAATCACCCATTTACGTTGTGACGTTTGGTAGCACACAAAGTGTTCCTCCGGTAAACGGGAGTTGCATAATCTCATAGTCAGAGGAACATGTATAAGTCATGAAGAAAGCAATAGCAACATACTAAACGATCGGGTGCTAAGCTAACGGAATGGGTCAAGTCAATCACGTCATTCTCCTAATGAGGTGATCTCGTTAATCAAATGACAACTTATGTCTATGGCTAGGAAACATAACCATCTTTGATTAACGAGCTAGTCAAGTAGAGGCATACTAGTGATACTCTGTTTGTCTATGTATTCACACATGTATTATGTTTCCGGTTAATCCAATTCTAGCATGAATAATAAACATTTATCATGATATAAGGAAATACATAATAACTTTATTATTGCCTCTAGGGCATATTTCCTTCAGTCTCCCACTTGCACTAGAGTCAATAATCTAGTTCACATCGCCATGTGATTTAACATGAATAGTTCACATCACCATGTGATTAACACCCATGGTTCACATCGTCATGTGACCATCACCCAAAGGGTTTACTAGAGTCAGTAATCTAGTTCACATCGCTATGTGATTAAAACCCAAAGAGTACTAAGGTGTGATCATGTTTTGCTTGTGAGATAATTTTAGACAACGGGTCTGTCACATTCAGATCCGTAAGTATTTTGCAAATTTCTATGTCTACAATGCTCTGCATGGAGCTACTCTAGCTAATTGCTCCCACTTTCAATATGTATCTAGACCGAGACTTAGAGTCATCTAGATTAGTGTCAAAACTTGCATCGACGTAACCTTTTACGACGAGCCTTTTGTCACTTCCATAATCGAGAAACATATCCTTATTCCAGTAAGGATAATTTGACCGCTGTCCAGTGATCTACTCCTAGATCACTATTGTACTCCCTTGCCAAAATCAGTGTAGGGTATACAATAGATCTGATACACAGCATGGCATACTTTATAGAACCTATGGCCAAGGCATAGAGAATGACTTTCATTCTCTTTCTATCTTTTGCCGTGGTCGGGCTTTGAGTCTTTACTCAATTTCACACCTTGTAACACAGGCAAGAACTCTTTTCTTTGACTGTTCTATTTTGAACTACTTCAAAATCTTGTTAAGGTATGTACTCATTGAAAAACTTATCAAGCGTCTTCATCTATCTCTATAGATCTTGATGCTCAATATGTAAGCAGCTTCACCGAGGTCTATCTTTGAAAAACTCCTTTCAAACACTCCTTTATGCTTTGCAGAATAATTCTACATTATTTCCGATCATCAATATGTCATTCACATATACTTATCAGAAATGCTGTAGTGCTCCCACTCACTTTCTTGTAAATACAGGCTTCACCGCAAGTCTGTATACAACTATATGCTTTGATCAACTTATCAAAGCGTATATTCCAACTCCGAGATGCTTGCACCAGTCCATTGATGGATCGCTGGAGCTTGCATATTTTGTTAGCACCTTTAGGATTGACAAAACCTTCTGGTTGTATCATATACAACTCTTCTTTAATAAATCCATCAAGGAATGCAGTTTTGTTTATCCCTTTGCCAGATTTCATAAAATGCGGCAATTGCTAACATGATTCGGACAGACTTAAGCATAGATACGAGTGAGAAACTCTCATCATAGTCAACATCTTGAACTTGTCGAAAACCTTTTTGCGACAATTCTAGCTTTGTAGATAGTGATACTACTATCAGCGTCCGTCTTCCTCTTGACAATCCATTTATTCTCAATTGCTTGCCGATCATCGGGCAAGTCAACCAAAGTCCACACTTTGTTCTCATACATGGATCTCATCTCAGATTTCATGGCCTCAAGCCATTTTGCGGAATCTGGGCTCACCATCGCTTCTTCATAGTTCGTAGGTTCGTCATGGTCTAGTAACATAACCTCCAGAACAGGATTACCGTACCACTCTGGTGTGGATCTTACTCTGGTTTACCTACGAGGTTTGGTAGTAACTTGATCTGAAGTATCATGATCATCATCATTAACTTCCTCACCAATTGGTGTAGAAGTCACAGGAACAGATTTCTGTGATCCAATAAGGGAGCAGGTACAGTTACCTCATCAAGTTCTACTTTCCTCCCACTCACATCTTTCGAGAGAAACTCCTTCTCTAGAAAGGATCCATACTTAGCAACGAATGTCTTACCTTCGGATCTGTGATAGAAGGTGTACCCAACTGTCTCCTTTGGGTATCCTATGAAGACACATTTCTCCGATTTGGGTTTGAGCTTATCAGGACGAAAATTTTTCACATAAGCATCGCAACCCCAAAATTTTAAGAAACGACAACTTTGGTTTCTTGCCAAACCACAGTTCATAAGGCGTCGTCTCAACGGATTTTGATGGTGCCCTATTTAACGTGAATGTAGCTGTCTCTAATGCATAACCCAAAACGATAGTGGTAAATTGGTAAGAGACATCATAGATTGCACTATATCCAATAAAGTACGGTTATGACGTTCGGACACACCATTACACTATGGTGTTCCAGGTGGCGTGAGTAGTGAAACTATTTCACATTGTTTTAACTGAAGGCCAAACTCGTAACTCAAATATTTTACCTCTGCGATCATATCGTAGAAACTTTTATTTTCTTGTTACGATGATTCTCCACTTCACTCTGAAATTCTTTGAACTTTTCAAATGTTTCAGATTTTGTGTTTCATCAAGTAGATATACCCATATCTGCTCAAATCATCTGTGAAGGTCAGAAAATAATGATACCTGCTACGAGCCTCAATATTCATCGGACCACATACATCTGTATGTATGATTTCCAACAAATCTGTTGCTCTCTCCATAGTTCCGGAGAACGGCATTTTAGTCATCTTTCCCATGAGGCACGGTTCGCAAGCATCAAGTGATTCATAATCAAGTGATTCCAAAATCCCATCAGTATGGAGTTTCTTCATGCGCTTTACACCAATATGACCTAAACGGCAGTACCACAAATAAGTTGCACTATCATTATTAACTTTGCATCTTTTGGCTTCAATATTATGAATATGTGTATCACTACGATCGAGATCCAACAAACCATTTTCATTGGTGTGTATGGCCATAAAGGTTTTATTCATGTAAACAGAACAACAATTGTTCTCTAACTTAAATGAATAACCGTATTGCAATAAACATGATCAGATCATATTCATGCTCAACGCAAACACCAAATAACACTTATTTAGTTTCAACACTAATCCCGAAAGTACAGGGAGTGTGCGATGATGATCATATCAATCTTGGAACTACTTCCAACACACATCGTCACCTCGCCTTTTACTAGTCTCTGTTTATTCTGCAACTCCCGTTTTCGAGTTACTACTCTTTAGCAACTGAACCAGTATCAATTACCGAGGGGTTGCTATAAACACTAGTAAAGTACACATCAATAATCTGTATATCAAATATACCTTTGTTCACTTTGCCATCCTTCTTATCCACCAAATAGTTGGGGTAGTTCCGCTTCCAGTGACCAGTCCCTTTGAAGTAGAAGCACTTAGTCTCAGGCTTAGGACCAGACTTAGGCTTCTTCACTTGAGCAGCAACTTGCTTGCTGTTCTTTTTGAAGTTCCCCTTTTTCCCTTTGCCCTTTTCTTGAAACTAGCGGTCTCGTCAACCATCAACACTTGAAGTGGTCTCGTCAACCATCAACACTTGATGTTTTTCTTGATTTCTACCTTCGTCGATTTCAGCATCACGAAGAGCTCGGGAATTACTTTCGTCATCCCTTGCATACCATAGTTCATCACGAAGTTCTACTAACTTGGTGATGGTGACTAGAGAATTCTGTCAATCACTATTTTATCTGGAAGATAAACTCCCACTTGATTCAAGCGATTGTAGTACCCAGACAATCTGAGCACATGCTCACTAGTTGAGCGATTCTCCTCCATCTTTTTGCTATAAAACTTGTTGGAGATTTCATATCTCTCAACTCGGGTATTTGCTTGAAATATTAACTTCAACTCCTGCAACATCTCATATGGTCCATGACGTTCAAAACGTCTTTAAAGTCCCGATTCTAAGTCGTTAAGCATGGTGCACTAAACTATCAAGTAGTCATCATATTGAGCTAGCCAAATGTTCATAACGTCTGCATCTGCTCCTGCAATAGGTCTGTCACCTAGCGGTGCATCAAGGACATAATTTTTCTGTGCAGCAATGAGGATAATCCTCAGATCACGTATCCAATCCGCATCTTTGCTACTAACATCTTTCAACATAATTTTTCTCTAGGAACAAAAAATAAACACAGGGAAGCAACAACGCGAGCTATTGATCTACAACATAATTTGCAAAATACTATCAGGACTAAGTTCATGATAAATTTAAGTTCAATTAATCATATTACTTAAGAACTCCCACTTAGATAGACATCTCTCTAATCATCTAAGTGATTACGTGATCCAAAGCAACTAAACCATGTCCGATTAACACGTGAGATGGAGTAGTTTCAATGGTGAACATCACTATGTTGATCATATCTACTATATGATTCACGCTCGACCTTTCGGTCTCTGTGTTCCGAGGCCATATCTATATATGCTAGGCTCGTCAAGTTTAACCTGAGTATTCCGCGTGTGCAACTGTTTTGCACCCGTTGTATTTGAACGTAGAGCCTATCACACCCGATTAACACGTGGTGTCTCAGCACGAAGAACTTTTGCAATGGTGCATACTCAGGGAGAACACTTTTATCTTGAAATTTTAGTGAGAGATCATCTTATAATGCTACCGTCAATCAAAGCAAGATAAGATGCATAAAGGATTAACATCACATGCAATCAATATAAGTGATATGATATGGCCATCATCATCTTGTGCTTGTGATCTCCATCTCCGAAGCACCGTGCTTGTGATCTCCATCTCCGAAGCACCGTCATGATCACCATCGTCACCGGCGCGACACCTTGATCTCCATCATAGCATCGTTGTCGTCTCGCCAACTTATTGCTTTTACGACTATCTCCACCGCTTAGTGATAAAGTAAAACTATTACATGGCGATTGCATCTCATACAATAAAGCGACAACCATATGGCTCCTGCCAGTTGCCGATAACTCGGTTACAAAACATGATCATCTCATACAACACATTATATCACATCATGTCTTGACCATATCACATCACAACATGCCCTGCAAAAACAAGTTAGACGTCCTCTACTTTGTTGTTGCATATTTTACGTGGCTGCTACGGGCTTAGCAAGAACCGTTCTTACCTACGCATCAAAACCACAACGATAGTTTGTCAAGTTGGTGCTGTTTTAACCTTCGCAAGGACCGGGCGTAGCCACACTCGGTTCAACTAAAGTGAGAGAGACAGACACCCGCCATTCACCTTTAAGCAACGAGTGCTCCGAACGGTGAAACCAGTCTCGCGTAAGCGTACGCGTAATGTCGGTCCGGGCCGCTTCATCTCACAATACCGCTGAACCAAAATATGACATGCTGGTAAGCAGTATGACTTATATCGCCCACAACTCACTTCTGTTCTACTCGTGCATAGCATCAACGCATAAAACCAGGCTCGGATGCCACTGTTGGGGAACGTAGTAATTTCAAAAATTTCCTACGCACACGCAAGATTATGGTGATGCATAGCAACGAGAGGGGAGATTGTTGTCCACGTACCCTCGTAGACCGAAAGCGGAAGCGTTATCACAACGCGGTTGATGTAGTCGTAAGTCTTCACGATCCGACCGATCAAGTACCGAACGCACGGCACCTCCGAGTTCTACACACGTTCAGCACGATGA
This sequence comes from Aegilops tauschii subsp. strangulata, assembly GCF_002575655.3. Taxonomy (NCBI): domain Eukaryota; kingdom Viridiplantae; phylum Streptophyta; class Magnoliopsida; order Poales; family Poaceae; genus Aegilops; species Aegilops tauschii. Next base: position 510,775,711 of record NC_053041.3, read on the forward strand.
CGTCCCTCGAACTCCGATCCAACCGAGTGTTGAGGGAGAGTTTTGTCAGCACGACGGCGTGGTGACGATGATGATGTTCTACCGACGCAGGGCTTCGCCTAAGCTCCGCAACGGTATTATCGAGGTGTAATATGGTGGAGGGGGGCACCGCACACGGCTAAGAGATCTCAAGAATCAATTGTTGTGTCTCTGGGGTGCCCCCCTGCCCCCGTATATAAAGGAGCAAGGGAGGAGGAGGCCGGCCCTAGGAGGGGGCGCACCAAGTGTGGAGTCCTACTAGGACTCCCTAGTTCTAGTATGATTCCACTCCCATATGGAATAGGAAAAGAGGAAGGGAAAAAGAGAAGGAAGGAAGGGGGCGCCCCCCTTCCCTAGTCCAATTCGGACCAGACCAAGGGGAGGGGTGCGGCCACCCTTGAGGCCCTTTTTCTTCTTTCCCGTATGGCCCAATAAGGCCCAATACGTATTCCCGTAACTCTCCGGTACTCCGAAAAATACCCGAATCACTCGGAACCTTTCCGAAGTCCGAATATAGTCGTCCAATATATCGATCTTTACGTCTCGACCATTTCGAGACTCCTCGTCATGTCCCTGATCTCATCCGGGACTCCGAACTCCTTCGGTACATCAACATACATAAACTCATAATAAAACTGTCATCGTAACTTTAAGCGTGCGGACCCTACGGGTTCGAGAACTATGTAGACATGACCGAGACACGTCTCCGGTCAATAACCAATAGCGGGACCTGGATGCCCATATTGGCTCCCACATATTCTGCGAAGATCTTTATCGGTCAGACCGCATAACAACATACGGTGTTCCCTTTGTCATCAGTATGTTACTTGCCCGAGATTCGATCGTCGGTATCTCGATACCTAGTTCAATCTCGTTACCGGCAAGTCTCTTTACTCGTTCCGTAACACATCATCCCGCAACTAACTTATTAGTCACAATGCTTGCAAGGCTTATAGTGATGTGCATTACCGAGTGGGCCCAGAGATACCTCTCCGACAATCGGAGTGACAAATCCTAATCTCGAAATACGCCAACCCAACAAGTACCTTTGGAGACACCTGTAGAGCACCTTTATAATCACCCATTTACGTTGTGACGTTTGGTAGCACACAAAGTGTTCCTCCGGTAAACGGGAGTTGCATAATCTCATAGTCAGAGGAACATGTATAAGTCATGAAGAAAGCAATAGCAACATACTAAACGATCGGGTGCTAAGCTAACGGAATGGGTCAAGTCAATCACGTCATTCTCCTAATGAGGTGATCTCGTTAATCAAATGACAACTTATGTCTATGGCTAGGAAACATAACCATCTTTGATTAACGAGCTAGTCAAGTAGAGGCATACTAGTGATACTCTGTTTGTCTATGTATTCACACATGTATTATGTTTCCGGTTAATACAATTCTAGCATGAATAATAAACATTTATCATGATATAAGGAAATAAATAATAACTTTATTATTGCCTCTAGGGCATATTTCCTTCACACGATGTGTTCCACGTGTCACAGCTTCGCAAGTGCTTCAAGACGCCTGAGCGCACTATCAACTTCGAAGAGATTGACCTCCAAGAAGATTTGTCTTATCATGAGCACCCCGTTGCAATTCTTGAAGAAACTGAGCGCAAGACTCGCAACAAGTCAATCAAATTCCTGAAAGTAAAGTGGTCGCACCATTCCGACCGGGAAGCCACCTGGGAACGCGAGGACCATCTCCGTTCTGAATATCTGGAGTTCTTTCAGTCCTAGATCTCAGGACGAGATCCTCTCGTAGTGGTGGAGTGTTGTAACACCCCGCATGTAACTTTCCATAATTGTAACTCCAACTCTTGCCATTTTCGGCTATGTGTTATGATATTCCCTCCGTGGTCGGGTTTTGTCTTTCGTTTTGTATTTTGTCCATGTCATGCATTTTATATCATGTCATCATGTGCATTGCATTTGCATACGTGTTCGTCTCATGCATCCGAGCATTTTCCCCGTTGTCCGTTTTGCAATCCGGCGCTCCCATCTCCTCCGGTGCACCCCTCTTGTTTTCTTTCGTGAGCGGGTGTCAAACTTTCTCGAAATGTACCGATGCTTGTCAAGTGGCCCTAGTATACCACCGGGAGACCACCGGTCAAGTTTCGTTCCATTTGGAGGTCGTTTGGTACTCCAACGGTTAACCAGGTAACCGCAAAGTCCATTTGTGTGTTGCAGCAAAACCCCTCTCTAAACCAGCCCAAAACCCACCAAACTCTCTTCCATGCTGTAGGTCGTTCGATCACGATCGTGTGGGCGAAAACCGCACCTCATTTGGACTCTCCTAGCCCCCTCTACCTATAAATAGGCATCTCTCCCGAAAAACGTTCTCAGATGAAACCCTAACTTCGTCCCCGCCGCGCCGCCGGACGAAAACGTCCACCCACGGACACGTCCGTCTTCCACCGCCGCCGCCACGTGTCGTCTCCGGGTTCGCTGCCGCCCGCGCCCGTACGCCGCGGCCCGCCAGGCCCGCCGTCGGCCCCGCGAGCCCGCGCGCCCGAGGCCGCCGTCCTTCCCCGCCGCGCCGCCGTTCCTCGCCCGCGCCGCCGTGGCCTCTCCGCCGGCCGGCACCGCCGTTCGCCGCCCGCGGCCTCGCCGCCATCTCCGCCGCCCTCCGCCGCCATCGTCGCCGCGCCGCCGCGCCGGCGAGCTCGCCCCCCTTCGGCCGGCGCCGCCTCCCTGTCTCTCCCTCCAGCCGAGCCCGGCTGCCCCGTAACTCCGGCGGGTCGGGAGCCCCGAACTACCCCGATCCAGATCCACTGTACGAGCGTGCGTTGACTTTCCCGAACCCCCAAATTTCTTCTAAGTCATTTCGTTCTACAGCATGTACCCCTATTCATCATTGCATAACTCTCTGCATATAGCTCCGTTTCGCGCGTGTAATATGTCAAATTGTTCGTCTCGTGATGCTCTACATTTTGTTCAATTGCACCATGATCATTAGAGGTCATCTTGGTGCCCAAATCTCTGGTGCAAGAGTGCTAGTTGCTGTTATCTACTGGTTCTTAGCAGAACTTGGAGATTTGTTATTTTTGTATCATTTAATCTGTGCATCTTATAGGCATGAGCTCTACATGTGTTTTGTTGTATGCCATGCCATCTTTCCAGTGGTGTATGCCATGTATTTTTGTGATCTCTGTGGTGACTAAAACAAGCATGCAAACTAGGCTCCGTAATGTTTCTGATTTCAGAGAGTAATTTCTCCAAGTCTTTGTCTGCTGTTATTTTGTTGCCATGTAAACTTGATGCTACAGGGAGATCCATGCATATTTTGGAGAAGTTCAGTAAGGATGTTTTGTATATATTATTGTAATTGATCCATTCCTGCCCTTCTTTGCAATTATGCAGTGCCATAGAATGACTCAATCTTGGTCTACTTTTGCTATGAAATATTTCTGGCAGATTCTTAACATGATATTCAATTTTGCCAAGCTTATTGTAGTTGATCCATACATGCTATGATTTTGTTCTTGCGATGGATAGCTTCATAAACATGCCATCTTGCTGTAGGTATGCTTATTTAGTCATGCGTTGCCTTGTGGTGAGTGCATCAAGCTCACCAAGAGGCCTTCATATTATTATTTCTGCCATGCTCTGTTTTCTGCTAAGTCTGAAACCTGTTAACGAAACTTGCTATGTTTACAAGGTTTCCATCATATCTTCTGGTCCTTTTTGGCTTATGGTCAGTAAGGGGTTTCTGTCATATGCATATAGTAGAATACTGCCATGCCTTGTTTGTCCATGTTAAGTTCCTGTAGCATGTTGATTTCATGCTCTGAACATTGCTACCTGATGCTGTTTCCGGCATGTCCAGTAATTTCACCAAGTCTGTGAACCTGTTATCTTTTGCACTTTTGCCATGCTTGTTTGAGCTTGATATGTTGTGATCTAGCCATAGCTCAGTGTTCATCTTTTGTCAAGCATCTCCTGTAGATTACTTCCATGTGCTTTGTTGCTATGTTGGAGTGCTGTAGCATTGTTACTTGTTGCATTTTAAGTGCTATCATGCTGTTAATCGCAGATTCGTGTCATTCTTGTTTTGCTCGCCATTTGCAAACCGTGCATCCGTTTCCGGTGATCTATATATCGATTTCGACCGAAATCATCTCATCTTTCCAGTGGCATGCTTGGTTTGCCAAGTTACTGCCTTGTTCATCATTTTCCTCCCGGGGCATGCATACGCACCGCATATCATATCTTGCATATCATACATGTGTTGCATCATGTTGCTCGTGCATTTCTCGTGATTGATTGTGGTTCCGTTGCTTGTGTTCTTGTCTTGGGTAGAGCCAGGAGACGAGTTCGTGAACGAGGAACCTGTTGAGTACGCTTACGAGGATCAAGCTTTCGACAACTCTGAGAACCTTGCAGGCAAGATGACCACCCCTCGAAATCACTTCTATCTTTGCTTTGCTAGTTGTTCGCTCTATTGCCATGCTGCGCTACCTATCACTTGCTATATCATGCCTCCCATATTGCCATGTCAGCCTCTAATCATCCTTTCCTAGCAAACCGTTGTTTGGCTAAGTTACCGCTTTTGCTCAGCCCCTCTTATAGCGTTGCTAGTTGCAGGTGAAGTTGAAGTTGGTTCCATGTTGGGACATGGATATGTTGGGATATCACAATATCTCTTATTTATATTAATGCACCTATATATATTTGGTAAAGGGTGGAAGGCTCGACCTTATGCCTGGTGTTTTGTTCCACTCTTGCCGCCCTAGTTTCTGTCATACCGGTATTATGTTCCTTGAGTTTGCGTTCCTTACGCGGTTGGATGATTTATGGGACCCCCTTGACAGTTCGCCTTGAATAAAACTCCTCCAGCAAGGCCCAACTTTGGTTTTACCATTTGCCACCTAAGCCTTTTCCCCCGGGTTTTCGCGAGCCCGAGGGTCATCTTTATTTAAACCCCCGGGCCAGTGCTCCTCTGAGTATTGGTCCAACCTGTCAGTCGCCGGTGGCCACCAGGGGCAACTCTAGTCTGGCCTACCGGAAGCTTGGACAATCCGGTGTGCCCTGAGAACGAGATATGTGCAGCTCCTATCGGGATTTGTCGGCACATTCGGGTGGCTTTGCTGGTCTTGTTTTACCATTGTCGAAATGTCTTGTAAACCGGGATTCCGAGACTGATCGGGTCTTTCCGGGAGAAGGTTTATCCTTCGTTGACCGTGAGAGCTTATGATGGGCTAAGTTGGGACACCCCTGCAGGGTATTATCTTTCGAAAGCCGTGCCCGCGGTTATGAGGCAGATGGGAATTTGTTAATGTCCGGTTGTAGAGAACTTGTCACTTGACCCAATTAAAATACATCAACTGTGTGTGTAGCCGTGATGGTCTCTTCTCGGCGGAGCCCGGGAAGTGAACACGTTTTAAGTTATGAATGACGTAAGTAGGAGTTCAGGATCACTTCTTGGTCATTTCTAGATGACGACCGTTCCGTTGCTTCTCTTCTCGCTCTCTTTTGCGTATGTTAGCCATAATATATGCTTATCGCCTGCTGCAGCTCCACCTCTTTACACCATCCTTTCCTATAAGCTTAAATAGTCTTGATCTCGAGGGTGTGAGATTGCTGAGTCCTCGTGACTCACAGATTCTACCAAAACAGTTGCAGGTGCCGACGATGCCAGTGCAGATGATGGGATCGATCTCAAGTGGGAGTTCGATGAGGAATGTGGTCGTTACTATGTGTCTTTTCCTGATGATCAGTAGTGGAGCCCAGTTGGGACGATCGGGGATCTAGCATTTGGGGTTATCTTATTTTCTTTTGGATCTTGACCGTAGACGGTCTATGTGTGTATTTTGGATGATGTATGGATTATATTTATGTATTGTGTGAAGTGGCGATTGTAAGCCAACTCTTTATCCCATTCTCGTTCATTACATGGGATTGTGTGAAGATGACCCTTCTTGCGACAAAACCACAAAGCGGTTATGCCTCTAAGTCGTGCCTCGACACGTGGGAGATATAGCCGCATCGTGGGCGTTACACCTACTCCCACCGGGAGTAGGACTCCCTCCCTTTTCCTTGTTGGATTAGGAGAAGAGGGGGAAAGAGGTGGAGGAGAAGAAGGAAAGGGGGGGCGCCCCCTCTCCTTGTCCTATTCGGACTAGGGGGGAGGGGCGCGCGGCCCTTGCCCTGGCCGCCTCTCCTCTTCTCCACAAAGGCCCACTATGGCCCATTAACCCTCGGGGGGTTCCGGTAACCCCTCCAGTACTCCGTTAAATCCCGATTTCACCCGGAACACTTCCGATATCCAAACATAGGCTTCCAATATATCAATCTTCATGTCTCGACCATTTCGAGACTCCTCGTCATGTCCGTGATCACATCCGGGACTCCGAACAACCTTCGGTACATCAAAACATATAAACTCATAATATAACTGTCATCGAAACTTTAAGCGTGCGGACCCTACGGGTTCGAGAACTATGTAGACATGACCGAGACATGTCTCCGGTCAATAACCAATAGCGGAACCTGGATGCTCATATTGGCTCCCACATATTCTACGAAGATCTTTATCGGTCAGACCGCATAACAACATACGTTGTTCCCTTTGTCATCGGTATGTTACTTGCCCGAGATTCGATCGTCGGTATCTCAATACCTAGTTCAATCTCGTTACCAGCAAGTCTCTTTACTCGTTCCGTAATACATCATCTCGTAACTAACTCAGTAGTTGCAATGCTTGCAAGGCTTAAGTGATGTGCATTACCGAGTGGGCCCAGAGATACCTCTCCGACAATCAGAGTGACAAATCCTAATCTCGAAATATGCCAACCCAACAAGTACCTTCCGAGACACCTGTAGAGCACCTTTATAATCACCCAGTTACGTTGTGACGTTTGGTAGCACACAAAGTGTTCCTCCGGTAAACGGGAGTTGCATAATCTCATAGTCATAGGAACATGTATAAGTCATGAAGAAAGCAATAGCAACATACTAAATGATCGAGTGCTAAGCTAACGAAATGGGTCAAGTCAATCACATCATTCTCCTAATGATGTGATCCCGTTAATCAAATGACAACCCATGTCAATGGCTAGGAAACTTAACCATCTTTGATTAACGAGCTAGTCAAGTAGAGGCATACTAGTGACACTCTGTTTGTCTATGTATTCACACATGTATTATGTTTCCGGTTAATACAATTCTAGCATGAATAATAAACATTTATCATGATATAAGGAAATAAATAATAACTTTATTATTGCCTCTAGGGCATATTTCCTTCAGTCTCCCACTTGCACTAGAGTCAATAATCTAGATTACACAGTAATGATTCTAACACCCATGGAGCCTTGGTGCTGATCATGTTTTGCTCGTGGAAGAGGCTTAGTCAACGGGTCTGCAACATTCAGATCCGTATGTATCTAGCAAATTTCTATGTCTCCCACCTGGACTAAATCCCGGATGGAATTGAAGCGTCTCTTGATGTGCTTGGTTCTCTTGTGAAATCTGGATTCCTTCACCAAGGCAATTGCACCAGTATTGTCACAAAAGATTTTCATTGGACCCGATGCACTAGGTATGACACCTAGATCGGATATGAACTCCTTCATCCAGACTCCTCCATTTGCCGCTTCCGAAGCAACTATGTACTCCGCTTCACATGTAGACCCCGCCACGACGCTTTGTTTGGAACTGCACCAACTGACAGCTCCACCGTTCAATGTAAACACGTATCCGGTTTGCGATTTAGAACCGTCCGGATCAGTGTCAAAGCTTGCATCAACGTAACCATTTACGATGAGCTCTTTGTCACCTCCATAAACGAGAAACATATCCTTAGTCCTTTTCAGGTATTTCAGGATGTTCTTGACCGCTGTCCAGTGATCCACTCCTGGATTACTTTGGTACCTCCCTGCTAGACTTATAGCAAGGCACACATCAGGTCTATACACATCATTGCATACATGATAGAGCCTATGGCTGAAGCATAGGGAACATCTTTCATTTTCTCTCTATCTTCTGCAGTGGTCGGGCATTGAGTCTTACTCAACTTCACACCTTGTAACACAGGCAAGAACCCTTTCTTTGCTTGATCCATTTTGAACTTCTTCAAAACTTTGTCAAGGTATGTGCTTTGTGAAAGTCCAATTAAGCGTCTTGATCTATCTCTATAGACCTTGATGCCCAATATATAAGCAGCTTCACCGAGGTCTTTCATTGAAAAACTCTTATTCAAGTATCCCTTTATGCTATCCAGAAATTCTATATCATTTCCAATCAGCAATATGTCATCCACATATAATATCAGAAATGCTACAGAGCTCCCACTCACTTTCTTGTAAATACAGGCTTCTCCAAAAGTCTGTACAAAACCAAATGCTTTGATCACACTATCAAAGCGTTTATTCCAACTCTGAGAGGCTTGCACCAGTCCATAAATGGATCGTTGGAGCTTGCACACTTTGTTAGCTCCCTTTGGATTGACAAAACCTTCCGGTTGCATCATATACAACTCTTCTTCTAGAAATCCATTCAGGAATGCAGTTTTGACATCCATTTGCCAAATTTCATAATCATAAAATGCGGCAATTGCTAACATGATTCGGACAGACTTAAGCATCGCTACGGGTGAGAAGGTCTCATCATAGTCAATCCCTTGAACTTGTCGAAAACCTTTTGCAACAAGTCGAGCTTTATAGACAGTAACATTACCGTCAGCGTCAGTCTTCTTCTTGAAGATCCATTTATTCTCAATTGCTTGATGATCATCGGGCAAGTCAACCAAAGTCCACACTTTGTTCTCATACATGGATCCCATCTCAGATTTCATGGCCTCAAGCCATTTTGCGGAATCTGGGCTCACCATCGCTTCTTCATAGTTCGTAGGTTCTTCATGGTCTAGTAACATAACCTCCAGAACAGGATTACCGTACCACTCTAGTGCGGATCTTACTCTGGTTGACCTACGAGGTTCAGTAACAACTTGATCTGAAGTTCCATGATCATCATCATTAACTTCCTCACTAGTTGGTGTAGGCGTCACAGGAACCGGTTTCTGTGATGAACTACTTTCCAATAAGGGAGCAGGTACAGTTACCTCATCAAGTTCTACTTTCCTCCCACTCACTTCTTTCGAGAGAAACTCCTTCTCTAGAAAGGATCCATTCTTAGCAACGAATGTCTTGCCTTCGGATCTGTGATAGAAGGTGTACCCAACAGTCTCCTTTGGGTATCCTATGAAGATACATTTCTCCGATTTGGGTTCGAGCTTATCAGGTTGAAGCTTTTTCACATAAGTCGCAGCCCCAAACTTTAAGAAACGACAACTTTGGTTTCTTGCCAAACCACAGTTCATAAGGCGTCGTCTCAATGGTTTTCGATGGTGCCCTATTTAACGTGAATGCAGCCGTCTCTAAAGCATAACCCCAAAACGATAGCGGTAAATCAGTAAGAGACATCATAGATCGCACCATATCTAGTAAAGTACGATTACGACGTTCGAACACACCATTACGTTGTGGTGTTCCGGGTGGCGTGAGTTGCGAAACTATTCCGCATTGTTTCAAATGTAGACCAAACTCGTAACTCAAATATTCTCCTCCACGATCAGATCGTAGAAACTTTATTTTCTTGTTACGATGATTTTCAACTTCACTCTGAAATTCTTTGAACTTTTCAAACGTTTCAGACTTATGTTTCATTAAGTAGATATACCCATATCTGCTTAAATCATCTATGAAGGTGAGAAAATAACGATATCCGCCACGAGCCTCAACATTCATCAGACCACATACATCTGTATGTATGATTTCCAACAAATCTATTGCTCTCTCCATAGTACCGGAGAACGACGTTTTAGTCATCTTGCCCACGAGGCACGGTTCGCAAGTACCAAGTGATTCATAATCAAGTGGTTCCAAAAGTCCATCAGTATGGAGTTTCTTCATTCGCTTTACACCGATATGACCTAAACGGCAGTGCCACAAATAAGTTGCACTATCATTAACAACTCTGCATCTTTTGGTTTCAACATTATGAATATGTGTATCACTACTATCGAGATTCATCAAAAATAGACCACTCTTCAAGGGTGCATGACCATAAAAGATATTACTCATATAAATAGAACAACCATTATTCTCTGATTTAAATGAATAACCGTCTCGCATCAAACAAGATCCAGATATAATGTTCATGCTCAACGCTGGCACCAAATAACAATTATTTAGGTCTAATACTAATCCCGAAGGTAGATGTAGAGGTAGCGTGCCGATGGCGATCACATCGACTTTGGAACTGTTTCCCACGCGCATCGTCACCTCGTCCTTGGCCAGTGTTCGCTTAATCCGTAGTCCCTGTTTCCAGTTGCAAATATTAGCAACAGAACCAGTATCAAATACCCAGGTGCTACTGCGAGCTCTAGTAAGGTACACATCAATAACATGTATATCACATATACCTTTGTTCACCTTGCCATCCTTCTTATCCGCCAAATACTTGGGGCAGTTCCGCTTCCAGTGACCAGTCTGCTTGCAGTAGAAGCACTCAGTCTCAGGCTTAGGTCCAGACTTGGGTTTCTTCTCCTGAGCAGCAACTTGCTTGCTGTTCTTCTTGAAGTTCCCCTTCTTCTTCCCTTTGCCCTTTTTCTTGAAACTGGTGGTCTTATTGACCATCAACACTTGATGCTCCTTCTTGATTTCTACCTCCGCAGCCTTTAGCATTGCGAAGAGCTCGGGAATCGTCTTATCCATCCCTTGCATGTTATAGTTCATCACGAAGCTATTGTAGCTTGGTGGCAGTGATTGAAGAATTCTGTCAATGACGCTATCATCCGGAAGATTAACTCCCAGTTGAATCAAGTGATTATTATACACAGACATTTTGAGTATATGCTCACTGACAGAACTATTCTCCTCCATCTTGCAGCTGTAGAACTTATTGGAGACTTCATATCTCTCAATCCGGGCATTTGCTTGAAATATTAACTTCAACTCCTGGAACATCTCATATGCTCCATGACGTTCAAAACGTTGTTGAAGTCCCGGTTCTAAGCCGTAAAGCATGGCACATTGAACTATCAAGTAGTCATCAGCTTTGCTCTGCCAGACGTTCTTAACGTCGTCAGTTGCATAAGCAGCAGGCCTGGCACCCAGCGGTGCTTCAAGGACGTAATTCTTTTGTGCAGCAATGAGGATAATCCTCAAGTTACGGACCCAGTCCGTGTAATTGCTACCATCATCTTTCAACTTTGCTTTCTCAAGGAACGCATTAAAATTCAACGGAACAACAGCACGGGCCATCTATCTACAATCAACATAGACAAGCAAGATACTATGAGGTACTATGTTCATGATAAATTTAAGTTCAATTAATCATATTACTTAAGAACTCCCACTTAGATAGACATCCCTCTAATCCTCTAAGTGATCATGTGATCCAAATCAACTAAACCATAACCGATCATCACGTGAAATGGAGTAGCTTTCAATGGTGAACATCACTATGTTGATCATATCTACTATATGATTCACGCTTGACCTTTCGGTCTCAGTGTTCCGAGGCCATATCTGCATATGCTAGGCTCGTCAAGTTTAACCTGAATATTCTGCGTGTGCAAAACTGGCTTGCACCCGTTGTAGATGGACGTAGAGCTTATCACACCCGATCATCACGTGGTGTCTGGGCACGACGAACTTTGGCAACGGTGCATACTCAGGGAGAAAACTTTTATCTTGAAATTTAGTGAGAGATCATCTTATAATGCTACCGTCAGTCAAAGCAAGATAAGATGCATAAAAGATAAACATCACATGCAATCAATATAAGTGATATGATATGGCCATCATCATCTTGTGCTTGTGATCTCCATCTCCGAAGCACCGTCATGATCACCATCGTCACCGGCGCGACACCTTGATCTCCATCGTAGCATCGTTGTCGTCTCGCCAATCTTATGCTTCTACGACTATCGCTACCGCTTAGTGATAAAGTAAAGCATTACAGGGCGATTGCATTGCAGACAATAAAGCGACAACCATATGGCTCCTGCCAGTTGCCGATAACTTTGGTTACAAAACATGATCATCTCATACAATAAAATTTAGCATCATGTCTTGACCATATCACATCACAACATGCCCTGCAAAAACAAGTTAGACGTTCTCTACTTTGTTGTTGCAAGTTTTACGTGGCTGCTACGGGCATAGCAAGAACCGTTCTTACCTACGCATCAAAACCACAATGATAGTTTGTCAAGTTGGTGCTGTTTTAACCTTCGCAAGGACTGGGCGTAGCCACACTCGGTTCAACTAAAGTTGGAGAAACTGACACCCGCCAGCCACCTATGTGCAAAGCACGTCGGTAGAACCTGTCTCGCGTAAGCGTACGCGTAATGTTGGTCCGGGCCGCTTCATCCAACAATACCGCCGAACCAAAGTATGATATGCTGGTAAGCAGTTGACTTATATCGCCCACAAATCACTTGTGTTCTACTCCTGCATATGACATCTACGCATAAAACCAGGCTCGGATGCCACTGTTGGGGAACGTAGTAATTTCAAAAAAATTCCTACGCACACGCAAGATCATGGTGATGCATAGCAACGAGAGGGGAGAGTGTTTGTCTACGTACCCTCATAGACCGAAAGCGGAAGCATTAGCACAACGCGGTTGATGTAGTCGTACGTCTTCACGATCCGACCGATCAAGTACCGAACGTACGGCACCTCCGAGTTCACCACACGTTCAGCCCGATGATGTCCCTCGAACTCCGATCCAGCCGAGTGTTGAGGGAGAGTTTCGTCAGCACGACGGTGTGGTGACGATGATGATGTTCTACCGACGCAGGGCTTCGCCTAAGCACCGCTACAGTATTATCGAGGTGGGCTATGGTGGAGGGGGGCACCGCACACGGCTAAAAGATCAAACGATCAATTGTTGTGTCTCTAGGGTGCCCCCTGCCCCCGTATATAAAGGAGAAAGGGGGGAGGTCTGGCCGGCCAGGAGGGGGCGCGCCAGGAGGAGTCCTACTCCCATCGGGAGTAGGACTCCCTCCCTTTTCCTTGTTGGATTAGGAGAAGAGGGGGAAAGAGGTGGAGGAGAAGAAGGAAAGGGGGGCGCCGCCCCCCTCTCCTTGTCCTATTCGGACTAGGGGGGAGGGGCGCGTGGCCCTTGCCCTGGCCGCCTCTCCTCTTCTCCACTAAGGCCCACTATGGCCCATTAAACCCCGGGGGGTTCCGGTAACCCCTCCGGTACTCCGGTAAAATCCCGATTTCACCCGGAACACTTCCGATATCCAAACATAGGCTTCCAATATATCAATTTTCATGTCTCGACCATTTTGAGACTCCTCGTCATGTCCGTGATCACATCCGGGACTCCGAACAACCTTCGGTACATCAAAACATATAAACTCATAATATAACTATCATCGAAACTTTAAGCGTGCAGACCCTACGGGTTCGAGAACTATGTAGACATGACCGAGACACATCTCAGGTCAATAACCAATAGCGGAACCTGGATGCTCATATTGGCTCCCACAAATTCTACGAAGATCTTTATCGGTGAGACCGCATAACAACATACGTTGTTCCCTTTGTCATCGGTATGTTACTTGCCCGAGATTCGATCGTCGGTATCTCAATACCTAGTTCAATCTCGTTACCGGCAAGTCTCTTTACTCGTTCCGTAATACATCATCCCGTAACTAACTCATTAGTTGCAATGCTTGCGAGGCTTAAGTGATGTGCATTACCGAGTGGGCCCAGAGATACATCTCCGACAATCGGAGTGATAAATCCTAATCTCAAAATACGCCAACCCAACAAGTACCTTCGGAGACACCTGTAGAGCACCTTTATAATCACCCAGTTACGTTGTGACGTTTGGTAGCACACAAAGTGTTCCTCCGGTAAACGGGAGTTGCATAATCTCATAGTCATAGGAACATGTATAAGTCATGAAGAAAGCAATAGCAACATACTAAACGATCGAGTGCTAAGCTAACGGAAATGGGTCAAGTCAATCACATCATTCTCCTAATGATCTGATCCCGTTAATCAAACGACAACCCATGTCAATGGCTAGGAAACTTAACCATCTTTGATTAACGAGCTAGTCAAGTAGAGGCATACTAGTGACACTCTGTTTGTCTATGTATTCACACATGTATTATGTTTCCGGTTAATACAATTCTAGCATGAATAATAAACATTTATCATGATATAAGGAAATAAATAATAACTTTATTATTGCCTCTAGGGCATATTTCCTTCACGGAGAAATCTATGCAAGGGGCACCTCGCGAGGTCCGCGTGACGTGAGCCATGACGACCAAGGCCAGGCAGGCGCCAGCGGGCGCATCATACAGTTTCCTCTTTGGTGCTAAAGAGGCAGGCGCAGGCGAGTAGTCCCGAGGTATGAGGCAAAGGTTTCCATATCGGTGCAACGAGACCGAGACCAGCAGGATGGCAGGATGGAGGTCACCACCGAGCCCATAGCGGCGTCACCACCAGAGCCTTTGGCAGGCGAAGACCACCTTTTGTCAAGATAACTTGTACTAGTTGTCTCCCTTCAAAATTGGCCGTTGTGGGATCCCTTCCCGCCTAACATCCGGGAAGAGGACCAGGGCCTCTATAAGTAGGACTAGCCACCACCATAGGAGGCAACAAAACGGAAGGGAGCTGGACTGAACTGAATGGATCTGGGACGGATCATTCCGATCATCCTCACACACACCAACTCACCGAGCTCGAGAACAGCTCTCCTCAGGAGGCTGTTCATACCTTGTACTTGTTCATGCCCAGCCTACAAGGCAATCCACCACACCACACTGGAATAGGGTATTACACCACAGCGGTGGCCCGAACCAGTATAAACTCTCGTGTCTCTTGTTCCTTGGGTTCGGCGAGCAAGGCCTTGAGATCATTGCGAGAGCAAGCTAGAGAGAGAGAGAGTTCTTTGTGCGCACCCCAGAGTTCGAACCTCAAGGGTTTGCCGGAACCCAGAATCCGACATTTGGCGCGCGAGGTAGGGGTGCGCTGAAGCCTTTCTTCCATCGGTCCACGCTCCACTACTCTGCCGTATCCATGGATAACGCTCGCCGAGCCCATGCTGAGCGCCGGGCCGCCCTTGCCACTCGCGTCGCTCAGACGGCGCCCGTTGGCGGACCTCCCCACCGTTCTCCATCACCCACTGCCAACGCCGCCATCGGCCCGGCGAGGAACGAGCAGCAAGCTTCATCACTACACCCCTTTGTGCGGTGGGACGGACGCACCGCCACCCCGTCGCTGACTCCGCTGGCTCGTCGTCCCACGCTCGTCGCGCACCCACGGACGCGCAGGCCGCACTGCTCATGGCATGTGAACTCCTGCGTTACCGCCCGGTCGACGACCTCTACAAAGACTGGTTGGACCGCATGGCCGAGCTAGTCTGCGTCGTTGTGGGCTCTCACGCGCCGTCTCTCTTGCTGCCTCACCCACCTCCAGCTGTGGGTGACGTAGCTCACGGAGCGCCTCCCCCACCTCCACATCAAGACGGTGCCCTCGCACCAAGACGCGTAGCCCCGCGGCGCGACCTGCCACGCCGGGCGCCCGCGCACGAAGAAGGAAGCTTCCAAGAGGTCCCGGGGCCACAAGAAAACACTCCTGCACTCCCAGCACCACTGCGTCAAGACCGCGTGCCGTGTGCGGCGGCGGCGCGTGGATACCAGGACCAGGCTCCGCCTCCGCGACGGGCTCCTGTGACCACAGCAGGCTGCCGCGCCTTCACTCCCGAGCTGCGCAGCGTGGTCTAGCCCGGCAAGTTCAAGCCAGAGCTGCCTCCATGCTATGATGGCACCCCCGACCCTACAGAGTTCTTGCAGCTCTACGAGCTGAGCATCGAGGCAGCCAACGGCGACGAGAAGGTCATGGCAAACTGGTTCCCCATGGCCCTCAAAGATGGCGCGCGCTCGTGGCTCCTGAACTTGCCCGCGGGATTGATCTCCTCCTTGGGCGAGATGCGTGAGCGTTTCGTCGCCAACTTCCAGGGCACTCGCGACCGCCCGCCGGCCGCGGGTGACCTGCGGCGCATCAAGCAGCTGCCAGGGGAAACCCTGCAGAAGTACATCCAGCGCTTCAACAACGTTCGCCTCAAGATCCCCAAGGTGACGGACGAGGCCATCATCTGTGCGTTCTCCGACGGCGTCCGCGACGTCAAGATGAAGGAAGAGCTCGCCATCCACGAGGAACTATGCACAACCCTGGAGATGTCCAACATGGCGACCAAGTGCGCGAGAGCTGAGAAAGGACGCCTCTCCCTCGTCGAGCTTCCAGCCGACCCGGAAGACAACAAGGCCAAGACCAAAGATGTGAAGCGCAAGGGAGTAGCCGTGCTCGCAGCTGAGCCAGAGATGAAGCGCGGCCGAGACCACCCGAGTCGCCCAAGAGCAGTCGTCCGTTCTGCGCCTTCCACAACATACACAGCCACAACACCAATGACTGTCAAGAGCTCAGGGCCATACGCGATGGGCGCTTCGGCCGACGCCCCAAGCGCAGCGACCGGGGCTATGGCCGAGGAGGAGGACGAAGTGGAGGACGTTGGGACGACCGCGGCCCCCGCCAGGAATGGCATGACCGACGTCACGAGGATTGCTGGCAGGACCAGCCTCGCAGGGCGCCTGGAGGGAGCAGCCTCGTGAGGACCGTCCTCAGGGCAACGCTGGGCTTCCTCCGCTGCCACCACCACCAAGGAGGAACGACGACCACCATTAGGACGAGGGGGCTGGGGGCTTCCAGGAGCCTCGTGCCATCGCCTGCATCTTGGGTGGTGCTCAGGCCCTAGCCTCCCAGCGCATCTTGAAGCAGTTCGCCCACGAAGTGAACGCGGCTCTCCCCAGGCTCGAGGCCACGCGCACGCTCAGGTGGTCCAAGTGTGCCATTACTTTCAGGTCGTCCGACCAGCTCAAGTGCGCGGCAACTGTAGGCGCCCTCCCGATGCTCTGCTCGCCCATCATCAGCAACGTCCAAGTCACCAAGACCCTCATTGACAGCGGCGCAGGGCTCAATGTCCTGTCCGTCGAGACGTTCGACCGCCTCCAGGTGCCATATGATCAGCTACGGCCTACCAAGCCCTTCTCAGGAGTGACAGACGTCTCCACCACCCCGATAGGGCAGGTCTGCCTCCGTGTCACCTTCTGCAAGCGCGATAACTATCGCACCGAGCTCATCGACTTCGACGTCGCCCACATTCGCGTGCCATACAATGCCATCCTCGGGTATCCAGCCCCGGCCAAGTTTATGGCAGTGACCCATCATGGCTACAACGTCCTCAAGATGCCAGGGACCGACGGCATCATCACGGTCGCCTGCGAGAAGGACGCGGTGTGCTCTCTCGAGCGCGCTTACCAAGCTGCAGCAGCCGAAGACCCAGATAACGAAGGCGCCATCTACCCTCCTGAGGCCATCCCCAAGAAGAAGAAGCTGCTGCTCCACCAAGGGCCTCAGGAGAGCGGCATTTCCAGTGGCACCATGTCAAGACTTGCGCCCACGGACGGGGCGCCTCCCTCCCTCGCATAGGAAGGCGTGGCCGGCGCCCTCCTCAGGCTGGGCTCGGGGGGTCTCTTCTGGAGAGCCTCCGACTTAGCCAATGTCACAAGGGAGGCGCTCGGGCACCACGTGGAGGCATGCTTCATCGCACGCTTCCCCCAAGCGGGCACAAGGCGTGGAGCGCCTGGTGCTGAGGAGTTTATCACCAAGGCGACTGAGGAGCTTCAAGAAGCAAGGACCATACGCGGCGACCGCTGCCCACCACCGGGCGCAGCTCCGCATCCTGGCGAGGACGACGACCGGCGCGTCTGCGTCGACATCCCAGGACTCAACAGGGCAGCATCTCAGGAGCGCTTCTCGCCTTCGCGCGTTGGTCGGTGTGAGGGTCCCCCTCACAGATATGTTCGCATGCCATTCAGCTTGCCGAACGCGGCTGTCACCTTCTAGCGCCGCATGCGGAGCCTTCTGGCGGCTCAGGAGGCCAGGCACCATGCAGTCCTGGCAGAGATGGCAACGGTTCTTCAAGAGCCACCCGGGCTCCCAGAGCCTCCTGAGGCTCAGGACCCTGGCGGCTCGTGAGGGGTGACTTCTCTAGCACACACCTTCAGCTACTTCAACACCTCTTCAGCAACGGTACCAGGTGACTCTTTTCGGTTCATTCAGCTGGGGGCGCCCCTTGGGCTCCATCATCCCCAGGTCGCATGGGTCTCTCCCTATGACAATCCTTTTGCATCTTTAGCTTACTCTGTTTGGGGGTGCCCCTCGGGCTGGATCATCCCCAGGCCGCTCGGGGTCTGTCCCGGTGGCATGTGTCGTTCTTGCATCTATTTGAACTACCTTGCCCTCTTGCATAGATTACCTTATGATCACCACCTGCTTACGCGTTGGCCTTCGCGGCTGCCCACGTGGCTGACCAGCTTCCTGCTCATCCCGCAACGGGGGCTACACGTATTGGCACGACGCTTGTGCTTGGGTCCATCCCTGCAACGCTGACAAACTCGGGTGGTCGAGCTCTCGCTGGCGGCACGCCCCGCGCACGTCACCTCACCAGGCCCTCAGTGCCTTCATATTCTTGTGGAAAGACCAGCGGCAGGGCAGCAAACGCGATTGCAATCTCTATTCTCCCCTCGCGCTAACCTGCAGAAATCTGTGGAGCCTGGCTACGGGCGGCACCGCAGGCTCCTTCCTTTTATCATGCAATTCGCTTGCACGTTAAAGGGGGGGTTCCTGAGCATCGCGTCTCAGGAACTCTTACTGACTCTCCAGCCCTCACCCCCTGGCCTTGACCACGGCATCGCGACATGGCATACCAGCGGCGGCTGAGCTCGCTCGAGGGTCGGGACCCGAGGACGCAGAGCACTTAGAAGAGTGTGAGAGAGAGAGGGGAGCCGGCACGACCCTAACCCCGCCATACCACCACCACTGACGAACGAATCGGGCACTGCACAAGGAAACCGCTCCAGGCTTGATAAGATAAGTCGCGTATTCAAGTCAGCCCAGCACGTGACTTAGGATTTTTCGCTCTTGCAGCCTTGCTCCGGCAATGTTGCCTTCCTTTTCTACCTTTAGGAAGCTGCTTGCACGCCAAGGGGGACCTCTTGATCATCGCGCCTCAGGAGCTCTGACCAGACCTTGGGCCGCTCACCACCTGGCCTTGACCACGGCATCGCGACCTGGCATACCAGCGATGGCTGAAGCGTGCCTGGGGACTGGGATCCGTCGGTGTAGAGCATTAAGCTGCCGTGAGATGAAAAGGGGGAACAATGCCAAAGCAAGACACGCAACCACAAATTTCATAGTGCGGATAACATCGTTACAAAAGCACTACAGATTCTTCACACACCCCCACGAGTTTCCTCTCGATTCCTCGCAGGGAACAAAAGAAGAAGGTTTCCAGGAGCCATATCTACAGGCGTCGCCGCCGACGCCATCATCAATAGTGGGCCACGGGAGGCCGACGCCAACCCCATCCAGATCAGCGACGACGACGGGTGGACGCTGTTGCTGCGCTCCGGGCACGGCGAGAGCTCGGGGGCACGTAGCTGTCGTCGCTCGTCTCCGGAGTCTCATCGGGCTCGGGAGAGTCGCTGGACTCCCAAGAGCCATCGCTGCTGCTGGAGGGGCTGCCGGCAGGACCAAAGGCGGGCCCAGCACTGGCTGCCGCGCCGTCCTGGCGGCCCCCTCCCGTGCAACATTCTAGGCGGCGACCTTCCTCGTCGAAGACCTTGAAGAACAGCATGGAGGCGCCGTCATACTCGAAATGGATGGCGAGGGCCCCCTCCGGGCGGCAGGCGTGGGCAACCTCACCCCATCCATGGGTCATGAAGATCTTGCCCGGGAAGATAACCTCAACCTCTGCTCCCGTCGCCGGGGTGCCGCATTCGGCGTGCTGCAGCCACAGCTCGAGAGGCCCCCTCGGCGGCATCTCTTCAGCGAAGAACTGCGGGAACCGGATCCACATGCACGGTGGCATCACCGCCCACACCATGAGTTCACGTGAGGAGCCCTCGGCGTGAGTCTGTGGGCCGGCGGCTTGAACCGCCACAGCATGATCACCGCGGCCGTGGCGCGAGTGGCGCGGGCCACTGCCTCCCCCTCCTGAGCCTTGCGCCTGGGTGTACGAGGGCATCGGATGGCCGGGGGGAGGCCGCTCGTACCAAGGCCTTGTCACCTCCTACCTCACAACAACGTCACGAGGGAGGGTGATACGTCTCCACCGTATCTACTTTTCCAAACACTTTTGCCCTTGTTTTGGACTCTAACTTGCATGATTTGAATGGAACTAACCCGGACTGACGCTGTTTTCAGCAGAATTACCATGGTGTTATTTGTGTGCAGAAATAAAAGTTCTCGAAATGACCTGAAACTTCACGGAGAATATTTTTGGAATAAATAAAAAATACTGACGAAAGAATCAACACCAGGGGGCCCACACCCTGTCCACGAGGGTGGAGGGCGCGCCCCTGCCTCATGGGCCCATTGAGGCTCCACCGACATCAACTGCAACTCTATATATTCACGTTCGGGGAGAAAAAATTCAGAGAGAAGGATTCATCGCGTTTTACGATACGGAGCCGCCGCCAAGCCCTAATCTCTCTCGGGAGGGCTGATCTGGAGTCCGTTCGGGGCTCCGGAGAGGGGAATCTGTCGCCGTCGTCATCATCAACCTTCCTCCATCACCAATTTCATGATGCTCACCGCCGTGCGTGAGTAATTCCATCGTAGGCTTGCTGGACGGTGATGGGTTGGATGAGATTTATCATGTAATCCAGTTAGTTTTGTTAGGATTTGATCCCTAGTATCCATGACACTACTAGAGAAAAGCTTATACACAGACGCTTACTAGTAGCGCGGGTTTATACCCCTCGCTACTGCTACTTACTAGTAGCGCGAGTTTTTACCCCTCGCTACTACTAAGTTGATAGTAGTAGCCCGGATTTTTAACCCTCGCTATTACTAAGTGGTCTATGCCATGCCCCCCCGGGACATGCCATAGTAGTAGCGAGGGTTATAAACCTACGCTACTACTTTGTCAATAGCTGTAGCGCACGTCAGATGCCCACGCTACTAGTATATTCCCACACCACCCATCCCCGATCCACCCACCAACCGTCCCACTCCACCCACCACTGTTTGTCTAAAAAAAACACCCAACCCTCGATCCAGATCCCCTCCTCTCTTCTCCCGATTCACCCCTCGTCTCCCTCCCATCCCACGCCGCCGCCGCCGCCCACCACCCCGGCGATCCCCAGCCTCTCCCTCTCCTTCTCCCCTGCATCCGTCGCCCGCACCTTCCCTCCCAGTCCCAGATCAACCCGCGGTGAGCCGGCGGCCAGGACACACGGCGGATCTGGACATGGACTTGGAGGCCAGCACGAATCTAAGCTCGCCGGCGAGACGAATCCATGCCCTGCGCCTTCCAGCGGATCGTGCCGTGGCCTCCCCGATTCGTTGCTCCGTCCGCATCGGTGAGTCTCCTGCTCTTGTCTCTATCCCCAGTTATGCATGACTTGGTTGCGCTCCCTTTTGTTGGAGGGGTGGGGTGGGGTGGGGGTCTGTCATGATCTTCAGATTTTTCCTTTTTGAAGAAACTGTGCTATGCGTTTGTGGATCAGAACCAGATATATTTATCACATCCGAGCGGCACCTCTTGATGTTGGTACATACACACAAGTCTCTGACCGATGCAATTGAATGGCAGTGTGATCCTTCCAAAGGGAAAAAATACATATAGAATGCATCATAGCAATTACTGAATGGACAGTATGGGATGGGCATAGGATGTAGTATGTGATATGCAAGACAAGAGTTAAGAAATGAGCTTTGTTTAACTGTGGTGGAAGTTTCTTGCAGCCCAACAGATGTGAGCATCATGCAGCCTTCCCGAGTCGCTGATTTCGGGGCGCTCGCGCACTCTGCTGGATTCAGAATAGAAGATCTTGCTAATTTCAGCACAAGTATGTCGCTCTTTTCTCAGTCAGTTGTCCTAGAAACTTACCCTCCTCCACTCATTTCAGTCATGGATCCTGTACGCTTTTCAGCTTGTGAGAAATTTACAACTTCATATGGTAGATTTCAGTGAGTAGCACTGTCGATGTTCATGATTACTAAAGCTTACTGGTTTCTCCTTTGTTTACTGATTTCAGTGAGCCCCAACTATTAAGTGTTATTCCATCTACATTAGGAATTGATGCAGTTTTTGCTCCCCAAATTGCAGTCCATTTCTCCGACTGATCTAGCTACTACGGCGGCGGCAGCAGCAGCAGTAACAGCAGTTGATCCTCAGGCACTACTAAAGCAAAAGGGAGCGCAACCAAATCTAGTAGCTTTAAGAACTCATAACAATGATAACTGGGGAGAGTCAAGTATGGCTGATACAAGTCCCCAGGATTCGTTTCGATTTTGGGTTGCTTCTGCTCATGTTGTTGGTTGCTCTCTTCTCTTGTGTTGGTGATGATGTGAGGGTGGCCCTTCCTTTTCTTTGCTGCAGTGCAGGAGAAGAAAACCCTAGACCGACCCGAGGATTCGTCCGACAACCACCTGAGGAGGAAGCAAGCCATGGACGGACCTCCCTTTCCTTGAATGCTGCGCCCTCCCACCCATCTTCCTGCAGCTGCAGGTAACCCCGGCCCCTTCCTCCCTGCGTGCACATGCTAGTCTGGTCATTACCCTGGCTGCGTACAGTAGCAGTAAACATTGTTAGCTTAATCCAAACTTACTAGTCTACAAATCTACATCGGTGTAGTAGTCTAGGAAAACTAGCTTGAGTCGATTTGCTTTTCTTGTGTTACTAGTGTCCGGCCAGAATTAGTAAGGTGTGATCAACGTGGCCGTATAATTAGATTAGGAAAAATACTAACTTGAGTCCGACTAGGACTTCTCCTAGCTATCTAGCTGCGTTGGTAGGAGTATAATACCAGGATTAGGAATTTGCAGTCCAAGTCGGTTAATAGGTGAGTCTGATTTGACTAGAACCTGTATCCACTGGTGGTGGCTGCGTCCATATATATACACCAGCTGGGTTCATTCAATGGAGTAACCTACAGTAGCTCATTCACTACTAGTTAGATCAATGGAGTAACCTGTTATTTCCTTTGCATTTTTTACTGTAAAAAGTCATGGCTCACCTATTAACCGGCGGCCGTAGAAGGACTAATCACCTAACTGAAACACTAATAATCAGAAGATAGATTGAACTTCGTTTAACGGATATACAACATATTGAATTATTTTCTATTTGGTCTAATTGATATAATAATGTCTAATAGAGTTCACAATCTTTACTTTGAAGATCTGTAGCTAGACGTTAGAACTGTTGACATGCAAATAATTAACTAACTGCATGTCGTACTTGAATTACAGGTTTTTGTTTTCGTCACTCCTTTGTTATATGGAAGAAGACTTCATGGTTAGCAGCTTGTTGAGTTATTTTGAAATCTTTATGCACTTTTCTGTTGAGTGCCTTTATTTTAAACTATGAGATATGCCTATGTTTAATTCGGAAATCTAAATGCAATCTTATGTTGTTCCACCGAGGTTGATTTTCAAAATGTGTATATCTAATATTTCTTACTGCAGCTTTAAGCTTCACTGTCATCTAACTTTGTCTAGTTAATTTCTGTTATCTGTCTTTGAACCTATAATATGGATGATATGTACACTTGTCGTTAACTGCATGTGTTTCCTGAACATGTCTAAAGTTTTTATAAGAAATACAGTTCTGAGCTCGGGCAATCGTAGGATGACTAGACACATACTACATATGATTTGAGATGTATATGTATGCAGTTTCACCCTTTGCTAAAAAATGTCCTATACAATGTAGACTTTGTGAACCCACATGAGCTAGGGGTTGCACCACAGGAGCATAGCGTGTACAAGTACTGAACATTGAAGATTGCATTGCAGCTCATCAGTATGCCTTCCTTGCAATCTTTGAAGCTAATTAAATTCGGAAGTGTTATTTTTTCCGTACAAGTTTGTATGTGTCAAGTACTTGCTAATTGATGTTTTGAGGGGTGCTCATATACTTACTCGGCAACATGGAAAGTTTTCACATTTGTTATAGCTGTCTCTATGGGTTAGCGACTTAGCATACATGTTGTAATAAGGTTTCGCATTTGCTTCTCTGACAAGGTCTGTTTTTATTCATATGTAGAAGATAGCGACAGAGTGCTGCAGGATAATGAGATGTTGAAGCGGCAGGCTGAATCCATGACACCGAAGTGCAATTGTGGCAGATTATCTCTATCTTTTCTTTTCATTTTTCTTATTATTGAGTGAGAACAGAATGAGGAACTGTGTGATAGTACATACAACAACTGTAGTAAAAAGAAACTTATGTTTGCAATTGTTAATGACATAGATACTTGCATGTTCTTTGAAGTGGTCATTTGTGAGTAGCAATGCATAATGAGGTTTTTTGGCTGATTTATTTCCTTTGGTTTCCGGTTAACCATGAAATAGGAGCCCAGCAGTGCTCACTATTGTGTTTACTCGGAATTGTATGCATAAAATGGAATTGGTGGATTTTATTTTTTTAATTATAAATTAGTTAGTAGTGGCGTGGGAAAAAACTGCGCGCTACTAGTATTACCCGAATATATCAGTAGTTTAGGATACTAGTAGTTTAGGATACTAGTAGCGTTGGTAGTATGGACACGCTACTACTATTTCGTTAGTAGTGGCGCGGGTACGAAATAGCAGTAGCGTGGGTGGCACATGCTACTACTAACTTTGTTAGTAGTAGCGTGGGTTTAACCCACGCTACTACTAACTATTAGCTGTAGCGCGATACTAGTAGCGCGGGAACCCGCGCTGCTAATAGCCATTTTACCCGCGCTGCTAGTAGCCTTTTTCCTAATAGTGTTATGTTCTGAGATTGATGTTGCTATGACTTTGCTATGCTTAATGCTAGCCACTAGGGCCCAAGTGCCATGAGTTCAGATCTGAACCTATTATGTTTTCATGAATATATGTGAGCTCTTAGACAATAATCGAGACCACTCCCGGCGATAACCGTAGTTTAAGGAGTTCATGTATTCACTAAGTGTTAATGCTTTGGTTCGGTACTCTATTAAAAGGAGGCCTTAATATCCCTTAGTTTTTGATAGGACCCCGCTGCCACGGGAGGGTAGGATAAAATATGTCATGCAAGTTCTTTTCCATAAGCACATATTACTATATTCGGAATACATGCTTACATTACATTGATGAACTGGAGCTAGTTCTGTGTCACCCTATGTTATAACTGTTGCATGAGGAATCACATCCGACATAATTATCCATCATTGATCCAATGCCTACGAGCTTTTCATATATTGAACTTTGCTTAGTTACTTTCCCGTTGCCACTGTTACGATTATTGCAAAACTGCTATTGTTACTTTTGCCACCGTTACCGTTTCTTCCATACTACTTTGCTACCAAATACTTTGCTGCAGATATTAAGTTTTCCAGGTGTGGTTGAATTGACAACTCAACTGATAATACTTGAGAATATTCTTTGGCTCCCCTTGTGTCGAATCAATAAATTTGAGTTGAATACTCTACCCTCGAAAACTGTTGCGATCCCCTATACTTGTGGGTTATCAAGACTATTTTCTGGCGCCGTTGCCGGGGAGCATAGCTCTATTCTTTGAGTCACTTGGGATTTATATCTGTTGATCACTATGAGGAACTTGAAAGACGAAAAAACCAAGATTTATCCCTCATCTACGAGGGGAGGTAAGGAACTGCCATCTAGCTCTGCACTTGATTCACCTTCTGTTTTGAGTAAACTCGCGACACCTAAACCTACTCCTACTATTGATTCTGATATGTCGCATGTTATTGATGATGCCACTTTTTCTTTGCATGATACTTATGATGAAACTACTTCTATGCTTGATAATAATGCCATTAGGTGAATTTCTTGATGAACAACTTGCTAGGGCTAGAGAGAATGAAATTATTGAAACTGATAATATTGATGAAAGTGATGATGAAGATTCTCCCCCTAGATATGAATTGCCTGATGTGCCTGAGGGTTATGTTATGGATGAAGAAACTGCTAGAGACTTTTTTGCTTGCAAAGATAGATACGATCTTAAGAAACTATTAGCTAAGCTGAAAGAAAAGTCTTTGAATGCTAGAATGAAATATGACCCTACTTTTGCTACTTCACCTATATGTATCGCTGATAAGGATTATGATTTCTCTGTCGATCCCGAGTCAATTACTTTGGTTGAATCTGATCCTTTTTATGGCTATGAATCTGAAACTGTTGTGGCACATCTTACTAAATTAAATGATATAGCCACCCACTCATGAGGAAAAAAATCGTTACTACTATATCCTCAAGTTATTTCCGTTCTCATTAAAGGGTGATGCTAAAGTATGGTTTAATTCTCTTACTCTTGGTTGTGTGCGTAGTCCCCAGGATATGATTTATTACTTCTCTGCTAAATATTTTCCCGCTCATAAGAAACAAGCTGGCTTAAGGGAAATATATAATTTTGTGCAAATTGAAGAAGAGAGTCTCCTACAAGCTTGGGGGAGGCTTCTCCGATTACTTAATGCTTTGCCTGATCATCCTCTCAAGAAAATGAAATACTTGATATGTTTTATAATGGACTAACCGATGCTTCCAGAGACCACCTGGATAGTTGTGCTGGTTGTGTTTTCAGGGAAAGAACTGTTGATCAAGCTAAATTGCTATTGAACAATATGTTGAGTGATGATAATAATTGGACACTTCCTGAACCAACTCCTAAACTAACTCCGAAGAAAAGGGGTATTCTATTTCTCAGTCCTGAAGATATGCAAGAGGCAAAGAAATCTATGAAAGAAAAGGGTATTAAAGATGAAGATGTTAAGAATTTACCACCTATTGAAGAAATACATGGTCTTGATAACCCGGAACAGGTAGTAGACGTAAATTCTCTCTATAGATTTGATGAAGGTGATATTCCTTGTTATAAGTCTGCTAGCCAATGCTTAGATGAGTTTGATAATTTTATTGTTAAACAAGAAAACTTCAATTCTTATGTTGGTAGACAATTGAAACATAATACTTATATGATTGAACACTTGAGTGATTATATGTCTAGAGTTAAAGATGAACTTAAACTTATTAGTAAACATGCTTCTATGGTTACCACTCAAGTAGAACAAGTGCTTAAAGCTCAAAATGATTTCCTCAATGAATTAAACAATAAGAAAAATGATAATGTTGTTAGAGTTGTTGAAAGATCGTGGATGTCGCCTAGAGGGGGGGGTGAATAGGCGCTTTAAAATAATTAGGGTTTAGGCTTGAACAAATGCGGAATAAACCTAGCGGTTAATTTGTCAAGCACAAAACCTACAACAACTAGGCTCACCTATGTGCACCAACAACTTATGCTAAGCAAGATAAACTACTAGGTGATAGCAAGATATATGACAAGAAGCAATATGGCTATCACAAAGTAAAGTGCATAAGTAAAGAGCTCGGATAAGAGATAACCGAGGCACGCGGAGACGACGATGTATCCCGAAGTTCACACCCTTGCGGATGCTAATCTCTGTTTGGAGCGGTGTGGAGGCACAATGCTCCCCAACAAGCCACTAGGGCCACTGTAATCTCCTCACGCCCTCGCACAATGCAAGATGCCGTGATTCCACTAAGGGACCCTTGAGGGCGGTCACCGAACCCGTACAAATGGCAACCTTGGGGGCGGTCACCGAACCCGTACACTTTGGCAACCCTTGGGGGCGGTCACCGGTACCCGTCAAATTGCTCGGGGCGATCTCCACAACCTAATTGGAGACCCCGACGCTTGCCCGGAGCTTTACACCACAATGATTGAGCTCCGAACACCACCAACCGTCTAGGGCGCCCAAGCACCCAAGAGGAACAAGCTCAAGGGCACCAAGCACCCAAGAGTAATAAGCTTCTCAACTTGTAACTTCCACGTATCACCGTGGAGAACTCAAACCGATGCACCAAATGCAATGGCAAGGGCACACGGAGTGCCCAAGTCCTTCTCTCTCAAATCCCACCGAAGCAACTAATGCTAGGGAAGAAAAAGAGAGGAAGAACAAGAAGGAGAACACCAAGAACTCCAAGATCTAGATCCAAGGGGTTCCCCTCACATAGAGGAGAAAGTGATTGGTGGAAATGTGGATCTAGATCTCCTCTCTCTTTTCCCTCAAAAACTAGCAAGAATCCATGGAGGGATTGAGAGTTAGCAAGCTCGAAGAAGGTCAACAATGGGGGAAGAACACGAGCTCAAAGGATAAAGTTCATTGGGGAAGAAGACCTCCTTATATAGTGGGGGGAACAATCCAACCGTTACCCCCACTTCAGCCCCGCAGAGAGCGGTACTACCGCTTGGCCAGAGGTACTACCGCTTGCCCCTATAAGAGGTACTACCGCTCCCCCTCGCGGTACTGCCGCTGGGCCCAGAGCGGTACTACCGCGGTGGCAGGGCGGTACTACCGCAAACGAGCGGTACTACGGCCCCCACTGCCGCGGCTAGTACCGTAAAACCTGACACGAAAACAGACCCCTCGAATCGAGGCGGTACTAGTACGAGACCGTAGCGGTACTACGGCTGGGGGCTACCAGCGGTACTACCGCTCTGGAGCGGTACTACCGCTTGTAGCACTCAAGCGGTAC
Organism: Aegilops tauschii subsp. strangulata; assembly: GCF_002575655.3. Lineage (NCBI taxonomy): Eukaryota > Viridiplantae > Streptophyta > Magnoliopsida > Poales > Poaceae > Aegilops > Aegilops tauschii. The sequence goes on from NC_053041.3 coordinate 510,804,373, forward strand.
TACCGCTCCGGCCCGCGGTACTACCGCTAGGAAACCAAAACTGCCATAACTTCTGCAAATGAGCTCCGAATTGAGCAAACTCAAGCTTGTTGGATAGAGGAAGACGAGTAGCATCAAAACAGCAAATAGAGGAGTTAAACCTCCAACCGAGAAGAGGCGGCATAACCTCCAACATCGGAAACATCATAGAAGGTGCGAGTGAACTCCGTTTTCGATGAACTCGAGCTTGTCATCAAGATGACCATAAGCTCCAAAACTCACAAAGAGAAGAACCAAACAAGAACCAATAAAGATGATGCAAGGATGCAATGGTTTGAGCTCTCTACAAATGATACGATCAAGCTACTCATCGAGAGCCCCCCTTGATAGTACGGCAATCGATCCTATAACCCGGTCTCCCAACCACCATCATGAGACCGGTAAAATAGAAAACCTATCAAGGGCAAACCTTTGCCTTGCACATGGTCCACTTGAGCTAGATGATGACGATCTTGACTCCCTCAAGTTGGACCACCTTTCTTGGTTGCGTTGGCTCGATGAAGACTAGTTGATTGCTCCCCTATACTCCACTATGGGTGAGCCACTCTTCCGCACATCTTCACAAGTCCATTGTCACCACAACGGACGACAAGCTTCAAGCATTTGATCTCTTCATGATGCTTCACTTGAACTTGCACACCGCAACCTAACCCCACAAAGAACTCTCACGAAGATCATGGTTTAGTACACAAAGCGTAATTGACAATGCTTACCACACCATGGGATCGCTTGATCCCTCTCGGTACATCTTCTACGCTTTGTGAGTTGATCAAGTTGATTCACTCTTGACTTAGCCTTGATCAACCATGAATCTTTTCAACTCTCTTCATTTGGATGATGTCTTGAAGATATGCATGAATGATCACACAATCTTCTTCTCCAAGACATGCTTGCAATAAGCTCAACTCTCACATGACCAATCTTTGGATAATTCCTTAATAACACCTTGGTCACCACATAAACTCCTTGAAACCAACATGAACTTCAAGAAATGCCTATGGACAAATCCTTCAAATATAACTCAAGGAAACCATTAGTCCATAGAGATTGTCATCAATTACCAAAACCAAACATGGGGGCACCGCATGTTCTTTCAGTTGTGACTAGAGGGGGTAGAATGACTCAGGAACCTTTGTATCCTGAGGGCCACCCTAAGAGAGTTAAGCAAGATTCTCAGAGAACTAATGTTGATACACCTAGTCCTTCTAAGAAGAAAAAGAAAAATGATGGGACTTTGCATGCTTCTAGTGAACCTGTTGTTGACACACCTGAGAATCCCAATGATATTTCTATTTCTGATGCTGAAACACAATCTGGTAATGAACATGAACGTAGTGATAATGATAGTGATGATGTTCATGTTGATGCTCAACCTAGTAATAACAATGATGTAAAGATTGAACCTGCCGTTGATCTTGATAACCCACAATCAAAGAATCAACGTTATGATAAGAGAGACTTTGTTACTAGGAAGCACGGTAAAGAAAGAGAACCATGGGTTCAGAAACCCATGCCTTTTCCTCCTAAACCATCGAAGAAAAAGGATGATGAGGATTTTGAGGGCTTTACTGAAATGATTAGACCTATCTTTTTGCGTATGCGTTTGACTGACATGCTTAAAATGAATCCTTATGCTAAGTACATGAAAGATATTGTTACAAATAAAAGAAAGATACTGGAAGCTAAAATTTCCACCATGCTTGCCAATTATACTTTTAAAGGTGGAATACCTAAGAAACTAGGAGATCCAGGAGTACCAACTATACCATGCTCCATTAAAAGAAACTATGCTAAAACTGCTTTATGTGATCTTGGAGCCGGTGTTAGTGTTATGCCTCTCTCTTTATATCGTAGACTTGATTTGAATAAGTTGACACCTACTAAAATATCTTTGCAAATGGCCGATAAATCAACTGCTGTACCTGTCGGTATTTGTGAGGATGTGCCTGTTGTGGTTGCAAACGTTACTATTTTAACGGACTTTGTTATTCTTGACATTCCCGAGGACGATAGTATGTCGATTATCCTTGGTAGACCCTTTTTGAATACTGCAGGGGCTGTTATTGATTGCAATAAAGGCAATGTCACTTTTCATGTTAATGGTAATGGGCATACGGTACACTTTCCAAGGAAACAACCCCAAGTCCACAGTATCAATTGTATTGGAAAAACTTCAACGATTATTATTGGAGGTTTTGAATTTCCTCTTCCTACTGTCAAGAAGAAATATGATATTCTTATTGTTGGGGACGTGCATATCCCCGTTGAGGTAACCTAGTGTTATTCGAAAATTCTCCGGTTTCATGTTATTTGGAAAGAGTTTGTTAACAAGACTTGATCAACCTTGTTAGTGGATTCCTTTTGATGAGCATGAGATGGATGAAGTTAGAAAGCGCAACTCTCTGTACCCTCTTCTTACTCTCTGTTATTTAGATTAAATAAAGCAAAAATAGTATTTTCTGTTTGTTTTCTAAATTATCCTTGCAATAAAAAATACCCCGAAAATAAAAGTTCTCCAAATGTCCCGAAATTGAAATATGATTTTTTGTGGAATATTTAAGAATATCTGGCACTGAGAACACACCAGGGGGCCCACCATCTGGCCACGAGGGTGCAGGGCACGTCCACCCCCTGGGGCACGCCCCCTACCTCGTGGACCCCACGTGGAGCCCCTCCACTTATTCCTGCACCCACTCACTTCGTCTTCCTCCAGAAAAAAAATCCTCCCATAGCTCAAACCCGTGTTCTAGCTCATCTTGCTGCCATTTCGATCTCCTTGCTCAAAGCTTCATTCACAAAACTGTTTTGGGGGATTGTTCTTTCGTATGTGACTCCTCCAATGGTCCAATTAGTTTTTGTTTTAGTGCCTTATTTATTGCAAATTTTTGCTACTTAGGTGACCCTGTTCTTGAGCTTGCATGTCAAATTTATATGGTCCCAAGTAGTTCTAATGCATGATATAGTCTCTAGGTACTTGTGGGAGTAGTTGCTATCAATCTTGTTGAGTTTGGTTCACTTTTATTTTGAGTCACTAAAAATTTCAGAAATTTTTCAGAGGAAGAAAAATATTTAGGAAAATGTACCAAGGTGGTTCCTCAAGGAAGCAAGGTCCAAGGCCCGCGATACGTGAGCCGGACAATGAACTACCAAGGGAAGCTCAAGTGCGGCCTTGTGAATGGCCGTCAGAGGAGTTTATGGTCCGGGCAGGCATCAAGGATGAATTTGACGCGTATGTGCGTAATGCTGATCTTGAGGGCTTCGTGTCAGATAAGTGCCCGCAATACCGCTACCTAACTGATTCCTTTATGAGTAGGTTTAAATTTACATCCTCGCGCAATTCTCACACTGTTTTATTTTATCTTTATGATAAATCATATACCATGGATTTAGAAGGTTTTAATACTGCTTGTAAACTCCCGCAGTGGGGCAATGCTAGTGAACCTCGCAAAGCTAAATATAAAGACTTTCTTGCTAGTATCACTGTGGGGGAATCTAGAGAAATCACACAAGCTACCATAGGGAGCATTCATTTCCCTTCCATACATTATTTCGCTCTCTTTATAGGTAGATGCATTAACGGTAAAGATGAAGCTTGTCACATGTGCGTTCCAGATCTTTGTGTCCTCAAAAGTGCGGTATTAGGTGATAAACAATATAACTTGGGGGCCATTGTTGCATGAAGGTTGCATCTTAACGGTTTAAGTGGAGACTTATTTGGTGGAATTTATGCAACTCGTGTAGCTAATTATCTTGATATACCCATACATGAAAATGATATGGAATTGCCTCCTGCTTATCTAGATTATAATGCTATGGTTCGCCACCAATTTGTTGAGAGGAATGAACAGTTCCTTCAGTACCGACTAATCTTCGACAGACGTCGCACTGTCCATGTTGCTCTCCCTGCTCCTATTTTCTTGACTTTCAGGCAAAAAGGAGATATGTTATAACCAGGGAGGAGGCGAACAAGTATGAAAGGAGGACAGAGGCAGCTCGCCTCCAAGCTACAGCTCGTTAGGCAGTAGCCGCTGCATCTCAGTACGACCCCAGTTACAACTTTGGATATCCGCCAGGCCAGCAGTGGCCATAGACCAACTTAGGCCAAAAGCCTAAGCTTGGGGGAGTACGTATTTCTCACCGACATTACATTCATGTTCACACACTCATGCCAGTTGTCGGTGTTCATACTTTTTCATTGTACTATCCATGCTAGTTTATTTTCTGTTTTAAGCCTTCTTCTTGTGTGTTTGAAAAACCTTAAGAAAAACCCAAAAAATTAGTTGTAGCTTTTAGCTAGTTTACTTTCCATGCTTGTAGTAGTAGTAATTAAAAGAAAACCCAAAAAGATTTCTCGTTCTTCTTTTGCTTGTTGGGAGCTTTCCTGTGTAAATAGTTTTATTTCTTTTCTTTTCTTTGGCGGTCGAGAGGAGAAGACCATGATGAAAATGTTGAAGTGGCTCTCATATGCATTATTGTTGATTTAACCAAGAGCCCATATTACCTTGTCTTATCCTATGTATTAAATGCTTGCAGATTCCAGCTTAGTCCAATTGCACATGCACTATTATTATTATCCACACCGTTCGGTCGTGCAAGTGAAAGGCAATAATGACGATATATGATGGACTGATTGAGACGAGAGAAGCTGGTATGAACTCGACCTATCTTGTTTTTGTAAATATGATTAGTTCATCGTTCCTGATTCAGCCTATTAGGAATGAAACATGTTTGCAATGACACGAGATTATAGTTGCTCATACCATGCTTAATTAGCTAGGAGTTTATAATGGTTTACCTTGCATGCCAACATGCTATTAAAATGGTTGTGATGTGGTATGATAGGGTGGTATCCTCCTTTTAACGATTCGAGTGGCTTGACTTGGCACATGTTCACGCATGTAGTTGAAACAAAATCAACATAGCCTCCACGATATTTATGTTCATGGTGAATTATATCCTACTCATGCTTGCACTCGGTGTTGATTAATTTTAATGCATGTTCATGACTGTTGTCGCTCTCTAGTCGGTCGCTTTCTAGTCTCTTTCTAGCCTTCACTTGTACTAAGCGGGAATACTGCTTGTGCATCCACTTCCATAAACCCCAAAGTTATTCCATATGAGTCCACCATACCTTCCTATCTGCGGTATCTACCTGCCGTTCCAAGTAAATTTATATGTGCCAAACTCTAAACCTTCAAATGAAATTCTGTTTTGTATGCTCGAATAGCTCATGTATCAACTAGGGTTGTCTGTATCTTCCATGCTAGGTGGGTTATTCTCACGAGGAGTGGACTCCGCTCCTCACTCACGAGAAAATGGCCGGTAACCGAGATGCCTAGTCCCATGCTCAAACCAAATCAAAATAATTGCAAACAAAACTCCCCCAGGACTGTTCTTAGTTGGAGGCACCCGTTGTTTCGGGCAAGCCATGGATTGATGCTTGTTGGTGGTGGGGGAGTATAAACTTTACCATTCTTTTTGGGAACCGCCTATAATGTGTGTAGCATGGAAGATATCGAGATCTCTCGGTTGTTATGTTGACAATGAAAGTATGCCACTCAAATTATTATTTATCTCTGTTTCAAAACTCGAGCTCTGGCACCTCTACAAATCCATGCTTCCCTCTACGAAGGGCTTATCTATTTACTTTTATGTTGATTCATCATCCTCTTATTAAAAAGCACCAGTTGGAGAGCACCGCTGTCATTTGCATGCATTACTATTAATTTACATTGAGTATGACTATGACTGGATCTCTTTTACCATGAATTACAATGTTTAGTCAGTCCTTGATCTTCAGAGGTGCTCTGCGTTTATGTTTTGCGGTCTCAGAAAGGGCTAGCGAGATACCATCTTGTTATATCATATTATGATTGTTTTGAGAAAGTGTTGTCATCCGAGATTTATTATTATTGCTCGCTAGTTGATTATGCCATTGATACGAGTAAACATGAGATCTAATTGTTATTGTGAATATGGTTAGTTCATAATCTTTGCTGCAAACATGAATGCTAGCTTTACATATTTACAATAACAAGAGCAAACAGAGTTTGTAAAAGTTTTTTCTTTATCACTTTCAGTTTGTCAACTGAATTGCTTGAGGACAAGCAAAGGTTTAAACTTGGGGGAGTTGATACGTCTCCGTCGTATCTACTTTTCCAAACACTTTTGCCCTTGTTTTGGACTCTAACTTGCATGATTTGAATGCAACTAACCTGGACTGACGCTGTTTTCAGCAGAATTGCCATCGTGTTATTTTTGTGCAGAAATAAAAGTTCTCGGAATGACCTGAAACTTCACGGATAATATTTTTGGAATAAATAAAAAATACTGGCGAAAGAATCAACACCAGGGGGGCCCCACCCTATCCGCGAGGGTGGAGGGCGCGCCCACCCCCTTGTGGCGCGCCCCCTGCCTCGTGGGCCCCCTGAGGCTCCACCGACGTCAACTCCAACTCTATATATTCACGTTCGGGGAGAAAAAATCAGAGAGAAGGATTCATTGCGTTTTACGATACGGAGCCGCCGCCAAGCCCTAATATCTCTCGAGAGGGCTGATCCGGAGTCCGTTCGGGGCTCCGAAGAGGGGAATCCGTCGCCGTCGTCATCATCAACCTTCCTCCCTCACCAATTTCATGATGCTCACCGCCGTGCTTGAGTAATTCCATCGTAGGCTTGCTGGATGGTGATGGGTTGGATGAGATTTATCATGTAATCGAGTTAGTTTTGTTAGGGTTTAATCCCTAGTATCCATTATGTTCTGAGATTGATGTTGCTATGACTTTGCTATGCTTAATGCTTGTCACTAGGGCCCAAGTGCCATGAGTTCAGATCTGAACCTATTATGTTTTCATGAATATATGTGAGCTCTTGATCCTATCTTGCAAGTCAATAGTCACCTACTATGTGTTATGATCCGGCAACCCCGAAGTGACAATAATCGGGACCACTCCCGGTGATAACCGTAGTTTAAGGAGTTCATGTATTCACTAAGTGTTAATGCTTTGGTCCGGTACTCTATTAAAAGGAGGCCTTAATATCCCTTAGTTTTCGATAGGACCCTGCTGCCATGGGAGGGTAGGATAAAATATGTCATGCAAGTTCTTTTCCATAAGCACGTATGACTATATTCGGAATACATGCCTACATTACATTGATGAACTAGAGCTAGTTCTGTGTCACCCTATGTTATAACTATTGCATGAGGAATCGCATCCGACATAATTATCCATCACTGATCCAATGCCTACGAGCTTTTCACACATTGAACTTTGCTTAGTTACTTTCCCGTTGCCACTGTTACGATTACTGCAAAACTGCTACTGTTACTTTTGCCACCGTTACCGTTAATTCCATACTACTTTGCTACTAAATACTTTGCTGCAGATATTAAGTTTTCCAGGCATGGTTGAATTGACAACTCAACTGCTAATACTTGAGAATATTCTTTGGCTCCCCTTGTGTCGAATGAATAAATTTGGGTTGAATACTCTACCCTTGAAAACTGTTGCGATCCCCTATACTTGTGGGTTATCAGCGGGCCAACCTCTTCTTCGGTGGAAGAAGCCCTAGCTCTTCGCGCACGGTTTTTCCCTCTTCAGCGGCAGAGAATCTCCTTATCGGTGCCATGGGTGTCACTGCAAGCGGTGGAGCAAGGAGGAAGAAGAAGAAGCAGTCGGAATGGAGAAAGAGATGAGTGACGGGGGCTCCGCCCCTCTCCTCATTTATAGCCAGAAGGAGGCCAACCGCCGGCCTCCAGGATCGCAGGTAATGATGGTTTTCTTCTGCATGCAGCAGGGACTCGTCAAGTCGAGCGGTTGCCGAGGCAGCATGGGGAAGCGGAGACGCCCACGTCCCGTCAGTCGCCACGCGTCATTCAAGGCCGCAGGTGGTTGGGGCCCGCGGCTCTCCGCACTTGCCCTTTGGCTTCGCCTCGAAGCCAAGTCCGAGTGCGCCTTGGGCCCGGGGGCTACTGTCGGCGTCCTGGGAACGGGGGTACGCAGACCTGCCTGCCTGCGGCCCATGGCGTGGCTCCACCAACGGCCTGGTACGGGCCATCTTCAGCAGCAACCACTCAAGACCCTCGCGAGGGGCCAAGCCTCGCGAGGCAGACGACACAAGACCTCCTCAGGGGCAGCCTCACTGGGCTGGCTCCCGAGGAGCAGAGATATCTATGCAAGGGGCACCTCGCGAGGTCCGCGTGACGTGAGCCATGAAGACCAAGGCCAGGCGGGCGCCAGCGGGCGTAGCGTACCAGTTTCCTCTTTGGTGCTAAAGAGGCAGGCGCAGGCGAGGAGTCCCGAGGCATCAGGCAAATGTTTCCATATCGGTGCAACGAGACCGAGACCAGCAGGACGGCAGGACGGAGGTCACCACGGAGCCCACAGCGGCGTCACCACCAGAGCCTTGGGCAGGCGAAGACCACCTTTTGTCAGGATAACCTGTACTAGTTGTCTCCCTTCAAAATTGGCCGTTGTGGGATCCCTTCCTGCCTAACATCCGGGAAGAGGACTAGGGCCTCTATAAGTAGGACTAGCCTCCACCATAGGAGGCAATAAAACGGAAGGGAGCTGAACTGAACTGAACGGATCTGGGACGGATCATTCAGACCATCCTCACACACACCAGCTCACTGAGCTCGAGAACACCTCTCCTCAGGAGGCTATTCATACCTTGTACTTGTTCATCCTCAGTCTAAAAGGCAATCCACCACACCACACTGGAGTAGGCACTACAAAAACACACACACTTCCATGATGATACGTGTTTGTCACAGTAGGTCACGTTTTCTGTCATGCATGTACATCCATGACGATTTTATGATAGAATCCAGATAGTCATACCTGTGCTGTCGTAGAAGTGTTTCATGACATTACCAAAAATATCATCACGGAAGTGTCCACTTCCATGACAATAAATCCCGCGTCATAGAAGTGCTTTCGTCAAGGGTGACCGACACATGGCATCCATCGTAACGGCTCGCCGTTACACTATCGGGTCCGGTTTTGGATCCAATAACCCGTTAACAGCCCCGACCAATGGGGATTTTCCACGTGTAAAATCACCATTGGTTGGAGGAAACACGTGTCGACTCACCGTTGGGACAGATGTCATCCACTCATTGGACCGAAGGCGCCTATGATACATCGACACGTGGCACGGCCCAATAGAGGCCCATTCCTATGAAAAGGCCAGCCCGTTTGACTTGGTCAAAAGGTGGCGGACCGGCCCACGGAAAGCCTGTTAACGGCCTGTTCGCATATAGCCCATTTACAACCCGCTAACCCAGGGCCCGTTACGACCTATCCGAATTAGGCCCAGTAGCGTCATCTGGGCCGTCCAATATGATTCCAGCTTGTTTTAACTTCCGACCCATGTATAGCCCACGAAGTCTTTTGGCCCATATGAGGCCCTTTGTAACTCTTGGCCCATTAACGGCCCATGGTGAAACTGGCCCGTAATGAACAGTGTATCACTTTATACCCATTAACGGCCCATTATACCGTTGGGCTGTTTCCAGCCCATGTTATCTTTCGGCCTTCTCAGGGCCCATTTATTCTTGGGCTCATTTCCAGCATTCGGTTACTTATGGCCCGTTACTGTCATTTTCTGCTTGTGGGCCAAATTCAGCCCGTGGTTACAGTCGGCCCATTTGTGGCCCGTTAATACGTTGGGTCGTTTCCATAGCATCATCAAATACGGCCGATTAATGACGACCCATGAACGGACGATTCCAACTCTAGCCCGTTTATGGCCATAATGCAGTATGTTATTGGCCCATGTTTGGGCAATCGATCATACGGCCCGTAGAAGGCCCATTGATGATACGGCCCGTAGAAGGCCCATTGATGATACGGCCCGTAGAAGGCCCATTGTTTCTACGCCCCATTGTTTCTACCGCCCGTAGAAGGCCCAGTGTCACTACAGTAAATATGTAGCCCATGGTTATTGTGGCCTACTTTTAAAAAATAGGTTATTGCGGCCACTAGCAAACCGCGGAAAAAGAACAACACTGACTACAAGCAAACAAATAAACAAGACAACAAGGAAATAAATAAGAAAGCAACTTACGCTAGGCTATCACGACTATTACACATATTACATCCACTGGCATCAAAGTTCGCCACCAGTGCAAATATAGGGAATAAAGCAGCATATCATATACACTGGTTGTCAAAGTTGGCGACCAGTGCAAATAAACGCCGCAGCAAAACAAGTCCAGAACTGAAACCACTTTAGAAGATCTTAGGAAACAATATCCTGGGTACCCATAATGCTGGCAAGATGCTTAGCAAGCTTATTAACTTTCTCTTGTTTGGCGCTTAAATCCTCCAGCGCTTGCTGTTGCACCAGAAAGTATGCATCTGAATTCTGCAGGGACTTCCTCAGTCCTTCAGCTTCCTGTCGCAGCACATCTGATCGATGTCTTTCAACTTGAAGCTGTTGGAAATATGCCCTAGAGGCAATAATAAAATGGTTATTATTGTATTTCCTTGTTCATGATAATTGTCTATTGTTCATGCTATAATTGTATTAACTGGAAACCGTAATACATGTGTGAATACATAGACCACAACATGTCCCTAGTAAGCCTCTAGTTGAATAGCTCATTGATCACTAGATGGTTATGGTTTCCTGACCATGGACATTGGATGTCATTGATAACGGGATCACATCATTAGGAGAATGATGTGATGGACAAGAACCAATCCTAAGCATAGCACAAGATCGTGTAGTTCGTTTGCTAAGAGCTTTTCTAATGTCAAGTATCGTTTCCTTAGACCGTGAGATTGTGCAACTCCCGGATACCGTAGGAATGCTTTGGGTGTACCAAATGTCACAATGTAACTGGGTGGCTATAAAGGTGCACTACAGGTATCTCCGAAAGTGTCTGTTGGGTTGGCACGAATCGAGACTGGGATTTGTCACTCCGTATGACGGAGAGGTATCTCTGGGCCCACTCGGTAATGCATCATCATAATGAGCTCAATGTGACTAATGAGTTAGTCACAGGATCATGCGTTACGGAACGAGTAAAAGAGACTTGCCAGTAACGAGATTGAACGAGGTATGGGGATACCGACGATCAAATCTCGGGCAAGTAACATACCGATAGACAAAGGGAATTGTATACGGGATTGATTGAATCCTCGACATCGTCGTTCATCCGATGAGGTCATCGAGGAGCATGTGGGAACCAACATGGGTATCTAGATCCGTTGTTGGTTATTGACCGGAGAGTCGTCTCGGTCATGTCTGCGTGTCTCCCGAACCCGTAGGGTCTACACACTTAAGGTTCGGTGACGCTAGGGTTGTAGAGATATTAGTATGCGGTAACCCAAAAGTTGTTCGGAGTCCCGGATGAGATCCCGGACATCACGAGGAGTTCCGGAATGGTCCGGAGGTAAAGATTTGTATATAGGAAGTCCAGTTTCGGCCACCGGGAAAGTTTCGGGGGTCACCGGTATTGTACCGGGACCACCGGAAGGGTCCCGGGGGTCCACCGGGTGGGGCCACCTATCTCGGAGGGCCCCATGGGATGAAGTGGGAAGGGAACCAGCCCCTGGTGGGCTGGTGCGCCCCCCATGGGCCTCCCCCTGCGCCCAGGGTAGGAAACCCTGGGGGTGGGGGCGCCCCACCTGACTTGGGGGGCAAGTTCCCCCCTTGGCCGCCCCCCCCTTGAGATTGGATCTCTAGGGGCCGGCACCCCCCAGGGCCCCTATATAAAGAGGGGGGAGGGAGGGCTGCGGAACCCAAGCCCCTGGCGCCTCCCTCTCCCCCGTAACACCTCTCCCTCTCGCTGAGCTTGGCGAAGCCCTGCCGAGATCCCCGCTGCTTCCACCACCACGCCGTCGTGCTGCTGGATCTCCATCAACCTCTCCTCCCCCCTTGCTGGATCAAGAAGGAGGAGACGCCTCTCCCAACCGTACGTGTGTTGAACGCAGAGGTGCCGTCCGTTCGGCGCTAGGATCATCGGTGATTTGGATCACGACGAGTACGACTCCATCAACCCCGTTCTCTTGAACGCTTCCGCTCGCGATCTACAAGGGTATGTAGATGAACTCCTCTCTCTCGTTGCTAGATGACTCCATAGATTGATCTTGGTGATGCGTAGAAAATTTTAAATTTCTGCTACGATCCCCAACAGAAGCTGAGACTCAAGAAGATGAACTGATTCAGGTAGCGAGTTCGAAGAGCTTGTGCCAGTAGTAGTGGCCAGTAACTCGAACACTACATCAAGACAAGACCTTTGGGTTCTCTCACTGTCGTCAAGGTAGTTTTTATCAGCTTTCTTGGAGACCAACAGGGATGTCTCACTATCTTGAACCTTATTTGCATTACTTCCTTTACCATTGCATAACGGGGTACTGTTCTCCAATATTTTGTCCTCATTCTAAAAGAGAAACAAGCAGACACATCACAGGTTTACCATGTTGTATATGAAACTCATTTTGGTAAATCAGTTCAGTAGTAAAGTGCACAAGATAAGAACATGAAACAAACATATATCTATGTACCATGGTCACTTTATGGTCTATATCATTCTAGTTTGTGTTGCCAAATCAAGATAGAGCCACAGTTCAAATAATATTTGTTCAAGACAAAGCAGAATAGACAGAATATAAGTGTGGGAAACTATAGAGCAATAACAACACTTGTAATGTGCATGACATGAGAACATAACTGTTAATTCAATTGAAACTGAAATCAACATAGAGAAAGTTACAACAGCAAACCAGTTAAATAAACAGGTTTAAAACATACATGTTGCGCCATTGGAGTTTCAATTCCATCCTTCAAATTTGAAAATAGTTGGTCTGAGTAAGTACAATGATGCAAGAGCAAAGGAGTATGAACCATAGCTACAGAACCTGACCTGAGAACAATTCTTCTTCTCCTTTAAGCGTTGAGTTGGGATTCGGAGTGGTGGTCCTCGTGCTTTAGGCACTGCAGTTCCCTTACTAACTGCTCGTGTTTGGGTGCTCTGTGGTGGAGACGGTGCTGTGTCAACTGGAACTAGGTTACTATCTGCTGGGGTTGGGGTTAGAAGGGGTGTTGCTGGTTCTCTGTCCAACTGGGTAGGGGTACAATCTGCGAGAGTCTGGGTTATGTGTGGTGGGGCTGGTTCTTGGGCAAGTACAACCGTGGTTCTATCTGCATCAACTGGTAGCACTACCTTTTCTGAAGACCGTGTTGTTACTCCCTTAGATACTGCCATCACCCTCTCCAATTCAAATGGCTGATAAACAAGAAAAGTAATTGAATGTACAAACATTGTATGATAGACAGGTGCAATGGATAGTGGGGAATAAAAGAAGGCATGAAATAATTCACATTTATGTTGTCTAACCAAACAGGATAGCATGACACAATTTCACATATATGATGGCTGTAAACACTAAACAGGATGAGATGATATAACTATATGATGTCTTTATTAAATGGGTTGCCATGCCATACTTCAGATAGATGTTGTGTATGTAAACATGATGGCATGATATAATTCAAATATATGATTTATATAGTAAGCAAGCAAGCAGATGGCAATCCATATATGATGTAAAAACTAAGCAATGCAAGACAACATGGGTAATATAACCCTGCCAAGTTTGATCATAGACCTCAGGGGGGAAATAGGACTGGTCATCAGTCTCTGAGTACTCCTCTGAGGAGCTCTCTGTATCCAGCAAGATGTCTGCTTCAGCAGGTAGCATTGTCTGCTCTGAATACCTTGTTTTCACTCCACATACTTCCATCACCGCTTCAAATGGCTGATGCACAGGAAGAGTAGTTGAATATACAAACGTTTTCGACAAATGGAACACGTAATACAAAAAATGATAGCATGATATTCACATACTGATGATTGGCTCAACAGCATGGCATTGCATAATTCACATATATAATGCCTTTGCAACAAGATAGCATTGCATAATTCACATATATAATGTCTTGCAACAAGATGGCAATGCATAATTCACATATATGGTAATTAGACACTAAACAGGTGGCATTCACACAAATCATGTCTAAACTAATCAAATGACATAGCAATGCAAGACACCATACGCACGATATGAGCAACATAACCCTGCCAAGTTAGAGCATACACCTCAGGGGGGGGGGGTAGGATTGGTCATCTGTCTCTGAATCCTCCTCTGAGGAGCTATCCGTAACCAGCGAGATATGCGCTTCGTCACATAGCATAGTCTGCTCTGAAGACCTTGTTTTCACTCCAGAATTTTCCATCACCATGTCAAATGGCTGGTGCACACGAAGAGTAGTTGAATGTACTAACATTGTTGACAAATGTAATACGTAACGAACACAGGTGCGTGTCGATCCTAAACAAACGGTTTAAAACCCCTTTCCGCGACGACATCTGGAACCGTCGCCAAGTGAGTGTGGGCGATAGGGGGTCCTTCCCACACGACCCAGAAACCATCGGGGATTTTCCCTCCTGGCACACACATTCGGCAAAATGAGGTCGTGTGCGACCGGCGAGCACTCAAATACGGAAATACGTACAATACAACTAAAAAATACAATTATACGGCGAAATTGTTTCCGATCACAAGTACATCCCACACAGTCAGTCCACGCTAAATGTTTCCGTTCGTATGTACATCCCACACAGTCGCTCCAAGGAAAACATTTCCGTTCACAGGTACATCACACATAATTTTTCCCATTAAATCGTTTGTGATAGCGTTGCCATTGCACACGATATTAATAATTTTATCGTTTGTGTTATTGAATGCATCACACACGGTGCGTAGAAAGAAATTGTGTGGCAAAGGTTGTCCATCACACACACTTTTTATGTGATAAACGTTTGTGCAAGGTGGCCTAACGCAAACAGTTTTTAAGAGAAAATCGTGTGTGCAGTGGAGATTGATCGCACACGTAGTGGATCCTAGAAACGTTTCTGATCTCCACGTATATCGCAGACGTTTCGCTTTCGCAAACCGTGTGCAGTGTAATCCCTATTTAATCCATAATTAATCTAATTAATCCCTAATTTAAAAATCACATGTTATGAATTTGAAAGTAGGCAATCAGTTATTTCATATCCAACCATGTTTATTACAAATATAGGTTCAACCACGAATCCATAATTCAATGCACAAGTACATATACTGAAGAACTACAGAAGCACCAAGTAAAGAATGATGAACCACGGTTGTACTAAAGACTGTAAAGAGAGAGGCGAAAGACATTCTGGTTGCTGGAGAAGGTGAAGCGGAATGCCCATATTGTGTCCTCCTCCATGCGTAAGGCGCGCACGACTCTAGGCCAACCCCTTGTGATGGCTGCCCGTCCATCCTTCACTGTCTTCATTAGGACTTCTCAATGCTCATTGTAGTCTAGATGAATACTTTAACCTTCATTGCGTGTCCACCAATCATGTACTTTGTGAGGTAATCTTGAGTGAACTGCTTCGGGAACCACTGGGAACGAAAAAGATTTAGACATTGTTGTCTAACAACTCATTATGGGTAGTAAAAAGAGAAGGTTGCAGAGTTTGTAGTTACCATCCTACAGCTCACTGTTGTGTTGGATAGAGCATAAACAAATAATTTGCTTGCCACCATTCGTATCTTTTTGCTAATAATCCTTATCAGTTTCCTCACTTGATGCTTGTTCACCAATATCTCATTGCCCCATATGCAAAAAGGGTCGATGCATGGATCCTTGCCAAGGGCATATGTACCTACAAGCAACAAGTCAATATTAGAAGCTAACTAGTGTCCAGGCTTGGATCTATATGCACTACATTATGGAACGACGGGGGAGTACAAGCCGAGGGATGAAGCTAACCTCAGCGGAAAATGGTGGCCACTCCCGTGGTTGTCCTGCATAAGTAGTGGAAAGGCATGATAAGTACAGCAATCTTAACATCAAACAAATATAGCAAAGGTAAACAACATCATCTCCAAATGATAGCTTGAATGTTTTGGTTTCAGCATGCTATTAAAGCAGATATAAAATGGAAGGCAATGTTACCGACAGCAGGCTTAACAGCCACCAAATATTGCAATTCAAACTGGTATTGTTGAAAATGAATAGAACGTAGGTAATGCTTAAACATCACACTGGATAAATGTGTAAAACTGAAAATAAAGGGCATGTGTTAA
This sequence comes from Aegilops tauschii subsp. strangulata, assembly GCF_002575655.3. Taxonomy (NCBI): domain Eukaryota; kingdom Viridiplantae; phylum Streptophyta; class Magnoliopsida; order Poales; family Poaceae; genus Aegilops; species Aegilops tauschii. The sequence goes on from NC_053041.3 coordinate 510,820,550, forward strand.
CTACACCATTAATAACTGGAACCAAATATAGCCGTTCAAACTGGTGTTGATGTAGTCGAGCGGCACAGTTCCGACTTGCACATAATGAACCACACATTGTGAATGACTGAAATAAACAAGGCATAAATGACCAGTATAACAACCAAATATAGCCATTGAAAACTGGACAGAGTCTCACTGCAACCAACCTAACAAGCAAATACAGATAAACAGGGCGTATGCTTGAAAACTGGACAAATGCTCACTTCAACCAACCTAACAAGCAGATAAAGAACAAGGCATCTACTTGATAAATGGAGAAATGCTAAAAAAGCAACCTAACAACCAAATACACATAAACAAGGCATCTTCTTGATAACTGGACAAATGCTAAAAAAGCAACCTATCAACCAAATACAGATAAACAAGGCATCTGCTTGATAACTGGACAAATACTCACTGCAACCAAACTAAGAACCAAATACAAATAAACAAGGCATCTGCTCGATAACTGAAAAAAATGCTCACTCCAACCAACCAAATACAGATAAACAAGGCATCTACTCACTATAAACAACCAAATATAGCCATTCCTGAAACTAAAGTGGACAATTCATACTTAAACATCCCATAGACCTATTGAACAATACATTTTTGCATAACTAAAATAATTAAACACGGCATAGTTAAAGCACCGCATGGCAAATGCTACTACAACAAAGGGTACAGATAGGCAAGCTAGAAAAGGTAATATTTGTTGATAGAATGTTGCCTCACATTTCATGGACGGGATCCTTCCAATTGGAAGAGCACAGACCCATGGTGCGCTCTCTGATGTCACAGATGGGTTGTTTCACCTTGGAAGAACCTTCGTGGGTGCCCTCCTCGTGGTCGTGGTCGATGAGATCTGACTTGGCAATTGAGGATCCCAAGCCGCCGCCGCACAACGTGTCCTTCAGAAGTGACAAAATGGGCTCGATGGCGTATAAAGCTCGCAAATCCTTGACCGCTTGGCGGAGGAGATCAGCGGCAGGGCCGTCGAAGAGATCGACGGCGGTTGAACCAGAGGGGTTGGGGATGGACCACTTAACCTGTGACATGGCCCGCGTGAAGCCGTCGGTGTGGACGAGCTTGATGTCGTAGCCAGCTTTCCCGAGATACAGTAATACGCTAGCCCGCTGACATGAAGCCTTCGGCATGGCAACGTAGTCAACGTCTTCGCCGGCTTCCGCGGCGACGTGTTGCTCCGGGATCGACAGGTCCGGGCGAACGGCGGCCACCTCGCCAACGTGCGCCGGAGAGGCCATGATAAACCTCTTCTTGGCCGAACGCTCGTCGGGCTCCCCGGGATACGTGGTCGAGCTTAGGCTGCGACATTCTAGAGCAGGGGATGTGTATCTGGCGGGGAGGGACACCGCTGGCCTCATTTAAAAACTCAAGGGAGTGGGGCGACGGTATGGGAATTGCTGGATAACCTGAACTTTATTATCTAAGCTAGCAGGAACGGGCAGACCGGCAGGGTTGGCGGCGGCGCCGACGGCGGTCGCGAGCTAGGGTTTGAAGGGGGGAGGGGGGCGGGTGGGGGATTGTGGAGGGGGTGGTGTTTGAGGATATGCCACGGCTACTGAAATTTTTAGTAATGGTGGGTGGAGATGGTGGTGGACGAGGGAGGGCGACGGTTCAAATGCCTCAGCTGCTAAAATTTTACTATAAGGTTGGTGCTGGAGGAGTGTGGGCGACGGTTGAAGTATGGCGGCTACTAAAATTTGGGTAAAGGAATTGATGCGGGGAGGGAGTGCCCAAGATTGTGCACGGTCCAATAACAATATGCGTGTATGATAATAAGAAAAAGTGGCGCGGATCCGCCGATTTTTGCAACGCTCAAGGCGGGTAGTTTGTTTTTTATATTTCTAGCTAGCTGGTCTATCGCACATAGTTCGTCCTAATGTCCAAATAAACTTACCCGCCTTTAGCTTCCACAGGTGGTGGTTTTATAGCGCACTTGCATCGCACACGGTTAAGCCAGTACCTCCACCCTTTGCTCGCGCTTGCGCGGTCGTGGTGATTTCAGCGCACTTGCATCGCACACGGTTGAGCCAGTACCTCCACCTTAATTTGCTTGCGCTTGCACGGTCGTGGTGATTCACATCGCACTTGTATCGCACATGGTTTAGATATTATACCCCGTGTCCGTTGAGGATCGTCAGAGTCTTTGCAGCAAAATATAACGTTAGGGAGGGTCAAAAGACAGCCACACTAGCACGTGGCCCAAATATATATGAGTGAAAAGGGTGGTATGTGATGTTCAAAATTCCAATGCACAACTTTGACCCCGCGGGCCCACAGTTGGGCGCGTCATTGAAGATCGATGAGAGGGGCCAGAAGTCAAGAACCACCTGGAAGTGGCCAAATATATGTATGAATATTGGGGATGTTTAAAACTTTAAATACACAATGCATAACTTTGGTGGCACCTGCCTCGCAAACCCGAAAGCACCCTAACAACCACCTAGCTAGGATATATGTAATGACATAATGTCGTACCTAGCTAGGATGCTTGGCCCACCACCTCCCACTTCGTGTCAGCGGGGCGGATGCACGTAATGGTCGATACTTTGGTCATACATGCATGTCGACATGACCTACCATAAGATAGACCAATGAATCTTTCGTTTGGTCAAATGACAGTTGTTGTTGTCGATAAAACGCTTGGGCCAATAGATTGAACCATCATAAACATCGCACGAGAGGGACCACAAAACCAGCACCTCTTGCATGCGGCCCAAAATGATGTACGTTGGGAAGGGGTGATGTGTGTTTTCAATATAGAATAATATACAATTTACATGTGGTGCCTACCTCTCGATACAGACAACAACCATGAAGGCAAGGTAGTTAAGGACGAGATACGTACGCAGAGTTTGATGTAGGTTGAACCCATCAATCCGAGCATCTGGGAGGGAATCCTAACAACACATGAGCTCGAGTTTTGGTTGACCGACATTTGACGGTGATCGGCCCTAACATGAACTAGGAGGAATCCATTCATGGCAAACACATACCCCTCATTATCGGTCAAAGGGATGATATATATACACTCGGGGAGCCGACATATATTCTGTCGTCACAAAAAATCGCACAAGGGAGACGTGGTCGATCAGAAGACCCCGCATACACTGCATGCGGCCCGAAAATATGTATGGGTACGATGGTGTATGATTTGTTTAAATCCCAAATGCACAACTTCGATGGGCCACGCCAAGTACATTACAAACCGAACACCGTACCTGACTCCAAGCCTGGTTCAATACCTATGATGTCAGTTTCCCAACTTCGAGGTGGCAGCGGGGGGGGGGGGGGATGAATTAGTTGTTGTTGTTCTTGTTTCTTTAGTCCCCTTAGTAATCCCTATACCGGTCATGTTTCTTGGTGGTTGGTGTTTTGATTTTTTTTGGAAAGGGAGTGTGTGCGAGTTGTCTATTTCAAGAATTAGCTTTTCGGGAAATTTCCAAACGAATAATTTCAACGAAATCTTTCAATTTCTCATTTTATCGAAAAAGAGAGGTTTGATGCTTCTGAATTCATTGTATTAATTCCTAGTTTCTTAAATTAAAATAAAAAAGATTTTTTTCTTACGTCGAGAAATGGGGGAGGGGGTCGTCCCACGCATGCGCTCAAACTTTATTTTGTCTAGCATGGGACACATCTATCTATATGTCTTCTATACATCTATACATCTATACATCTATACACATATATAGTGTGCGGATAACTATGAAAGTTGCTTGTTGGATGAAGCCAATCCGACAGTACATAGACGGCAAATCCGAGCACTACTGGCCGTCGGATATCATCTACATTCCACCAGATTCTACCACATGTACAATCTAGAAGACTCCATGGTTGAACTTAAGCATAATGCACAAACCTCTAAACACAAGCACTTCTCCTTTGTTCTCTAGAATCTTCCATATCTTAATTGCCCAAACCTTTTTTCTAAATGAATTGTCACTATTTGTTTTTACCTTTACAATGCACAATTCCATGAATCTTAAAATAGTTTTTTTTACAAAACTAATTGATTTTGGATGAGATGAAGTATAAGAATTAAACGACCATCTACATCATGCATATCTGGGAGAAGAGGCGGGAAACCGATGAGAGTGGCGAGAAACGGTAGCCTGTTTTGAGTGAAAACCTAGTAGAGAAGGAAGCGTGAGCTACTCGACGCATGCGCACAGTGCTTACCCATGTACTGCATGTGCTGTCGAAAGGGCTCAGGGTTGCCGTTCGATCTGGGAGCATCCAACGGTGCACACGTACGATCCGTGGGGTTTGGGTTCTGGCCAGTCAGAACGCAGGACTCAGATCGTGCGCGCAACAGGGGTGGGGGAATATCATACGGAAACCAACATTCGGTGGAAACCGGTGAAAACCACGAGAAAAAGATGTTTTGAAGTTTAAAAAAATTCAAAAAAATGCGAGATGTTAAGGCGATGATGTTTTATTGGCACACAAAATTTCAAGTTCAAACACATTAAGAGATGTGAGCTATGAAGAAGACAAAATCAGTGTTGAATAGTGCCGAATAGTAATGTCACTATTCGGGGCAGAATTTGTCTTTTTCATAGCTCACATCTCGTAATGTTTTTCAACTTGAAATTTTGTGTTGCAATAAAACATCACCTTCTTAACATCCCACATTTTTTTCAGAATTTTATGAAACTTTAAAATATGGTTTCCACGAAGTTTTCATTGAATATTGGCTTTCGTGAGTGAACAGTGTGCTATTTGAAAACATTTCGTGAGAAGAATCTCGGTTTTTAAATCCCCATAAATCCAAAACTAAGCTGAAAATCGTGAAACCTGCCATGGTGTCACGACATCGCACTTATATGTCGAGGATTTTTTTTCGTCCATTGTGGCGCAAGTTTTATTACAAGCCTCTTACAAACCGGAGCTTCTCTCAAAGAAGCCTCGTGGTTCCGATAGGGAAACGTGTCCCCCTTGTGGGCGAAACGTAATCACTGCCTCTTTTCACCTTGTATTTTCTGCTATGGGCAACATGGAACGACAGGATATCCATGCTGAAATTTAAACTTATTCAGGGTTCGTTTGGCCTTTTTATACACTAATTGAGTTTCCTAGGCATTTAATGTCCACAATTCAAATCTGAACTACAAATACATGCTCCAGATCACCAAAATGGCTAGAAAGATTATACATGTGTCCTTGGGTGCATGTTTAGGTCCCATGCCAGGAATGGGAACGAATTACAACCGTACTGGTGTCATGGCTCGTACTCAAACATTTCGAATCTCGGTTTTTAAGTCCCCATAAATCCTAAACTCACCAGAAAGTCATCAAAGGTGGCATGGTGTCACGTCATGGCACATATATGTCGTGGTAAGAACATTGTCCAATTTGGGCCAAGCTTTATTACAAACCTCTTACAAAAGACTGGAGCTTCTCTCAAAGATGCCTCGTGGTTCTGATAGGGAAATGTGTTCCCCTTGTGGGCGAAATAATCACTGCCTCTTTTCGCCTTGTATTTTCTTCCACGGGCAACATAGAACCACATGACATCCGTGCTGAAATTTAAACTTATTCATGGTTTGTTTGGCCTTTTTATACACTAATTGAGTTTCCTAGGCATTTAATGTCCATAATTCAAATCTGAACTACAAATACATGCTCCAGTTCACCAAAATGGCTAGAAAAATTATACATGTGTCCTTGGGTGCATGTTTAGGTCTCATGCCAGGAATGGGAACGAATTACAACCGTACCGGTGTCCTGGCTCTTCCTCAAACATTTCGAATCTCGGTTTTTAAGTCCCCATAAATCCTAAACTCACCAGGAAGTCATCAAAGGTGGCAAGGTGTTATGTCATGGCACATATATGTCGTGCTAAAAACATTGCCAATTTGGGCCAAGCTTTATTACAAACCTCTTACAAACCGGAGCCTGTCGCAAGAACCCTCGTGGTTTCGATAGGGAAACGTGTCCCCTTGTGGGCCAAACGATAATCACTCCCTCTTCTAGCCTCGTATTTTCTTCTACACGTGACACGGAACAACTGGAGATTCGGGCTGAACTTTGAAATTATTCAGGGTTCGTTTGACCTTTTTTATTCATTAATTGAGTTTTCTAGGCATTTAATGTCCATCATTCAAATCCGAACTACAAATACATGCTCCAGTGCACCAAAATGGCTAGAAAAAATGTACATGTTTCCTTGGGGTGCATGTTTAGGTCCCATGGAACGAATGGGAACGAATGCAACCATCTCGCCGTCCTGGCCTGGCCACAAACATTGCGAATCTCGGTTTTTAATGTCTATAAATCCAAAACTCACCAGGAAATCATGAAACTTGGTATGGTGTCACTACATGGTATATATAATTGTGCAATTTGGGCGAAGCTATATTACAAGCCTTTTACAAACCGGAGCCTGTCGCAACCCTCGTGGTTCCGGTAGGGAAACATGCCCCTCTTGTGTGCGAAACGATAATCGATGCCTCTTCTCGCCTTGAACTTTGTTTTCTACAGGCAACATAGAATAACAGGAGTGTCGGGCTGAAATTTGAAACTGTTCAAGGTTCGTTTGGCCATTATATATATATTACTAATTACTAAGTTTTCTATGCATTTAATGTAGTCCATAATTCAAATTTGAAATACAAGCACATGCTCCAGTGAAGCAAAATGGGTGGGAAATCATACATGTGTCATTGGGTGCATGGTTAGGTATCGTTTAAGGAATGAGAATGAATCACAAACTTGTCGTCGTCCTGAAACAATGAGAATCTCGGTTTTTAAATCCCAGCAAATAAAAAAGTCACCCAAAAAACATGAAACTTGGCATGGTTTCATGACATGGCACATATATGTCGTGGTAAGAAAAATCATCCAGTTTGAGAAGAGGCGCACACATTAGTAGCCAACGAAGTCCTTTTTGAAAAAAAGCTGACACGTTAATATCGCAAACGGTTGTATTATATTTACCGTGTCGAAATTTAACCATACACGGTGGCATGCGTGCAGCTGTTTGATTAGACGGGATGAGCGCGAGAAGTCCGCCGTGCAGCTTCGACGGGACGCGTGCGAGCAGTGTTGGAAATATGCCCTAGAGGCAATAATAAATAGGTTATTATTATATTTCCTTGTTCATGATAATCGTTTATTATCCATGCTAGAATTGTATTGATAGGAAACTCATATACATGTGTGGATACATAGACAACACCATGTCCCTAGTAAGCCTCTAGTTGACTAGCTCGTTGATCAATAGATGGTTACGGTTTCCTGACCATGGACATTGGATGTCGTTGATAACGGGATCACATCATTAGGAGAATGATGTGATGGACGAGACCCAATCCTAAGCCTAGCACAAGATCGTGTAGTTCAATTGCTCAGAGCTTTTCTAATGTCAAGTATCATTTCCTTAGACCATGAGATTGTGCAACTCCCGGATATCGTAGGAATGCTTTGGGTGTACCAAACGTCACAACGTAACTGGGTGGCTATAAAGGTGCACTACAGGTATCTCCGAAAGTGTCTGTTGGGTTGGCACGAATCGAGACTGGGATTTGTCACTCCGTGTAAACGGAGAGGTATCTCTGGGCCCACTCGGTAGGACATCATCATAATGTGCACAATGTGACCAAGAAGTTGTGGGATGATGTGAGTTACGGAACGAGTAAAGAGACTTGCCGGTAACAAGATTGAACAAGGTATCGGGATACCGACGATCGAATCTCGGGCAAGTAACATACCGATAGACAAAGGGAATTGAATACGGGATTGATTGAATCCCCGACATCGTGGTTCATCCGATGAGATCATCGTGGAACATGTGGGAGACAACATGGGTATCCAGATCCCGCTGTTGGTTATTGACCGGAGAACGTCTCGGTCATGTCTGCATGGTTCCCGAACCCGTAGGGTCTACACACTTAAGGTTCGATGACGCTAGGGTTATAGGGAAAGTATGTACGTGGTTACCGAATGTTGTTCGGAGTCCCGGATGAGATCCCGGACGTCACGAGGAGTTCCGGAATGGTCCGGAGGTAAAGATTTATATATGGGAAGTCCTGTTTTGGTCACCGGAAAAGTTTCGGGTGCTATCGGTAATGTACTGGGACCACCGGGAGGGTCCCGGGGGTCCACCGGGTGGGGCCACGGGCCCCAGAGGGCTGCGTGGGCCAAGTGTGGGAGGGTACCAGCCCCAGGTGGGCTGGTGCGCCCCCCCACAAGAGGCCCAGGGCGCAGGAAAGGGGGGAAGGGGGAAACCCTAGGCACAGATGGGCCTAAGGCCCATCTAGTGGGGCGCCCCCCTTCTCTCCCCCCTTGGCCGCCCCCCAAGCCCCATCTAGGGCTGGCCGCACCCCTTGGGGGGGGGGAACCCTAGATGGGGGCGCAGCCCTCCCCCTCCCCTATATATATTGGGGTTTTGGGGCTGCCATAGACATGAGAACGTCTCTCTTTTGGCGCAGCCCTACCCCTCTCCCTCCTCCTCCTCTCCCGCGGTGCTTGGCAAAGCCCTGCGGGATTGCCACGCTCCTCCATCACCACCACGCCGTCGTGCTGCCGCTGGATGGAGTCTTCCCCAACCTCTCCCTCTCACCTTGCTGGATCAAGGCGTGGGAGACGTCACCGGGCTGCACGTGTGTTGAACGCGGAGGCGCCGTGGTTCGGCGCTTAGATTGGAATCAACCGCGATCTGAATCGCTACGAGTACGACTCCCTCATCCGCGTTCTTGCAACGCTTCCGCATCGTGATCTACAAGGGTATGTAGATGCACTCCCCTTCCCCTCGTTGCTAGAGTACTCCATAGATTGATCTTGGTGATGCGTAGAAATTTTCTGAATTTCTGCTACGTTCCCCAACAGTGGTATCAGAGCCAGGTTTATGCGTAGTTTCTATGCACGAGTAGAACACAAAGTATTTGTGGGCGTAGATGTTGCCAATTCTTCTTGCCGCTACTAGTCTTATCTTGTTTCGGCGGCATTGTGGGATGAAGCGGCCCGGACCGACCTTACACGTACGCTTACGTGAGACAGGTTCCACCGACTGACATGCACTAGTTGCATAAGGTGGCTAGCGGGTGTCTGTCTCTCCCACTTTAGTCGGAACGGATTCGATGAAAAGGGTCCTTATGAAGGGTAAATAGAAATTGGCATATCACGTTGTGGTTTTACGTAGGTAAGAAACGTTCTTGCTAGAAACCTATACAAGCCACGTAAAAACTTGCAACAACAATTAGAGGACGTCTAACTTGTTTTTTGCAGCATGTGCTATGTGATGTGATATGGCCAGAAGATGTGATGTATGAGATTGATCATATTCTTGTAATAGGAATCACGACTTGCATGTCGATGAGTATGACAACCGGCAGGAGCCATAGGAGTTGTCTTTATTTTTTTGTATGACCTGCGTGTCATTGAATAACGCCATGTAAATTACTTTACTTTATTGCTAAGCGCGTTAGCCATAGAAGTAGAAGTAATCGTTGGTGTGAAAACTTCATGAAGACACAATGATGGAGATCATGATGATGGAGATCATGGTGTCATGCCGGTGACAAAGATGATCATGGTGCCCCGAAGATGGAGATCAAAGGAGCAAAATGATATTGGCCATATCATGTCACTATTTGATTGCATGTCATGTTTATCATGTTATGCATCTTATTTGCTTAGAACGACGGTAGCTTAAATAAGATGATCCCTCACTAAAATTTCAAGAGACGTGTTCCCCCTAACTGTGCACCGTTGCAAAGGTTCATTGTTTCGAAGCACCACGTGATGATCGGGTGTGATAGATTCTAACGTTCGAATACAACGGGTGTTAACGAGCCTAGCATGTACAGACATGGCCTCGGAACACATGCGAAACACTTAGGTTGACTTGACGAGCCTAGCATGTACAGACATGGCCTCGGAACACAAGAGACCGAAAGGTCGAACATGAGTCGTATAGTAGATGCGATCAACATGGAGCTGTTCACCGATGATGACTAGTCCGTCTCACGTGATGATCGGACACGGCCTAGTTTGACTCGGATCATGTATCACTTAGATGACTAGAGGGATGTCTATCTGAGTGGGAGTTCATAATCAGATGAACTTCATTATCATGAACATAGTCAAAAGGTCTTTGCAAATTATGTCATACGCTTTAGTTCTACTGTTTAAGATATGTTCCTAGAGAAAATTTAGTTGAAAGTTGGTAGTAGCAATTATGCGGGCTGGGTCCGTGAACTGAGGATTGTCCTCATTGCTGCACAGAGGGCTTATGTCCTTAATGCACCGCTCGGTGTGCTGAACCTCAACGTCGTCTGTAGATGTTACGAAACATCTGACATGCACGTTTTGATGACTACGTGATAGTTCAGTGCGTAATGCTAACGGTTTAGAATTGTGGCACAAGAGACGTTTTTTGAAACGTCGCAGAACATATGAGATGTTCCGAAGACTAAAATTGGGATTTCGGACTAGTGCCCACGTCAAGAGGTATGAGACCTCTGACAAGTTTCTTAAACCTGGAAACTAAGGGAGAAAAGCTCAATCGTTGAGCATGTGCTCAGATTGTCTGAGTACCACAATCGCTTGAATCGAGTGGGAGTTAATCTTCCAGATGAGATAGTGATGGTTCTCCATAGTCACTGCCACCAAGCTAGTAGAGCTTCGTGATGAACTATAACATATCAAGGATAGATGATGATCCTTGAGCAACTCGCGATGTTTGACACCGCGAAAGTAGAATTCAAGAAGGAGCATCAATTGTTGATGGTTAGTAAAACCACTAGTTTCTAGAAGGGCAAGGGCAAAGGGGATACTTCATGAAACAGCAAATCATTTGCTGCTCTAGTGAAGAATCCCAAGGTTGAACCCAAACCCGAGACTAAGTGCTTCTGTGATGAGGGGAACGGTCACTGAAGCGGAACTACCCCAGATACTTGGTAGATGAGAAGGCAGGCAAGGTCGACAGAAGTATATTGGATATACATTATATGAATGTGTACTTTACTAGTACTCCTAGCAGCACCAGGGTATTAGATACCGGTTCGGTTGCTAAGTGTTAGTAACTCGAAATAAAAGCTGCGGAATAAATGGGGACTGGCTAAAGGTGAGATGACGATGTGTGTTGGAAGTGTTTCCAAGGTTGATGTGATCAAGCATCGCATGCTCCCTCTACCATCGAGATTTGGTGTTTGCGTTGAGCATGATTGGATTATGTTTATCGCAATACGGTTATTCATTTAAGGAGAATAATGGTTACTCTGTTTATTTGAATAATACCTTCAATGGTCTTGCACCTAAAATGAATCTCGATCGTAGTGATACACATGTTCGTGCCAAAAGATATAAAATAGTAATGATAGTTCCACATACTTGTGGCACTGCCATTTGAGTCATATTGGTATAGAACGCATGAAGAAGCTCCATGTGGATGGATCTTTGGACTCACTCGTTTTTGAAAAGATTGAGACATGCGAACCATGTCTATTGGTATATATGCATGAAGAAACTCCATGCAGATGGATCGTTTGGACTCACTTGATTTTGAATCACTTGAGACATGCAAATCATACCACATGGGCAAGATGACTGAAAGGCCTCGTTTTCAGTAAGATGGAACAAGAGAGCAACTTATTGGAAGTAATACATTTTGATGTATGCAGTACAATGAGTGCTGAGGCATGCAGTGGATATCGTTATGTTCTTACTTCACAGATGGTTTGAGTAGATGCTAAGTGTATTTACTTGATGAAACACAAGTCTGAATTATTGAAAGGTTCAAGTAATTTTAGAGTGAAGTTGAAGATCGTCGTGACAAGAGGATAAAATGTCTGTGATATGATCATAGAGATGAGTATCTGAGTTATGAGTTTGGCACACAATTAAGACATTGTGGAAAGTGTTTCACAATTAATACCGCCTGGAACACCATAGTGTGATGGTGTGTCCGAACATCATAACTGCTATTGGATATGGTGCATGCCATGATGTCTCTTATCGAATTACCACTATCGTTTATGGGTTAGGCATTAGAGACAACCGCATTCAGTTTAAATAGGGCACCACGCAATTCCATTGAGACGACACCGTTTAGAGAAACCTGAGTTGTCGTTTCTTAAAAGTTTGGGGCTGTGATGCTTATGTGAAAAAGTTTCAGGCTGATAAGCTCGAACCCAAAGCGGATAAATGCATCTTCATAGAAAACCCAAAACAGTTGGGTATACCTCCTATTTCAGATCTGGAAGCAAAAGTAATTGCTTCTAGAAACGAGTCCTCTCTCGAGGAAAAGTTTCTCTCGAAAGAATTGAGTGGGAGGATGGTGGAGACTTGATAGGGTTATTAAACCGTCACTTCAACTAGTGTGTAGCAGGGCACAGGAAGTTGTTCCTGTGGCACCTACACCAATTGAAGTGGAAGCTTATGATAGTGATCATGAAACTTCGGATCAAGTCACTACCAAACCTCGTAGGACGATGAGGATGCGTACTACTTCAGAGTAATGCGTAATCCTGTCTTGGGAGTCATGTTGTTGGACAACGATGAACCTATGAGCTGTGGAGAAGCGATGGTGGGCCCATATTCCGACAAATGGTTAGAAGCCATGAAATCCGAGATAAATGGATCTTTAAGAAGAAGACGGACGTGGACGGTAATGTTATCGTCTATGAAGCTCGACTTGTGGCAAAGAGTATTTCCACAAGTTCAAGGAGTTGACTACGATGAGATTTTCTCATCCGTAGCGATGCTTAAGTCCATCGGAATCATGTTAGCATTAGCTGCATTTATGAAATCTGGCAGATGGATGTCAAAACAAGTTTCCTTACCAGTTTTCGTAAGGAAAGGTTGTATGTGATACAACCAGAAAGGTTTTGTCGATCCTAAGGATGCTAAAAGGTATGCTAGCTCCAGCGATCCTTCCATGGATTAGAGCAAGCATCTCGGAGTCAGAATATACGCTTTGATAGAGTGATCAAAGTTTTTGGGTTTATACAAAGTTTGTTAGAAACTTGTATTTACAATAAAGTGAGTGGGAGCGCTACAACATTTCTGATAAGTATATGTGAATGACATATTGTTGATCCGAAATGATGTAATATTTCTGGAAAGCATAAAGGGTTGTTTGAAAGGAGTTTTTCAAAGGAAGACCTGGATAAAAGCTGCTTACATATTGGGCATCAAGATCTATAGAGATAGATCAAGACGCCCGATGATACTTTCAAAGAACGCACACCTTGACATGATTTTGAAAGAGTTCAAAATAGATCAGCAAAGAAGGAGTTCTTGGCTGTGTTACAAGGTGTGAGTATTGAGTAAGACTCAAGACCTGACCACAGCAGAAGATAGAGAAAGGACGAAGGTCGTCCCCTATGCTTTAGACGTAGGCTCTATAGTATGCTATGCTGTGTACCGCACATGTAGTGTGCCTTGCCATGAGTTGGTCAAGAGGGTACAATAGTGATCCGGGAAAGGATCTCATGACAGCGGTCGAACTTATCCTTAGTACCTAGTGGACTAAGGAATTTTCTCGATTATGGAGGTGAAAGGGAGTTCGTCGTAAAGGGTTACGTCGATGCGAACTTTGACACTAATCCGGATGACTCTGAGTAGTAAACCGGATTCGTATAGTAGAGCAATTATTTGAAATGGCTCCAAATAGCGCGTGGTAGCATCCACAAGATGACATAGATATTCGTAAAGCACACACGGATCTGAAAGGTTCAGACCCGTCGACTAATAACCTCTCTCACAAGCATAACATGATCAAACCAGAACTCATTGAGTGTTAATCACATAGTGATGTGAACTAGATTGTTGACTCTAGTAAACTCTTTGGATGTTGGTCACATAGTGATGTGACCTATGAGTGTTAATCACATGGTGATGTGGACTAGATTATTGACGCTAGTGCAAGTGGGAGACTGTTGGAAATATGCCCTAGAGGCAATAATAAATAGGTTATTATTATATTTCCTTGTTCATGATAATCGTTTATTATCCATGCTAGAATTGTATTGATAGGAAACTCAGATACATGTGTGGATACATAGACAACACCATGTCCCTAGTAAGCCTCTAGTTGACTAGCTCGTTGATCAATAGATGGTTACGGTTTCCTGACCATGGACATTGGATGTCGTTGATAACGGGATCACATCATTAGGAGAATGATGTGATGGACGAGACCCAATCCTAAGCCTAGCACAAGATCGTGTAGTTCGTTTGATCAGAGCTTTTCTAATGTCAAGTATCATTTCCTTAGACCATGAGATTGTGCAACTCCCGGATACCGTAGGAATGCTTTGGGTGTACCAAACGTCACAACGTAACTGGGTGGCTATAAAGGTGCACTACAGGTATCTCCGAAAGTGTCTGTTGGGTTGGCACGAATCGAGACTGGGATTTGTCACTCCGTGTAAACGGAGAGGTATCTCTGGGCCCACTCGGTAGGACATCATCATAATGTGCACAATGTGACCAAGGAGTTGATCACGGGATGATGTGAGTTACGGAACGAGTAAAGAGACTTGCCGGTAACGAGATTGAACAAGGTATCGGGATACCAACGATCGAATCTCGGGCAAGTAACATACCGATAGACAAAGGGAATTGAATACGGGATTGATTGAATCCCCGACATCGTGGTTCATCCGATGAGATCATCGTGGAACATGTGGGAGCCAACATGGGTATCCAGATCCCGCTGTTGGTTATTGACCGGAGAACGTCTCGGTCATGTCTGCATGGTTCCCGAACCCGTAGGGTCTACACACTTAGGTTCGATGACGCTAGGGTTATAGGGAAAGTATGTACGTGGTTACCGAATGTTGTTCGGAGTCCCGGATGAGATCCCGGACATCACGAGGAGTTCCGGAATGGTCCGGAGGTAAAGATTTATATATGGGAAGTCCTGTTTTGGTCACCGGAAAAGTTTCGGGTGCTATCGGTAATGTACCGGGACCACTGGGAGGGTCCCGTGGGTCCACCGGGTGGGGCCACGGGCCCCAGAGGGCTGCGTGAGCCAAGTGTGGGAGGGGACCAGCCCCAGGTGGGCTGGTGCGCCCCCCCACAAGAGGCCCAGGGCGCGGGAAAGGGGGGAAGGGGGAAACCCTAGGCACAGATGGGCCTAAGGACCATCTAGTGGGGCGCCCCCCTTCTCTCCCCCCTTGGCCGCCCCCCAAGCCCCATCTAGGGCTGGCCGCACCCCTTGGGGGGGGGAACCCTAGATGGGGGCGCAGCCCTCCCCCTCCCCTATATATATTGGGGTTTTGGGGCTGCCATAGACATGAGAACGTCTCTCTTTCGGCGCAGCCCTACCCCTCTCCCTCCTCCTCCTCTCCCGCGGTGCTTGGCGAAGCCCTGCGGGATTGCCATGCTCCTCCATCACCACCACGCCGTCGTGCTGCTGCTGGATGGAGTCTTCCCCAACCTCTCCCTCTCACCTTGCTGGATCAAGGCGTGGGAGACGTCACCGGGCTGCACGTGTGTTGAACGCGGAGGCGCCGTGGTTCGGCGCTTAGATCGGAATCAACCGCGATCTGAATCGCTACGAGTACGACTCCCTCATCCGCGTTCTTGCAACGCTTCCGCATCGCGATCTACAAGGGTATGTAGATGCACTCCCCTTCCCCTCGTTGCTAGAGTACTCCATAGATTGATCTTGGTGATGCGTAGAAAATTTTGAATTTCTGCTACGTTCCCCAACAAGCAGTCCGTCGCGCAGGCTCGACGGGACGCGTGCATCCTGTCCACCTCGCAGGCTCGACGGGACACGTGCGAGAAGCAAGGCCGCCCATGCTCACCGGGAAGCGAGCTCTTTGACCTCCATGCACCACCCGCAGCCCGCCTCGCTCACAACTTCTCCATTAATGGGTTAATTAAAGCACCTGGACGGAGGGTGTTTGCTTGTGATCCCATGGCAGCATTTGCTTTGTTCGTGTTTTCAACTAGTATTCCGCCCTAATTTAAATTGCCACATAGGGCAACGGATAATACAACCACAAATAAAATGGCAACGGATAATACGATGACAAATTTACAATGGCGCACATAATAATTGTCTTACATATTCCGGATAATTAAAAATGTCACATGCGGCAAAGCCCGGAAGACACGGGGGCAAGAGAAGAAGGAAATTGCAGACAACGATCTGGGTCGCTACAGTCTACTCATCGATGGATCGCCGGGCGGCGAAATCCTCCAGCTCCTTCTTCAATTCCTCACGACTTTGCTTGAAAGCAATCATGGATTCCTCCACCTCCTGCTCGCGCTCGATCCGGAACTTCCTCAAGCCACCCATCAGTTCCTCGACGACCGCTTTAAGCGTCCTCTCCGAGGCACTGCTCTGCTCATGCAGCATCTTCCATCCGGCGGCCTCCTCCTCCTTCTCGGCGACCAACTTGAGGAGCTTCGCATTGTCATCCATGAGTTGCTCGACGAGGCCGGTCGCCTTGTCAACCGAGGCATTGCTGATCTTGAGCAGCTTCATCAAGCCGTTGACCAGCTCCTGCTGCGTAGTGACGCCAACGAGAATGTCATCATCGCCGGCGAAGGACTTCAGGAACGCCGGCTTGTCGCGATGGCCGACGCCGCGAATGCGCTTGTGAGAGCCCTCGTGTGCCCGTGAGAGCTTGTTCGAGGGCTCCGCGGCGTGCCCGGACATCTCTACTGCGGCTGCGGCTTCGCGGCGGGACCTCTCTAGTGCTTCCGCGGCCTTAGTCTTTGCTGCCTGGTTATATGTCCACCCTAAACTCCTCCTACCGGCCATGGGGGAATGACTTGACAGAGAAAACCAGTTTTGTGGGTGATGAGGAGAGGAACTGTGAAGTAATTTTTGAGTGGGTAGTTTTTATAGCCCGGTGCTAAGTGTGAACACATATTAGTTTGAGAGGTGTGAATAGATTTGCAATTACTTATTGCGTTGTAATCAGCAATGTGACGAGAAACAAGGTCAAAATTTATTGATGGCAGAAGGTTGACCACGCGGTTGCTCGCTGTTGAGGCGGCCGCAGCGCGCTCCGCTCTGGCATCCCTGCGCGCGCTCTGCTCGCTGTTGAGGCAAAGTTACAATGGCAACTGTTAATAATTCTTAATAATTGTCTTACATATTCAGGATAATTTAAAATGCCAAATGCGGCAAGGCCGAGAACACTCACGACCTACATATGCATACAATTCTAACCTATAAGGACCCTAGCCAACTTGGCTTCAGGGAGCTCCCCCGATTTGGTTCACTTCTGACGGTCAGATCAGTCATCTAGCGCATTTGGCCGTCAGATCTTCACCTTGTGCTTAAACCCAATTTTCACCTCGCAGTCGTTTTCACTAGCCAGTGACGGGTGGGCTCGTCTCGTGCTCTCGTTGGCTGGGTGAGACTTTCCCATGTCCGCCAGGGATTCACCAATCCCCTCCGCCTGCGCCCCACGCTCGACCTGCAAAACAAACAAAAAGGTCAAACCCTAGCCGCCAACCCTTCTCGTCCCGAGCCCCGCGCCCCTTCGCCTTGTCTCCTCCCCGCTCATCCTCTCCTCTCCCACGCCGCCGCCCCCTCTCCTTGTTCGTCTCAGTCGCCTCCTCTCTTCCCCGTGCAGTCGCCCCCTTCCTCCTCCTCTATCCTCCCTCCCTCGTCACCACGGCCAACCGTCTCCTGCCACTTAGGCCTCATGGCGGCCGCCGGATCGGGGTGGAGGCAAAAGGCCATGGAGAGTCCAACACCTATGGGCGCAGCAGGGGTCGGTGGAGTGACGGATGTGGGAGGCGTAGGCGGCTGAGGGAGGCTCAATGGCGAGGGCAGCACCAGCGAGGAGCTTGGGAATATGCAGGCTTTGCCTCAATCTGGCCCAATCTCCCCGCCTCTCTCAAGCTCTCCCCGTGCAGCAGGCCTGAGGCATAGGCTACCATGGCAAGGCTACATCCATGCATTCTGTATAGGCTCCCATCTCCTCCCTCTCTCTCCTGATTTGCCTCTTCCACTTTCTCATTTGATTTAACCCCTTGTGCATATATTCTTATAGATGCCTACAACATGCTAGGTCACTGTCTGATCTACCATGTGATTTGCGGTTCGCGTAAAGTCATGAAATCTGATCCTGATAGTGGCACGATTTACTCCTGTTTGACCAAACAGGTAGAAGCCAAAGTTGTTTTACTTGAATCTGATGACGTTCCTGCAGCTATAAGCTAGGAAATCGACAAATTCAACATTGCCAAGCTGGTCTTGTGCTCTTCGTCCAAAATCATATTCCGGTGAGATTCTTATTGTGGATGTTTGAGCATTGTTTAACCTACTAAAGAAAGACCTCTTAGGGTGATTAGTTGTAGTACTGTGACAAATAATCAAAAAGATCATCGTCTTCTCATTTAATATTCTAGCTGCCGGACAAACACTGAAGGTTGCACTGCAACTACTTGACTACAAGTTTTATGTGGAATTTCTATGTACATCTTGCACAAACTCAGTGACATCAAGAATCATCATCTCTCACATTTTTTTCTCTTGAAAGGAAGGTGTAATCTCCTACATTTTTTTGCAGAATCAAGCATGTTTCTAATCCTTGCCCGAAAGTTTCCATCGCTCGGTTCCTTAAGGCATGATGCCTCATTTATATTATCTTGTTTCATTGTGTTTGTATTCATAAAAGTAAGGCATGATGCCTCATTTAGCTTATATTATCTCGGACTGTTTGTGCTCACAAAATTAATTTGCTTATTTGTTCTTTTTTACGGCTATAACAATAGAGAATTTGATTGTTGAAAATCTTATAAAGAGATCGAGGATAAAAGCATTGCAAGTAAACTCCACTTTTCTACCGTATTTTTTATGCACACCTTCTTAATTTGTGTTCAGAGAAAGATGTTGCTCTGTTGAGAAAATGTTATTAGATGAAAAATATTTAGCATTCAAAGTTTTTTCTCCAAATGTTTTTGTGTGTGCAACTATGATCTGTTTTCCTTGCAGCCAAGCCAATGGATATGTGCAGGGGGCTGCGATGAGGCAGACGGCGGCAGGTGGTAGCAATAGGGGTTGGCGGATGCTCCGAGACCATGAAGAGCCTATTCAATGGTATTACCTTCCTGTTTGGTTTTTTGGGGGTTCCATCTCCAGATTGGTGCGATGTAATTCTGAGTTGTTTTGCGTGGATGTGTTGTGTGATGCAGATGTGAAGCATGACATGGCGAAGGAGGATCCCGATATGTTAGCCCCCACAATCGCGCAGTTGGAGGGCATGCACGATCTCGGTAAAATAATGAATTATCATCTCCCGCGTTTTCTCTTGAAGATAAAGGTGTGCTCAGGTAAAAAATTTTGTACCTCTTTTATAGATGGATGATTTGGTGATTAGAACATCATTAATTGTGGTTGTTCTTATAAATTCTCTTTGATGTGACCTTTATAGAACTTAGGATCATGGGATGCTAACTGAGGGCAATCTTGGTCAGTTTCAGGAGAAATAATCAACCGGGGGGTGGGGGGGGGGCTGATGTTTCATACATCACCATTGTGTTCCTCTGCAAGAACATGAGATTCCTTAATAAGTGCACTAACATTGCTCACCAATTTCAGTTCAAGCTTACATATGCATCATAAGGAATCTTTGATAGTTTCTAGAGAAATAATCAGGGGCCTCGTTAGTGTCTAGGAAGTATTTGTAATGGCCATATTAGTGATGTGCTTTATTTTTCATAGTTCAGAGTGCTTGTTTGGTATTTTGGTATACACATTTGTTAAGAACATTTATATATGTGTATCCAATCGTTTCGAAATTGGATATGGTTTTGTTGGGGTATTTTAGTTTACTCATTCGTCCTAAGAATCTTGATATCCAGTTGTCTTGGTATAGTTTTGTAATTTTTTGCTTGGAATCAATCTATTCAGTCATGTTGGGGTAGGCTATGATTTTTTTAGTTCTGACCAGGAACTTTGTTGTTTGTTTCACAGTCTGTACGAGCTCAAAGGCTGCTTCTTCTTTGTTCTGTTCATCAAGGTTTGCCCCCTTCCTTTGTTGATGTTAATGAATTGGCTTTGTTTTTTATACTCATGTGATGCTTGTTGGTTAACTGGTGATTTTACATTTTGGAAGAGGGAACAACTATTTCACTGTCTTGAGTGCAAATGACAGTCCAACCTTTTATGGAACACCATGTCATGATTCGTATGACCATCATGGAGCATCACACGTTCTGGTTGGGTTAAGAGCATTGCCTTTGCATCTTTGGACATTCAAAACAGTAGATCACCTGTTGCACCCATGGTGTGTCGTTGCTGAAATTCACAATAACTGTCTATATACCTAACCATGTGATTCATATATACTTGTCAAACTTTCATGCCACGCCACGGATCAGTACTGGTTGAACTCGCGTATGTGTTGCAACACTAGAAGGTATGTTTCTATTTCGTTCACTTTTTCCATAAGCAGTTGCTGCCTCCTACACTACTGCAAATAATATATATGTTGGTTCTGCACAGAACATTTCCGTCCAGAGGAAAGGGTGTTGTAGTTCAGCTACCACTTGTCTAAAAGCTACCAGCAAAGTCTTCTATCATGTATTTTTTACCAGTAGAAAACTATTTAGACTATTTATGGGTTGGCTCTTTTGGCCATCTATTAACTGCTGCAAGGTTGTTGTAATGATATTCTGCCTTGGGTGTCCTCTGCCTTGGTTTATAGCTCAATATGACCTATGTATACATATGTAGGTTCTGTGAACTGTACTTAAATTGCGCAGATGTTTCCATATTCATTCCTTTCTCTTTGTAACTCATGATTGTTAGATAGTTGAATATCATTGGTTTCTGTGGCATTCTGTTTTTGCAGTTTGAAATAATTATTGGTCCATTGGTATTAAACCTCGCAATAGGTAGTGGCATCTTCAAGTAAAAGTAGTGGCAGATATGCTGGACATTTCTTTTCCGGTGCAGGAATGATATTATTGCCTGAGTCCTCGAAACATATTATTTAATTGCTTTAACTGATAAAGATGCAAATTGTACATGAATTGCGATGCTCTTGCTTTCATGATTATGTGCTTCAGCACTTTATTATTGTTCCCAAATACTGATTTCTTGTGATCTTTTGTAGAATGTCCTAGAGATGAATGATATGGGCACAGAAAGTGCAGCTGCTCTCAAAGCACATGCAAGATGTTACAGCAGTATACCCTATGTTTATTTGTATATTGTGCCCATGAAATTTGGGATCGTTTCCAATGTTTGACCAAATAGATGATCAAACAATATAAATGTTTGGTGAAATATGACCCTATTGCTTCTAAATTCTTGTTTCTGTAAACAACGTGGCTAAATCACTGATATAAAATGACTTGTTTCCACGCGGCTGTGAGTGTGCTCACGTGGCTGTGAAAGTGGGCTCATATTGTAAAATAAACATGCTGAAAAAAGGGATGCAGCCTTGGGCCTGGTATATATCATTGGAGAACAATTTTCAAAGCGTTCATAGTTTAAAATGGGACTGTAAGTCTAAGTGATTGCTAAAACCTATTTTTATCGAGAAAGACAAACCTTTTCAAAACACTCATTGTATAGAGTTTGAAAGACAATTCTATCTTAATTTTTCATACCAAGGTGTGTTTTTTTGTTTTAAATTAGACTCTATACTACTAAGTCAAGCCGTGTATATTCATATCATTATACACAACATTTCACCATGTTTTCCATTAGAGGGGATTAAACCATGGAATTTCTTTTCATCGCGAACATGGCTTTAGCGTGCCTCTGCGCCATTTGGCGCAACGGGTCCACTAGTTATAATAAAATATAAGCTAAAAGGCTGAGCTGGCGGCCTTCCGAGGATGGTCTTCTCAGACTCCATGATCAGCATAGCACCCTTGTGGCCATTCACTCCGAGTGTCCCGACCCGCCTCCGCCTACGGAGCTGCTGGCGCTGATGTGAGGCTCTTGGGGCTGCTGGGCCTCTTCTAGAAGAGCTTGACAGCGTGCAATCGCGTGCATGACAACTCCGCGGAACCGGTCCATTTCCATGTCTCTGGCCTGGTAGCAAATTTCGACGATCACCCGCATCCTCAAGATATCATGTTGGCGATGTTCTACTTCGTCGGGGGCGTCACCTCCACCAAGGATGCGCTTGAGCCTGGCCACCACATCATCGGGATCGAGGTTGACACGGCCGCCGCGGGCAATGATGAAGCCTACGCCTTTGTATTGACGGAATCGTAGAGGTCCTTAGCCCATTCCTTGCTGGGCATCAGGCTCTCGGTGAGCACTGGTGACGGCGGTTCTTTGGGTGGGTCGTCGATCATGCCGTCGAGCAGCTCTGGATCTTTTGCACGATGGATGGCAAACTGCTCATCACACCTCCTCTACAATATGTCGATTGTGCTCCCAAGGACTGTGACGCCGATATCCTGCCGATGGGCCATGGTGCCTGCACCGACTGATGAAGCTCTTGCTCCCCGACCTGCTCTGGCTCGTTCTCCTCGCCGAAGATGTAACGCAGGTAGGCGCCGATGTCGAACCTTTGGTCGTTGCCTGGCATGCTTGGAATAACTAATGGTAGATGGGTGAGGACTAGATCTTCGCAGAGTGTCGCGGCGGTGCGTTGCCGCCTGGGTTATATGCAGCAAGCCATTAGCTGGTGGCGGGAAACAGGTGAAGGAATAGGCGTGGATTTTACAATTCACCCATGTGGAGAGCGGGAAGCATTCGCTGGAGCGTGGGAAGACTAAGTGGAGCACACACACAACCCGAATACTGTAGCTGGTGCCACGTGTTATTTATCACACAAGTGTTAACATAAGGAAATGCATGTGTAACTTACTAATCATCGCACACGAGTACTCGTAGAAGCATCGTGTGCGATACTCCTAGCTACCGCAAGCAACTAGTTTGCATTTTTCAAAGTTTTTTGTACACACAGAATCGCACACGAACTAACTGTATTAACTGTCTGTGTTGTAAATTCTCATCGCAAACAGTTCATCCGAGTCGGCTGTTTGCCACGTATCACACACTTCTTGTTAAGTTGAACCATTTCTGTTGCGTTCGCTAATCGAAAACAGTTCGTCCGAGTGAACCGTATGCCCTATATCACACACACCTTGATGTGGCTAACTGTTTATGTTGCACTCCCTAATAGCAAACGGTTCATCGGAGCGAACTGTATGCCGTATATCGCACACACATTGATATGGCTGCCCATTTTTGTTGTTCTGCCTCATCGCAAACAGTTCGAACGGGTTAACCGTGTGGCCTGAATCGCACACGCAACTAAAATATGAACCGTGTTTGATGCATCCTCCATTGCAAACGTTTTGCAGCTTTTTTGACGGTTTTCATACACCACCGTTTGCGATTACTGCATCGCACACAGTTTCTCGAAGGGTCTCTGATCATAGTGTCGCGTTAGCAGCATCCTGCAGTAGTGAAAAAATAGGATGGCCTGATATAATTCACATATAAGATGACTGGCTAAGCAGGATGGCATTGCAAAATTCACATATATGATGCCTAGCTAAACAAGATGGCGTTGCATAATTCACATAAACGATGAATAAACTAAACAGATGGCATTCACACAAAGCATGTCTAAACTAAGCAGTTGACATATTTGATGTATAAAGTAAGCAATGCAAGGCACCATATGCATGATATAACCAACATCAGCATGTCATGTTAGAGCGAAGACCTCAGGGGTAAATAGGAGTGGTCTTCTCCTTCTGAATCCCCCTCAGAACAGATATCTTCCTCTCGATTACAATCTGAGATGGGTGGAGGGGGGCTGCCTTTGCGCCTACCATGGAGCGAAGTCTGCATGAAATTTTATTGCCACGCAAGGCTCGTCTCTTTTGCTCTACATGTTCAGTTCCATTGTGTACAATAAGTGACATGCATAGGAATAAAACATAGTGAGATTATGCATGTAAGGAGTGCATGCAGAAATCCAGAGTGATGGTAGCAACCTGTGGATAGACCCAAAACCAATGATAGCAGGCAGATAATGGCTCCAGTTAAAAAATATAGATAATGGCTTCTTTACTGTTTGTTTCCCACCGAACATGAAACTCATAGTAGACACCAGAGATTAACCAGATAGTAGATAGATACTATTGATTGTGGCCCTGATATGTACCCCACAACCATTTAAAAACTCAAGTTTGACCATTAGTTTGGAGCTGACTCATAGTCTAATCGGTGAACAGGACGATAAAAGTAGCATGTAATATTAAGCGATGCATAACGTAAGCAGACACGAAAGAGTGCAACCTCTCTTGCGGACCCGTGTAGTCCTCGAGGTCATCTGCTCGATTGATGATGGTAATGCTGTTGTCATGGCTGCCGGCGGTGGGGAAGAAGATCTGAGGCAGCGAAAGACAGTCTGGAGGCCAAATCCCTGTTGTGCTGGACCCTTCTATCGTTGGAGCAGCTGAGCTT
Organism: Aegilops tauschii subsp. strangulata; assembly: GCF_002575655.3. Classification (NCBI taxonomy): domain Eukaryota; kingdom Viridiplantae; phylum Streptophyta; class Magnoliopsida; order Poales; family Poaceae; genus Aegilops; species Aegilops tauschii. The sequence continues at coordinate 510,844,968 of NC_053041.3, forward strand.
GGGTGGACGACGGTGCAGCAGGAGGGGGACAAACCACACAAGGTTTTCTTTGACAATTATCTGTAAGAGAAGTAAATCTGTAAGGGCTCGTTTGAATTGGATGATTCTAACAACGCAGGGATAGGAAATACACAGTAATTGGATAGGAATGCACGTGCAAAACAGAGAATTTAAAAACACTGGATTTCTGCCAATCCGGGTGTTTGGTTCACAAGAATTGGAAGATCACAGGATGCAAAGAAGCATGGTGAGATTAAGTCAAACCACAAGAAAATGTACGGTTATAATGCTATTATACTACTATCTCTTAATCTTGTGCTTCATGAATAGGAATTTGAAAAGGAGGAGAAGTGGAAATTAAAATCCGTACGGTTTTTCTTTCAAGGAGACACTAAAGGAACAAATCCCACAGTTTTCCTTTGCTCCATTCCTTTGAACCAAATGCATGAATAGTAGTACCATAGGAAACTTTCCAGTTCCTATGTTTTTCCTTCACTTTTCCTTTCAAGCACTGGGGATTCTAGTAGGCAGGCTTGAGCAAGGAAAAGCTACACTCAAAAAATGTTTTTGTGCTACTTGCCTACTTCTACTACTTTGGACCCAGGCCACTGCCCTACTAGCTCAACTCCCAGGCCCATCGACAAATGCACAACTCAAACACGTAGAGATAAATAATGATGGCGTTCAAGAGAGTCCATCACGGATAGCTAAGTTGCCTGGTACCTCACTGCTTGTCATATAGTAGGATAAACTAATTGTATTTCACGTTACTGCGTGTGCTCAGTGGACAATATATATAACATGTAGAGTAAAAAAGAGATGCAACAAGTGTACAACCTCTTTGGCGAAGCCATGTCGATCCCAACATGATTGGGTTGGTCGGTGAGGATGATCCGGCTGACTTGGCTGTCGGAGGAGGGGAAGAAGATCTTAGGCATCTTGAGATGGAGCCCGGGGTACTGCTCCGCTGTGATGGAGGGTTTCGTCGTTGGACCAGCTCCGGTAAGTTGTACGACGCCGAGGCTGAAGCAGGACAGAAGAGACAACGTTAACCTGAGTGGAATTCTAATAACATCTCCAATAGATGACTAAAATACATAACCACAAAGTGCTAGATGTAAAATACATCAGCCGCTCATCTCTGAACTTAACCGTCGAAACAGAATTTAACTGTCGAAACTGAACTTAACTGTCGAAACTGAATTTTGCTATCGAAACTGAATTTTACTATCGAAACTGAATTTTATTGTCGAAACTGAGTGCCCTAGCTAGTAGCAGAAAAGCAGTAGCAGTAGCGCGTGCGAGAGCCAGTCGACTGAATTTTTCATCTCTGGTCAGTCGATTTTCCAGCCGTTGGATACGAAATCAAGGGCCTGCAATTCAACTTCAACCTCCACCCCCGTGAGCCGCCAGCCGCCACCGACCAAACCACCGCCCTCCGTCGCCCGCGGCCGGCGGTGCGCCACCCCGCCCGCCGGTCCGCCGCTGCCCCGGCCATCCCTCTAGCCCCCCCGTGCAGAGCTTTTTCTCCGGCGATCCCCACGCCACCGCCCCACCACCGCCGGCGACCACCGCCGCCACCCTGAACCCTAAGATAGATAGTGGGGTACCTCTCCGGCGAGCCCCCCTCCCCGCTGCGGCTAGTTCTTCCTTAACTCCGGCGAGCCCCCCACCCCTTGAAAATCGACTGACCCAAAAGTCGATTCAGTCGACTGAAGTGTAGCTAAATCGGAGCAGCATCGCAAGCAAGAGCAAGAGCGAGAGCAGGAGCGCGAGAAAGAGCAAGAGCAATAGCAAGAGCAGACCAAGCAGGGGACCGAGAGCAAGAGCAGAGCAGCAGCACGAGCGGGAGCTAAAGCAGCAGAAGCTCCTACAGATGTGGGCGTCGCCGCCGAGAGAGCGACGCCGTGGATGGAGCCGCGCCGTGTCGGCTCGGGACCGAGCGCCGGCAGCACCGTGAGATCGAATCAAGAAGAAAATGCGGCGATTAGTGTATAACCTCTTTGGTGGCGCCAATTAGGCCTCAGCTAGCTTCATCCGAGGAAACGGTGATGATGATGCTCTTCCGGTGGTGCAGGTGAAGACGGCGATATGGGAATGGAGGTGGTGCGAAAGACGAGGGGAACATCAGGGCAGCTCCTTGGAGGTGGAGGACGGGGTGGCTGAACCGGCGGGACGACGAGATCGACGATGGATCCTCATCCGGTACGGTGGATGAGGGACGCCGAGGTGTTGCTATGGACAATGTCATCGGGGAAGAGGCTCCGGCTGGGTGGCGGACGGAGGAGGGTGTGGGGCTTCGCGGGTTTTCGCGGCCTCGGTGTACGAATGGGTGGGCGTATGGGATGGGAGTGGGGAACCATGGCTTAGGGACGCGCTTGTCCGAAATGTGGGGTAAGTTATGAAAGTACCCCCATCGATTTGAGCTAGGCGGTTCTTTTGGTTCATGGGTATCACGGGCATTTCGCGTGTCGGGATTTCACAGGAGGTGGGAGTTTTCGCGCGCGTTATAATTTTGGAATAGCAAGGCGCGGGTTGAGATGGAGGGAGTTGTCGGAGCACAATGAGACAAAGATATATCTTAAATATTTCGGGGTAACAAGGCGCGGGTTGAAATTTCCGGACAAGCCCAACGTGTACTGTACCAAATCAATTCGCACTTCCATCGATGAAAAAACAAAAAGAAATCAATTCGTAGCACACAAGAGAGTCTAGTCTCGTGTACTGTACCAAATCAATTCGCACTACAAATGTCATTCAAAACTTTGAATTCATGTTATGTTCAATTAAAATATTTCGCTACGTGTATAATGCATGGAACCTGCTACTCAAATGAACGTTTTAGTGCATTCCAAACGTATATACTACCGCTTCAATATGAACTAAATTTGAATTCGTTTCTCTATTTGAATAAGATCTGCAATAATGATTGTTGCAAAGTCAAACCATTGGAATTCGTTTCTCTATTTTAATAAGATCTATACTCATCATTATTGTCAAGTTAAACCATCGTTTGTGTATTATCTTCACAGCACACCACATGATTACTCTCGAGTTAGATATGAACTATGTGTACTATATGAACTCGAACTCGATTTTTTGAATCCACTTTATGTTGATTCCAAATCACGGTACATTTCAAGCTCTATCTAGATCTTCATAATCTAAACCATGTCTCATATGTATAATGTGTTTACCACATAATGTATGGTGCCCCGCCCCCTACGCCTACAAGTATTTAGATGTGAGTTGCAAACACCACACATTACCACAAATTCAAATAAAATGTGAGATTGTTCGATATATAGTATTGTTTAGATTGTTCGATATTTAGTTGCAAGCTGCAAACGCCACACATCATCACAAATTCAAATAAAATGTGAGATTGTTCGATATATA